>NC_044007.1:57906579-58212063 GCF_900496995.4 Aquila chrysaetos chrysaetos
GTCAGAAAGTTCATGATTTTGCACCAGACTGTCGCCTCCTGCAGCATTCCAGTGTAGATTAGCAAGTGTATTGGAAGCCTGGATCTACCCATTTAAATGCAAGACTGAAAATTGCCATCTCCCCAGGTTCTACAGATATTGGACAACCACTTCAGTATAGAAGTCTTCTGGTTTATCAGTTTATCTTCAGCCATGTTTGACACAGAAGTTACCTCCACAGATAATTCTTTTCATGATAAGATCAAAAAGCAGCTTTTACAGCCAAGATCACTGATCTGTTTTTAGAAATGTTCTTTGGGCAAATGTTCTCCTTAATTATAGTGGCACAACCATATCAACTTTAGCAAAGTTGCACAAATATAAACAAGAGCAGAAGTTGGACACACAATTTCAAATCAACAACTAGCTGTTCCTGGACGAAAGGCTCTGGATAGACTTTAATGAACTTAGTTCCCTTGCTAATTCATTGAAATATCGAGAACTAAAACATAACACAATCTCTGGAAAATATATCAAAGAGGTATTCAACAAGCATAATCATATGAAAGACTCAAATAACATGAACTGGTAAAAGTCTATCCAGAGGCAAAAAATAAAGAAACAATTAATGAGACTAAATCAAACAAATGGACTGATTCCATTTCAAAGCCACTAATAATCCACGGTAGTGTAATGTAAATCACAGAAGAGAATAACATTATCAAATTCCAGTTTTAAGAACTTAATTATGCATATTCATACAGGATAAAAATATGCTATTAAGAACAAGGAAGCAGAACAAGAGGTTCTAATTGCTGTATAAAGAAGCTTACTGTGAAGTGAAGAAACGTTTGTTTGGTTTGATCAAAATATTCAGTCCTGCTTTTTATATCCATGATTCTAGGTTTTCATGTTTCGCTTTTAATAATATTTATCCCTTCTGAAAGCTCCTTGCCTACAAGAAAGCTTCTTCTATTTAGCTGCATTGGCTTTTAAAGTCATTCATTTCTGTAGACTTGAACAGAACAAATTTCAATTTCAGCCTCACAGTCTCCTAAATATTTGCTCACTTGGAGTGGATTTCCTAGGTGCTCTGTACAACTGAAAAACAAAATACAGATTCACTCTACACCCTTGCAAAAAAGTCAAGCTCTGCAAGGGGAGAGGGTGTCTGCATAGCTTCCTGTAGGGTTTAACATTGTCAAATAGGTCCCACCTAATGATCTTCTAAGCCCAGTTTCTACACTCTACTTTTTCCCCTCACAGGTTCATTCTTCTTTATTATTCTTGTCACTTTCCCAGTCTACTAACAAACCACTTTAGAGAGTCATCTATTTTTTCCTTTGGACTCAGAATGGTTAGCTCATCCCATGAATAACCAAACTCACCAATGATAAGGTTTTGGCCTTTTCACAGGTATCAGTTTCCAGATTTGCCCATGCCACCATGGAAGTTTGTAGTATCAGTTGGAATCTTTTCTTTTTTGGAGGGGGATGTTTTAAACAAAATGAAAATACAGTATCTGGTAGATGATATCCATCTCTCCTCTACTAAAATCAGATGTGTCAAAACCAGATCTGGATGTTTTGAATCCAAGATTTTAAAATTATTCACCTGAAGAGTTGTCTGAACAGAGAACATTGATTTTTAATAAGCTTTTTAAACCTGGGGGAGTTTCGAAGAACTGGAAGGAAGCTGGCGTGATTTAAAAGGCTAATTCAGATATAAATCAAGTATCAATAAGCTTGTAAGCAAGGCACTGATTATGGACAAAAGCAGAAAAAATGGCTGATATGGAACTCAATAGCAAACCATAAAAGAGTAATCTAATTAATGGGTATTTACATTAATTTACGTAAAGCAAATCTTGACAAATCAAACTGACAAAATTTTGAGATGAAATTGCAAGTTCAGGTGATGAAGGTAACACCATTGGACCTGCTGTCCTAAGAACTGTGGATGGGAGTTACCAAGCAGATGTGTTTCACATGGAACCTACCACGTAGTCCCCTAATATGTGTCACCACTGCTAGTAACAGGCTATAAGCTTTGTCTGAGTTTGCAAGAACTCGGGACTGAGGCTCTTCAGGCTTGTGCTGTCTGAAATTTTCTTGGCCTACCTGTTGCTTTTTATTACTTGGTTTAGCTGTGACAGCCATTTCTCTAATCAACCAGGTTATCTGATGAATTTGTTTTACTTTTGTTTGACTTTGTGTGGTACAACCACAGTTTTATATACATAGCAGTAGAAAACAGTTATTCTATGTAGCATGAGATATTTTATGACTAAATCAAAGATGCAGTGTAGAGAAATACAGGCCTAGTGCAATATCAGAGGCCTTGAGAAGGGGAGACAAGGGTGCAATGTAGAGGAGTACAGGCAAGACGAGAGATGGGGCACAGACTTGACATTGGAGAGCCCATGGCTGTAAATCACTCACTAATGGTCAGTTAAAAAATGCATACCTGGAACTGGACAAAATTGATTTTACAGATAACAAAAAGAACAAATATGTAATATGTAAAGGGCACCATATATCATAAACACATGAAGCTGCAGACCAATGAAGAAAGTTGTGAATGTGTTTTATTAAACATATAAGATGACCCCAGTACATCACACTGGGGGAAAGAAGAAACCACCAACATGAAGATCACATTTCTTCTGACAAAGGACTTAAGAGGCTGACAACTGCCTGTAACACTCCCACAGTGAAACTGTTGACTTTAGGACCCAGAGGAGCAGTGGAAAGGTAAACGTGAGACTGGGAAAGGGGTCAGAAATCAAGAAGTGTGTGTATACCAATTTTAAATGCATTATTATTCCTTCTTTTCCTGTAACAATTAGATGTGCACTCATAATGATTTGCCTCTTAAGACTTCAGTTACACTAACAATAAATTCTTGGCTTTACTAATGTACAGGTGTGCTTCCCCTTTGCCCATAAACAAGATTTTGAGCACAACAAACTGAAAGATGAAATTGTTGCAGATAAAATTTTCAAATTATACAAAATCTGGGGCGAAAATAGGTAGGGAACCTACTAGGTCATCAACATGGAGCATGCTGGCAGATAATGGCATAAAAGCACCCAGTTGGTATCCATCCATACTTCTAGAATTATGTCAGCAAGTTGAAGAGCCACTACAATAGCTATAGACTGAGAGAGTTCATAATAGTTGAAACTAAGAATTCTAGACAGTCTAATACAGCCAGAACCTACTGATTGCATTGCCCAGGCTTTACATAATTTTCTTTTCTCTTTTGCATCTTCTATGAAAATAATGTTTTCAGGCTTCCCTAGTGAGTACTCACAAGCACAGAAAGTAAAATGCTAACTAGCTTTAGTGGTTTAGGGCCATATTAGACAGGATATGTAAATATCTGCACGTTGAATCTTGTTGAATCAGAACTCTCCAAAACTTTAAAATAAGAAGTTCCATGTTAAAACATTGATATAGAAGAGGTGTGTAGTTTGCTATTTCTAACAGTATGTGTAAGCATGGAAACACAGAATTATTCAGGCTGGAAGGGACCTCTGGAGATCATCTGGTCCAATCCTCCACTCAAAACAGAGCTGATTTCAGAATTGGATCCACCTTTGAAGATATGTCAGGTTGCTTGCTCAGGCCCTTGTCCAGTTGAATTCTTAATATCTCAAAGGATGGAAATTTCACAGCCTCTCCAGGCAGCCTTTTCCAGTGTTTGACTACCATCACAGTGAAAAAAATTCTTTCCTAACATCTAATACAAATTTCCTAAGTTGCAAATTTTATCTGTTGCCCCTTGTCCTATCACTGTGCACCTACTAGAAGCATGTAGCTCCATTTTCTCTGTAGCCACTTAATTGATGTTGAAGAGAGTAGTAAGATCCTCCCTTAGTCTTTTCCAAACTAAAAAAAAATTCTCTCCACCTCTTCTTCCATGTCATGTGCTCCAGCCCTTAATTGTCTTGACAGTCCTCTGCTGAGCTTGCTCCACTGTCTAATTCTGAATGTATAATCGATCATCTAGCTAGCTCTCAGTGTATAATAACCTGCCCAAAGAATGGATTTGTCAAGTATCATATCAACTAGAAGAATGGTGGAATAAATATGTAATGACTCAGCAAATTTATGCACTAAGTTAAGACACTGCATGTAAGACTTTGTGAACTTATCAGAAACTATTTCCCCCCTGTAAAACACCTTCCAGTGTAGCACAAAGAGTCTGAAAACGAGGAAGAGACATTTTAAAAAAGCAGTGGGATGCAGATAGCAGTGGAAAAGGGACAAAGATTTAAGGATGCCAGTAATGGGGTTTTGCTGTAGTATCAGCCAAAACTAAAGAGCAGAATTCAATGATCAGAGAGAAATTGAATTGGAGAGTTCATCTTCCAGATCTGGAAGAATTTGTACAGATAATGATAAATTCCCAAAAATGGTCAAGGGCATTGAAGAAACATATTTATTAGATCATTGGGAGTTTTTATACTTAAAAGGAAGAAGATTTATCCAGGAAATCTTCTGCCATATGAAGACTGGGTATGTTTGATTTACAGTTTAGTTTTTCAGAGAAGTTGAAAGGGTCCCTAAAAGGTGGGAGCTGATGAAACAAGAAGGACTGAGGGAAGTGGCTCTGTCTCATGAAGCAGACAAATGCTGGGAACAGCACCCGCAGCAACACAGAGGGAAGCCTTTGCCGTATACAATGTTGGGAATCCACCAGAATCCAGACAAGTCCCAAAAACATGGCAGCTTGAAGAGATCAGGACGGAAGCTTTGATTAGAGTTGCAGAGCAATTTATTTCACTTCATCTTATACTGGTCTAGCATTCACCTTAGAAAATGACACAAGGCATTATCCTGATCTCTTTCCTAGTGTCATCCTCTTCCCCCCAACCTGGAAAAATCAAACCTGTGGGATTATGGATTAGCAGATGAAGGGGGAGGGTATTCTGCCCAGTTTTCATCTGAACACAGCAACAGTTGAAATAGAGTGTAAGGTATACCATGTCATGTTCTTGGTCAGTAGTGCTTATTCTGCCACGGAGGACAAAGTATGGCCAGGAAATCAAATGGAAATAGATGTGCCACTGCAGCAAGTGCTCCCCTTGTTGCCTGATAGGGAGGAATGCTTCCCACCACACTCTGCTTGTGCACTGCTGGAGCTGGATGTGGCCCTTATGGGCACAGCTACTACTACATTCAGTTTACAGCTAATATTTGCACTTAATAATCTATCAGAAAACAAGAAAGTAGTCTCTGTCTCAGGGTCTCTGCTATGCTTTCAAAGATTCTTCTTGTCTTACAATACCAAGTTTTACCTTAAATTCACAATTCAACCTTACTTAAAAAATACTAATATAGGAGTTCAAACACCATGGAGAAGGTGGGAAAAAACAGTCCCAGGGAGAACAGAAAGGCCCCTTTGGGTGGTAACCTGCTTTAGATTGGCTCACATTGCTTGTGAACCCACACCCTCACTCTTACTAACCATTTTTCTTTCCCAAAAGAAGGAGTTCTTTATTTTACTGTATACTATGACAAGAAGTTTCAGTGACTTTTTAACCTCTACCACATAAGCAGATCAATTTGACAGTAACACATAAACCAAAACCATTTTTTAGGCATAGCAACAAACTACTATGCAAAAATCCCCCTCAAATCCTCGTTTCATAAGTTACATTTTGTTCCATAGTATTTGTTGTTGGTATCAAAGACTTCATTTGGTTACCAAGAAAAAATAACTTCTGTTTATTAATGCTTCAGCAAGCAATTTTCTGGACTAAACAACACAAAACAGCATCAGAGAAAGAATCTGTTTGCCCCTCTTTTGAAATAGACATTACCAAATATGTTAGGAATAGGTATCAAAGCAAATAATTCTGCTTGTCTGCAGAAGCAGGCAACCACACTGTATAATCCCATTCAGAATTATCAAACTATAATCTGAAAACAAGATAATGCAAAAGAAACCCACGGCAAATCTAACTGGCTGTATAGGAAGGCTGTTTCAGAATCTCAGTGTTTCTGTGGCTGGAAGCCCTTTCCAAATTTCTTGCATTCTTTTGTTCATGACCAGTCCAGACATTTTTCTTGTGCCAGATTATTCTCCAGGTTAAAGAGTTGAAACAACCTATCTTTATTTACTTTCAAAGTACCTTGCTGGCCTCCCTAGCTATAAAGGAACATGCAATGGACAGAACAAGAACGTCATTTGAAATTAAGGCAACTGTCTCTTCTCTGTTACCACAACATGGCAAACAGCATACCAGTCCTCTCAGATCTACCTGAACTCTCCTCTGCAAGAGAAAAGCAGAGTAAGAGTAAGCAAACAATTAATGTTGTCATTAGCAAAACCCACCAGTGTTTTCACTCCAGAAAGACAGAACAAAAGTCTAATGTCACATGTACACAAGATTCATTTGGACAAAACCAGGTTTCCAAGATGATTTGGAAACCATGAAGTTTGGGGTCTTGTTTGTGGGCTCAAGTGGACAAAAAAACAGCTCATCACCATTGTTTTAATAGACATTACTCTCAAAAACATGTCTGGAAGAACAATAGCATTTCTAGGAACAATTTTATAAAATTTTCAAATTACGTTAAAGACAACATTCTAGGGAGACAGGAAGAAAACTGCCTTCAAAAACTGGGGGGAAAAAGAAATAGGTCCAAAAAATTAGGTTTTTTAATTGCACAGGCTTAATTTATGGGACACTGATGGATCATCAGAGCATAAAGAAAATCATGCTGGTATTTTCAAGGCTAAACTCAGTGCTTGGGGAATATAACTGACTCCAGGATTTTTTTCCTTTTTCAATTCTCAGTTCAGTCTTGATTTCCTCCAAGGCAGTGAAGTTCCATGACTTTCAGCGGGGTTAGATGCTCTCAGTTCAACTTTGAATCTGTCATCTACAGTATGAAAGATTCCTTCTTATTTTTATCATCCTAGTTGGAATGAAAGAAGCATTTTCAGCTATCTTATCAGCTAGCATTGCAAGACTGTTCTCACTCCCATCTTAGGATGTATTATTAATGATAGAAGAGCACAGCAGGCAACAGAATTTTACACAATTGATGGTGCACAGTACCACGCCAAGATATTATTAATGTAGCTTTTTGTGAAAACAAAAACAGATTTAAAATACAGCCTGCAGCTCATGGGGCCATGGTTTCATATTTCAGGATAGGAATCTTCTGTTAAGGACATTTTGATTCAGAACAAAAAAGCAAGATGGCTCTAGGTCAGCATTGCCTATGTCTGTGTCTCTACACCCTTCTTTATCTCCCCAAATCACTAGGCATCGTCAGTACTTCCTTGGTGCTTTTTTCCCCCGGCTTAAAATCCTGCAGGAAACTTGGAAACAGAATCACTTGTTTTATTGTGAAGATAAGTAAGAGTCCCATATCACAGTCCCTCAAAAACAGTTATTAAATCAGAATAGGAACGGAATCTAACTTGGTTCCCATTCAGGACTTGGTTTAACTGCTAATTGTTGTCCAAAAAAACCAGTAACAGACCTCATTGCTTTAGCTGATTTTCATTACCAGAGTTAGTTTGTTTGCTGTTCACATCACTGCTGAGACATAAAAATAAGCAGCAAGAGAATAAGAAGAAAGGAGTAGATCCACCCAACCTACAGTGCTAGTGCTCTCTCATTGAGACTGTAGATAACAGGCTACTGAAGTTCTCACCAAGCAAAGGTGTTTTGAAGAGAACTTGATACTTCAGCTCAGGGTAAGATTATGTAAGGTATCAGTTTGTGTCTAACCAGCAGTCAGGTATCAGTGTTGCCTTTCTGCTTGCAAAACGCCCGGCACTTGGAGCTGTGGCTTCCCTAAAGGAATTTTCTCTCAGCAGTTTCCTGAAAGCCAGAGAAAGATGAACTTCATTTCCACCAGTGAACTGTAACGGGAGAGCTCTGATGATACATTACACATAAGAAATGAGTCATGCTGCGGTTTCCTGCTTCAGTTTATTGAGTGCAGAGTTGCTTGGCCTTTTTCTCCAGCTATGACCCTTCTCCTGCTCAGAAGCCCTTGAAGATAGCTCTTTCCCTTCCCAGTCTCCATAGTTACAGTCAGGATGAGGGATACAAGTTTGTTATGCAGGCTTCAACTCTTGGCTCAGAGGCAAAAACCTACACCCACATCTTTTAAAATCATGGTGGCCAACAAGAGCTTGAAATGCAGACAACAGCAACACAGTTACATGGCTAGTGTACAACTGCACCAGAGTTTTAAATTTATGTAATTTATGTAATTTTTTTTTTAAATCTAGTAGTATCCCTAAGCATCTCATATTATTAAGGATCTTTATTGTAAATTCTAAATAGTTCTACAGACTCTCTTGCAGCATGATGATTGTGAACAAACTAAGAGCTGCCCGCTGATTGAACATGACAGGGCACGAAGTGCAGGGCACTCTAGAGGTAACTTAGTAGTTGAAGGAAAACTTGTGCAGTGCCTGGTAATTCTGATATCTAATAAGATAATGCATTCTCATAGATACATCTTCATCATGGGAAGTTAATGGCTTATAATCATGGTCAAAAATGTTTTCTTAATAGCTTAAATATCAGGTAGTTATGGGAAAGGAAAGCAAATCATGAAGTGGAAGTGCCTAAAGAACAAGTCAAAAATCATTGCTTCTAAACAAGGTAAACAGGATCCTAGCTAGAAAAAAAAAATTCAGATGGTCCTTTTTGACTCCATAATGTGTGCAACAGGTTGTCAGTGGTACAAAACCATGGATCTCCTTAGAAGCCAGTCAGGCTACTGCAGTTTATATCTAACTGTGATCTGGTGCTCAAAATCAAGAATGCTCTTGGCTACAGTACCAAAAGGCAGAAGTGTCATGTTTTCACCAAACTTTATCATTTTTCTGTATGCATACACATGCAAACACCCACTGTCAGCCTGCAGATTACCTACAGGAATTGTGAATTTTTCAGAAAAATTACTAAAAAAGTCATTCTTCTGACCAAATCTTCTCTCACATCTCCCTCATTGATTTCTTTGTCCTCATACCATCTTTACATATTTTTTCTCATTTTCTCACATTTTAAAAAGATCTTCCATACACTTTCTTATAAGCTTCTCTCAGGATAATTCAGATTTCTCTTGGAGCAGCAGTGGCCAGAAATGGCTTCCTCTTAGTATTTGTGTAGTTATCTCTTCTCCAGTGACAAGCTTATCTTCAAGCTGTTTAACATATCTGGAAAGCTCTTCAACACATGTTCTCCATGAAAGGGAGTTGTATTTTGGCAACTTTTATGCCATTTTCTTTTTGTTTGAGGCAGAGCGTATTCATCTGAAGGGCATTTTTGTCATCACAAATAGTATTGTGGTGCCATGGAGTAGGCATTTTGAATGCTTTTGCAATGCACCTGCTGGTCCCAGACTTACCTCTTTTAAAGCCAAATCCTTTATGTCTACAGCAGGGAGGCCGAGTGTGCAAGCACAGCTCTGCAGATACGTGAAAGTATTTATCCACCATGACAGGTGGGACCCAGATTGAGCAGATCTTGTGGTGGTCTCCTAGCTTTCATGCCCTGGATTTCCTAATAATAAGGGTATAAATTACAACCAATTAGGATGATGGTTATTGCTTGAAAAAAAAGCTACTGAAAGGAAGCAAACTCTTACTTCATATATGTTGGGAAACATTTGAAGAGGACATTCACTGATGGGAATAGTTAATTTTTCTGGGGTCTTTGTAGTCTGGTTTCTAAGTGCAATCTTAAGTGGAAGTGCAATCTTAAGTGGTGCTGAAAGCACTGCAGTAAGAGATAAAGTATATGATGCATTAGGGTCTAATGGTACCCAGTGCATGATGCTCAGTCTTCACATAGGAGCAACTTTCAAGGCTAGACCAACCCTGGATAACATCTGGATAAGCACCTTTTCTGTCAGTGGTGCATTAATGCAGACCCTGGTCTTCCCTCCTGCCTTCCTAACACTGAAAAGGCACATTTTAAATCCCCAAACCATATCCCCAGTGCTGCTAAGTGACTGTCCCTGGCCTTAGTCACTCAAATACAAATGGAAACCCTTGAAACACTTTCTCCAGTCATTGGTAATCTAAACATAATTCAAACTATTAATCTAAAAAACTCTTATGCACCCTCTAAATTGCAGCTGGATTCTTCTATTAGCTTGAATAGTCATTATTATTTTAATTTTTTGTTGTGTTTTAGTTTTAACACAGCTGTTCATGTCTCCCATGAAGTTCTGAGAAAAATAAAAAGGTGAGCAAGTTACAAAACAGCGTTTCTTTGAAATAGCTTGAAGGGCAGGAGTTCAATTCTACTTTACTAACCATTTTTGCTGGACATATGTTACTCTAATTTGCAAGGAGACGAGGAAAACAAACCCATATCAGCTTTTTCTGCTGAAACTCCTGCTGTGATACCACTGCTCTTTTCAATAGTATAGGGATTAAGTCTGTGCCTATTGCAATGTCCCTAAGCCATCCTCTGGTTATGCCTACATACAAACTGTTAACCAGGGCAAATGATCCTGGGATCTTTACAAGCAGATTAGCAGAGTCTGGCAGAACGCTTCCAAAGGCATTATTTTCCTGGGTTGTTTCTGCACTTGTCTGTGGGTGTCTGGACGCACAGCCAGAATTATTTGTTTCAATACTCCTTAAGATTATTTCCCAGGCAATTACTTCATCTGCAAAAGATTGTATCTGCTGCTTAGGTGTGGGACCCTGCAGAAAGCTCTCAATATTCATATAGTATTTTCTCCTGCACACGCATTATAAAATGTGTGAGTTCCAGAGGGAGCTAAAATCATACCTGGTTTCCAATCACTGAGCCCAGTGGGTAAACTGCAGTGAACTTCCAGCTCCTTCAAATCCTGCTCAGAAATTATTTGCTTTGTCTAAGAATGGTACGGCCAAACTGCACACCTAATGTCAATGGCTGGGTGTGGATATGTTCCTCCCCACTTTACTTACACACAGGGTACATACAGCACAGGCATAGCTCTGCATCATGTCACACGTCAGGGTTGCTGTGCAGGGCTGCAAGTTCCCACCTGAATCTCACACTCAGCAGAGAAATTGGAGAGAACCTGCAGTGGTGTGCTGGCAATAAGCTCCAGTCCCACACCAGGATGGGAAGTCCACATTTCCAAGCCTTGTTAGGCCCCCTTAACATCACTATGCAAGGGCTAAAATTCAGGTAACAGCTCTTGCTACTTGTGCCTCAAACATACCCAGACAAGTACTGCAACCAGTGACAAGGACAAAGGAAACACTGGACAAGTTTTAAAATAATGCCCATGTCAAAATGCTACTCTATTACAAAGTCTCTCATGCCCTGTAAGGAATAATTTCACATTCTTACTTCATGTATGAATGGTATAGAAATCAATGTAGCTTACACGAAGGACAGAAGTGAAACATCTTTCTAAAATGAAGTGAGATTGTTTTTATCTTCCTGAAGTTTTGTTAAAGTAACAGGTAACAGCTGCTGGTTTTCTGAAACAAGCAGTGGACAATTTTCATCACTACTGTTTCTTCTTATCTGTAGACTCCAAACTCCTAATACTGAAAAACTGACCTGGAAATTTCAAAAGAATGGAGTCTCAACAAATAGCTTTATACACCCTGCTTTCCATTTGTGTCTGACAAAGAACAAATAGGATAACCTATCCCAGAAGTCTATTGATTCTAGACTTAGGAAGTATAAAGATGCAGAAACTAAAGACAGAACTTAGCAAACTATTTTTGAATCTCAAGAGATTTACATTCATTAATAGTTCTAATTTTGAGTCAAAGTTGAACATAGTTCTCTTTTATCCAGTTTACTAATCACCTCTGAAACAAAGTATGGTTAATTAAAAATAGTCCTCTAAACTTGTTGTAGGAATTATTTTGGTAAATACTGTTGTAACTGCTTTCAGATTTCATCTAAACATATTCGTAGTGCAATAGTACATCATAACTGAATTGACAAAAGTGAATAAAATTTCTTTTCATTCAGTGAGCCTGATGTTGTATATTAAACTGATAATGGTGATAACTTCTTAGATTATCTTTTGTCCACGCATCTCTCCTGGGCTGAGTGCTGCAAAAGATATTGCAACACGATACATCCAAGTCCCACGACCTAATCTCTTAAAATCAAATAGTACTTAGGTGGTTGTTTGGAAAATCCAACCAGTGAAAGCTATTCTATGCAGTATTGTTTTGCATGATTCTTACTTACACATGCACACAAACAATATATATACATTCATATGTATATGTAAATGTATGTTTATAAGCATAAATATTATACACCCATACATAGATACTTTCATGCAAAGCATAAATACGCTATTTTAAACAGAATAAGAAGGCAGCAGCTGGGTAAGATGAATATAAACATGGAGGTGTTGCTGCTTTCCCTGTCACTACTTCCACTTACTCTCTGCCTACAAAACTAGGACGCAATTATCCTATTTTACTCCCAGTAAAAATGAATTTTTATGTAATCATTTGTTCCATCTAAGACACTAATCCAGACTTCTTGCCTTAACAGTTTTCAGATTTCAAAAATCCTAGGCAGGTATTTATTTTAAATTACATACAGATCATATCTTTCCTTCTTCTGTTACTCTTATTTAAAGAACCCCACCCAAAATTTGCAACTATGGTAAACATCTCATTTTCCTATCCAAGTGGTTTTTTTTACAAAAAGCAGATGAATCAGGAGGAATAGATGTCTGCAGACATGAAAATATACAGTTAAGATCAGTCTGCTGAATTCATTGACACTTCTTGGATTTTCCTAAATGCTAGTCATATTTTTAGCCACAAACTACACCAATATCTGGCTAAGAATCAATTTACCATGACTAATCTAGAGTGCCTTCAACACACATCTATCCTGAACTGCAAAATTTCTCTACTTTAAGAATCATACACATATCTTTCCATGGACAACGGACAATCTGCCACCTTCTTCCGATATCTAAGCTTCTACCATAAGATACAGAAGTATTAGAAAATGTAGAAAGCACGACCAATGGTTAGAAGTACATAAGAAATTCTTTCTAAAACTGCCACACTGCAAGTAGCAATAGCTGTAGGACACAAAACGGATACAAAATAATACTGACAAAGAGAAGCATTTAATCATTGCGTAAGTTTGAAGCACTATGAGATGCCAGTGAATATATGTGAAACTATTACTGAATACAATGCACCAATGCAATCTGCTAGATGTCAATGAAACCAACAGAAAAAGAAAGCTGATACTTTTGAGTGCTCATTTACCAGTTGCCTCAAAGCAAATAAGCCTATCACTCTCTTCCAGAGAGCACTGAAACAGGTACACATACATGGAGTCCTTTCTGGAGCACTGAATTGCAATGCCCACCCAAACAGCACAGGCCTGGTGGGTGCTGTCAGACTTCTGGCCAGCTCTGCGGATCTCTTCATTCTGACATCACTAGATTTGAGAGAACGCAGTGAGAGCTTCTTCTATAGACTGTATTTCTCTGTGCTCTGCAATGTCAATAGCTACTGGTTACCCACCTGACAGAGCAAACTACAGAGATGGTCTTCCTAAAAGTACTATTGACCAATTGCGCTCTTCCTCCTCAGAGAATTACTGGCATAATTATATTTGTGCCTTTCTGTCAGAGGGACAGAAATGAGAATATGAAGATCTGTAAAAATAATATTTGTATTGCTTGCAATGATCTCTAGTAATCACTTACAGATTGAGGGTGGTTTTGTATATTGGGTGTTCAGGATATGCCTAAGACAATTGCTTTAGGAATGTCTGGCCCAAAGAGACATGATTATATACTTCTGTACTTTTCTGCAAATGAATTAACCATTACAAGAATCATGTGTGCACATTTGAGAAATAATATACAAGATAAAAGTTAACATGGGAAGAAACAAATGTTAAAAGCTGTAAACAAATTGTTCGTGGAATGGATTAAAAAAGATTATTTTAAGTTAATAACTTTTTCCAGCAAATTTTACATAGCAGTTATGTCCTAGTTTCAGCTGGGATAGAGTTAACTGTCTTCCTAGTAGCTGGTACGGTGCTATGTTTTGAGTTCACTATGTGAAGAATGTTGATAACACTGATGTTTTCAGTTGTTGCTAGTAGTGTTTAGACTAATGTCAAGGATTTTTCAGCTTCTCATGCCCAGCCAGCGAGAAAGCTGGAGGGGCACAAGAAGTTGGCACAGGACACAGCCAGGGCAGCTGACCCAAACTGGCCGACAGGGTATTCCATACCGTGTGATGTCCTATCTAGTATAGGAACTGGGAAGTGGGGGCGGGGAATCGCCGCTCGGGGACTAGCTGGGTGCCGGTCGGCAGGTGGTGAGCAATTGCACTGCGCATCATTTGTACATTCCAATCCTTTCATTATTGCTGTTGTAATTTTATTAGTGTTATCATTATCATTATTCGTTTCTTCTTTTCTGTTCTATTAAACTGTTCTTATCTCAACCTGTGGGTTTTGCTTCTTTTTCCCGATTTTCTCCCCCATCCCACTGGGTGGGGGGGGAGTGAGTGAGCGGCTGCGTGGTGCTTAGCTGCTGGCTGGGGTTAAACCATGACAAGTTATTAGAACTGGTAAATTTAATGTGCTGGACTTCAGTTTTAGGATGTTTTCTGCTCTTTGAAAATAAATCATATTTCATTTAGGGATGGGATAAGATAGGCTGGGATGAGTTGAGATGGGAAGGGATGGGTCAAAAAAGAAGCAATGGCTGTAAAGTAATGTTGCATTTTTCAGTAAATAGATCACAAGCATAAAAAAACTTTACAAATTAAATATAGATGTGAAATTGTTGCTTCGACATGAAACAGCTATCTATGCATCTTTAAAAGAAAAATTTACTCTAAAAAGCCAGTGAAAATGTTTGTGTTGGTATTCAAGATAAAAATCTGTGCTTAACAATTTATATTTCTGAATTCAGCATCTGAAGAATGTAAATCACAGAGAAGCAATGAAGTTACAAAAAGGAGAAAGAGCTCTTCCATGGTGGTTCAGTTATTTTTTTTCTCACACTTTGTTATGTTGGGACTCAAACAAACAGTAAAACTTCCTGTTTTAACTTTGTCATTTCAGTTAAATTCTTTTTCCCTGTCATCTCTGTTGTGGATTCTACAGACAGGATAAAATACAAAGAGTTCATTTATAATTAAACTTGATTCAAACTCAGCAGCAAGACAGAGCATGATAGAAGGCAGACAACATATGTGTTAATTTTAATTAGGATAGTTGGGAAAAAAAAAATCACTGAATCTTAATTTTCTTATATGCTATCTAGAGAGTGAAGCAGATTAGAGCCTTTTAAATTAAATTCATTAGGTAGATGATAGAATCTGTGTTACAATTAGTTATGATTATAGATAGGAACTACAGGAAAACATAATTTTAAAACCAGCTTTACACTTTAAGTGAGTTTTGCAACCAAGTTAGGGAAAGAAAATGAGGAAAAAATCCTCCTTCAATTACAGATTTTTTCTGTTTACCATATGCATGGATTTAGCATATTTAACATCACCTCTGTTATGTTTACTGTGTTCTTTCATTTCTACTCTTTCTTGTCATAATACATAGTATTATGTATAGTGACACAGTATTTTCACAAAGCATAAACTCAAATAAAGTTCTTTGCTTGCATGATGACTGTATGACATCTTGCTATAGCAGCATTTACTAGCCATTTAAGTGAAGAGATGGCTGTAAGATAAGCCTGGACACTACAGGAACTTCAGATACATGTAATACACCTAAAAATCATTACAAATTTGCTTAGACAACTGTACTCTTCGCTGGGTAAAAAACTGACTGGCTGGATGAGCCCAGAGGGTTGTGGTAAATGGAGTTAAATCTATCTGGTGGCCGGTCACAAGTGGTGTTGCCCAGGGCTCAGTATTGGGGCCAGTTCTGTTTAATATCTTTATCAATGATTTGAATGAGGGGATCGAGTGCACCCTCAGTAAGTTTGCAGATGACACCAAGTATGGTGGGAGTGTTGATCTGCTTGAGGGTAGGAAGGTTTTAGAGAGGGATCTGGACAGGCTGGATGAATGGGCTGAGGCCATTTGTATGAGGTTCAATAAGGCCAAGTGCCAGGTCCTGCACTTCGGTCACAGCAACCCCATGCAACGCTACAGGCTTGGGGAAGAGTGGCTGGAAAGCTGCCTGGCAGAAAAAAACCTGGGGGTGCTGGTTGACAGCTGGCTGAATATGAGCCAGCAGTGTGCCCAGGTGGCCAAGGCGGCCAACAGCATCCTGGCCTATATCAGAAATAGTGTGGCCAGCAGGAGCAGGGAAGTGATTGTCCCCCTATACTCGGCACTGGTGAGGCCGCACCTCGAGTACTGTGTTCAGTTTTGGGGCCCCTCACTACAGGAAAGACATTGAGGTGCTGGAGCATGTCCAGAGGAGGGCAACCAAGTTGGTGAGGGGCCTGGAGCACAAGTCTTATGAGGAGCAGCTGGGGGAACTGGGGTTGTTTAGCCTGGAGAAAAGGAGGCTGAGGGGAGACCTTATCGCTCTCTACAACTACCTGAAGAGGTTGTAGTGAGGTGGGCGCTGGTCTCTTCTCCCAGGTAACAAGTGATAGGACGAGAGGAAATAGCCTCAAGTTGTGGCAGGGGAGGTTTAGGTTGGATATTAGGAAAAATTTTTTTACTGAAAGGGTTGTCAGACATTGGAACAGACTGCCCAGGGAAGGGGTTGAGTCACCATTCCTGGAGGTATTCAAAAAACGTGTAGACAAGGCACTTCGGGACATGGTGGGCTTGGGTGATTGTTGGACTCTATGATCTTAAAGATCTTTTCCAACCTAAATGATTCTATGATTCTACGATTCTAAATCTATTTACCTGTTCTGGAGAAAGAGTTTTTTTCTCCTCTGAGACATAGCTCAGAAGACATTCTTGCCAGAAAGTTAGTCTAGACAAAATGCCATTGTGTCTACTACCCTTAAGCTAATGCACAAAATTCCTGCTAGCTCATGTTTGCTTTTACTTAAGATGGTTACTACAGTAGTAGTCAGACAGCAAACATATTGTTTGTGAGACTTTTGCTGAACTGTCGACTTGCTTTCATACTTGAGAAAATCTAAAAAGACAAAGAGAGGGGCACTTTGTTGGGTCCTTCCTTGCAAATCATTCCACTTCGGAGAGAACTTGCTTCCCATAGGAGCCCTCTTCCAGCTGTTTGCACTGTGGAGGATATGCACTGAAAAGGAAATACACCACTCCTGCCAACCTCAAACATGGAAACAGTCTTGAAGAAGTATCCAAAATTAGTGAGTAGCAGCAAAAAATCAATAAAGTTATGAAAAGATTGAATTTAAAATTCATTCTTAATTAGCTCTGAGTATTTCATGCACATTTGTAGTCTCACTTTTTCATGCTTTCCCTCCCTAACCTGGGGTTTAGAAATTCTTTCTAAGTAAATCAAGGCCAAATTCTTGTGCAATCACATAACTACAATTGTTTGGATGGAGTAAGGAAAACAGCAGCAAGTCTTGCAATAAAATCAAGAAAGCTGGCAGACCTGATACAGGCACTATTTCCACTATATTTTCTTCTCAAATGTCCACACAGCTGGCAATGATACAGAATAAACCTACTGTCCATTGCCTGTCCTCCTGAACAACTTAGATCTCTACCATCACCACTGATTCCAGATGGAGGTTGCTGCAGCAAGTAACTTTCCAGCATGCTTGAAATTTGGTTCAACTGCCTCCAGTTTTCAAAACCTTGTGTCCAGGTTCAATGAATGACAGATGGTGCAGTCTGCGACAGCCACTAAGTTTTCATTCACTCCTTTTCAATGCTTTAAGAAATTATAATACTTGTTAGCAGCCTTACTTATACAAGTGAACAGAAATTATGCAGAGTGAATTCAAAATGCATAGAAAACTAAGACTCACGACACATTTTTATAGCGGATTTAAAAGGAGTCAGAGGAAGCTGACACCCGATTCCTGCTTAGCCATCTGTAAGTTAACGAAAGTAATAAAACCAAAACCAAACATACACAAATGCATGCACACATACAAATGTGAACTCTGAGATGACTCATCCCTTGGTGAAACTTCAGCTCCCTGCATTATTCCCCTTTCATCCTTCCCACAGCCCTTCCAGAATCATATATTTAACTGGAAAGGGGCTGAAGTGGGATCCAGGGCACTGGCAGGTGCTGCAATGTCTCTACTCCAGTTATATATGTACTTGCACAGATGTTGATCTTTGCTAATGAAAGCTGCCACAACAATTGCACAGGAAAACTTGAAACAAGGCCAGAAAAATACACGCAGATTCAAACCCAAAATGTAGGGTCATCATTTTTTTAAAAACCCTAAGGAGCTGGAAGGCTATGACTCCTGATTTGTAACCGTATGCTCTGAGGAGATGGCAAGTGTTTTGTAGTGAAGACTAAGTATGACCATGGAAAAAGGCATCCACTTTTTACAGCAGAATGTCCAAAAACTTCACAGGGTAGGGAGATATTCTTATGGGCAATACCTGGCATGAAGTTGCACATCCAGAAGCTGTGTTCCTTCAATTAGAGATGTGCAGCCAGTCATCTGCCCACCTTCTCCACTCTCTTAGCTGCATGAAAAAGAAATGCACGTTCCCCTGACTTTGAAAGATACTGAAATTAAAAAGTTACTAAAGTTAAATAAGTAATTCCCAAGTGAAATGAATAAAGTAATACTGCAACTGAAGTGTCTCATTTTGTGATTGTCTCCAGTAGTATAAGCCACACAGGGACAGTATGACCTGTTTTTCTTTTATGATAATTTACTTTTAACTGAAGGGTCAATTTGAAAGAGAACACAGAAAAAAAGTCCACATAGCTACCAAGAGTCAGCCACTCACAGCCATTTAAAGCAGTATAATAATACCATGGGACAGGGCAGGTTTGAAATCATTAAGGACACCAAATCTTGAGAGAGGAAATTGTAGCAAGATTGCATTATTTATAGAGTTAAACTATTCACTGGAGTGAATCCAAAGTAGTCGTTATTAAGCAGTGAAACTTTGCCCACTATGAACAAGCCATTCTGTTCTGTCTCGTATCAATATTCCAACAGCTGGTTTTAGTAAAACTTTTGGTAATGAGTTTTGGACCTATGTAATTCTGCTTCTGATTAACTTTATCAATTTTATCATTACAACCATTTTGAAAGAAATTTACTAATGCACATATACAAAAAATTCCCCCAGCTATAATTACAGCAATTTCAAAGGAAAGAAAGAATTGAAGTTTGATCTGCAAACTGTCTACTTTGCATTTCAGTGTCTCTTATCAGCATGCTTTATAGCTTGAAAATGCTCCTGAAAACCTCTCTAAAAATTTCATTTCCTGATTTGGTGGCCAGTCCTGTAAAAATGATATAACATGTAGATGGACATCAAAATCTTATAGATTATCCTGTGGGAGCATGACCTTACCAATCATTCCCATAAAGATTTTCCTTCTCAGTAATCCATGAAGAATCTGCAAATGCTTTCACTGTAGGCACTGAGAGACTTAAAAAACTGCTGTTACATTTCATTTAGGTTGGATAAAATAATTTGCTGGAGACAATGTCATTATGCACTGCACCAGAGCCTTCATAGTACAACACAGAAAAAGGACTTGGGAAGGCACAGAAGAAAGAAGGGGTTGAGCATGACAGCAAAGTAAGCAGCAAAATACAGGGTTTTTTTGCTTGAGTTCTCATTGAATGTCTTTTGTCTATAAGAGAAAATGCAATATTCTTGCCCATGTTTGTGTTTTGTGTTTTTTTTTTCCTTTCTGCAAACACAGTAGGACATACAATGAGGATTGAGGGGGGTGAAGGTGCAATATTTAGTTTCATCAGTGCTGAAAAATAGGATACTCTGATGCAGAAATGGGAATGGGAAACTTACCTAAACAGGCTTACAAAGCAAAAAAAGGTCAGATATTATTATACCCTATTATATTATATCACACTTACTAAAGTGCTTACTAAAGCAGCATTCAGACAGGTTCAGGCCCTGATGGACCTCTATTTGACCTTTCCCAAACCTTGTGGAGGTCTCACACCATGTCTGCAAGGAAAATTTTACAGATCCCCACCAGGATCCTTCAGAAATCCGAGGGAAGATTTCCCAGTAGGAAGCATCAAGCTGTGACCATGCTACCATGCTAATGATGCTACAGCTGGCAGCAGCACACATTATTTTCCTCTGAAGAAGGAGAGTTCTAAGAAATCACTATCCTGTGAAGGATTGATTTTCCCAGTCACACAATGCACAGTGGAAAGAAATAGAAGAAAAGTGTTCATGATTTGATATTAACTAACTACGGTAGGAGGGGTTGAATTTCGTGAATGAAAGCAAAGGGGCCATTCCATCCCGCACCAACACTCCAGTCCTCCTCTTTGAGAGGAGTTCTGAAAATAAAACAACTCACTCTAGACAAATAAATATCTGGGAAAGATGGCAAATCAAGTACCTATTGAGCTGCAGACATCTCAAAGCCAGAACACTGGAAGTTGTCTTCTTGTCAATGTGTGTATGTTTATCATTTTGAACATGATATATTTGCTATAGATATAGGTCAGCAAAGAAAAGAATAAAGTGACATTATCAAAATATTTTCTGACTATTATTTATTTTTCAGGAGATATGGACACCATAGAATAACTTTTCTTAATGTTTGACATATACAAGTGTAATGTTCAGTCCATATCAGGAAATGTCTTGTTCATATAACACATATTTCCCAGAAGGCATTATAAATAGCTTTTTCTAGCATAATTAGCATAATTGAATAAAAAGAATAAGGATCAGGTTTCACAGACATAGTCTTCTGGTTAAAAGCGGAAGCTGGAATAAGTTTTTGGAGTGCATGGAATTATTTCCCAAGGAGGATACTCCACAGCAGAAAGTACCAGAAAAAAGACATGAAAAAAACCCACACTGGGAAACTCAAGTGCTTTCACATAAATGCATTTCTTTCACATACTTTTTGCTTAACTGGGGTGACTACTAAAATTCTTTTTAATCACTGTTCAATTGAGATAATTATGGAAAAGATACTTAACCTAAACCAACCTAACTAATGTTACTGCAAAGAGACCAAAGTTACAAGACTGAGAAAATGGAACATATCTGCTTCTGCTGGACTGTTATATTTTAATCTTTTTTTTGTTTATTTACTTGAAATTGAATCTGAATCACAACATGATTCTCTATGTAAAGAACTTCTCTATACTTCAAGGGCAGACACAGCTGCATCAAAAGCTCAGGCACCACTATCAGCATGCTGTGCAAAATGCCAGCTGAACCCTGGGCTTCGCGATGCAACCGATTCACCAGACGTCATCGTATTGGAGGTTAGGTATCATCACAGGGCAGGGTCAAGAAAATCGGAGCTACCATTGGCTGTTACACATGCCAAAACTAAACAACTCACAACAGTGCAAGATCAAAAAGGTTATAAAATAAAAACACCCTACATAAGCAAAACTGTTTGAAGTTGATTCCTGGCATGAAAAACAGTACCCTCAGAGGGTATAATGTCTTCCATTCCTGCCAGATATCTGTGATGAGGTTACAAGTCAGTCAGAGTAGGGAGGTAGGTTTGCCTTGATCTTCTCTCTCAGTGACTTCCCCAAAGAAAACTAAGAAATTTAGACTTTTAAATGTAAAAAGCAACTAAAGAATTGGGGGGTGGGGGGGGGGGGGGGGGGGGGGGGGGGGGGGGGGAACATGGACAACCCAAGAAATACCAAAACACAACTTTTCCCCAGCCATTGTACATTTTTAGTCCTGTCTTGGCTCCCAGGCTTAGAATCAGCCATTATCTTAGTTGCAGCAACCTCCACTCAGTTGTCTTTTGTCACTAAGAAATTTTATGACCTCCAAGATGTGGCTGTCTACTCCCTGCTCCTCTCAGGAGTCCTCTCTGGTCTTCTCTGCCTGACACTGCTGTTGAGGAGTCTTGAGAATTTTCTCTTCCCTGAAAAGACAATTCTTCCTACCCTCTATCTGATCCAATTAGTTTAAAAGGAATACAATAGGATTGTCAATAAAAGTGAACAGTCCAATACTGTTCACCCAACAGCTTCAGTGTTTCTTCTCTTGGCATATGGGCCGAGCTTTGCAATACTTCTTCCAGGGCCAAATCCTCTGCTTCTGCATTATGAAGCATGGAAAACAAGAAGAGAGCAAGATTTGCTGGATCACAACTCTACTGCCACATCTGCTCTGACTGCAGAGACATGGTTTGCAAACAACTGCCCAGACCAGAAGCCAGAAGGACAAATATACCAAGTTCTATGTGCAGTTTCTGTGGTTTAAGACACATACCTTTTCCACAGTTACACCACTGGCTATATTTTGGCTCCATTGTGCTTTCAGGAACCGCTGTTATGTATGTGCTAGACTGCATTAAACTGCAAGTTTGGGGTTTTAATAATTTCTTCATGTTCCTTTTTGTTATAGAAACCTTTAGAAGTTAATGAATTAATTGGCAATTAACTTTGACCAAAGTCCTCAACAGTTATTTAGGTGTTGAAATATCTCAGTAATGAAAGCAAAGCAAAAGGTAACAGAGCTATGTTAAGTATCTTACTTTTAAGCACATCTTTCTCTACTACAGCTGTGTCCACATATGTCTGACTGTGTTTTGGCATAAGCTAATCTCCATGTTCCCACACAGCTCAGTGCTCTTTTAGAACAGCTGCATGGCATCTAGGGTGGGGGAACTGCATGATGCAAAGTATTCCAGTGAACAGTATGCACTCTGCAATTATTTTGCCCACTGTACAATGTCTAATTGGATTCTAGGACTTAAAAAGGGATAAAGAAAACAATTCTCTCACTTAAATCTTCCAGTATCCCATAAATCATCTGCTTCAACAATGCAGTCCAGTTTTTAGATAGCAGTAAAGCAACATGTGGAAGATGCTATTGGATGTTAGAATCTTGTCATTCATTATGATCAGCAGTTTTATAGGTCCTAGGAGCCATGAGTCCAGCTGACTGCATAGGAGTTGGGAGACTTTAAAAGTGAGATAGCAGAGGAAGATAAGACCAGGCAAAATCCACATAACTTTTTTTCAGAGCAGCATTGTTTCAGTGGAACACCACATCTGGTTTCAGCTTGGACACAATAGTAATGGACACCTGGCATGACCTGCAGGGAGTGCTGTGATGAGAAAGTAATTTTTCTAGAAACCAGTGCAAATTCACTCTGAGCAACAGAAGCTGAAGACAAACATCAACAGTTTCCTTAGCAGGGTGAAGAAAGTGGGCATTACAATTTGGAAGTTCACTATCCCAGCCTCCACTAATTGACAGCTAGCCAGTGTAGTGTACTAGAACAACCTTCAAGCTATTCTCCTGGAGGCAGGCAATACTTAGTGACACTAAGCTGTATCAGAAGTGCTATTCAGACTGCCCGCTTCAGGTACAGAGTAAAGGAGTTTCAGAACTGCTTCTCTTCTTTTTTTCAGAGACTTACCTCTCCCTGTGAACTGTGTAGGGAACTCAGTCTCTGAACTTTGATTATCTGAATTACATTTAAACAAGATATCTGATGTATCTAGCACCTAATCTTTCCTTGCACCAAGTCACAAATACTCCAGGGTGTCTCCAGTTGTTTTAAGGCCCATTTGACAGCTGTGGAAACTTCCTGAATAGTAAGCATAATGAATAGTTCCTGAATAGTAAGTGTAATGAACAATGACAAGACTCCTTGATGGCAATGGAAGAGCATTTTGCTCCCACATCCACAGTGTTCAGTAAGGATGGTGGAGGTACTTTTGTCATTCCAAGAGGCTTAGCATACTCTGTGTTTTCTTAGGTGACAGATAAGAAAGAGAAGTTTATCCAAAACCTAAACAAACTAGCTGAAAATTGATCTGTGGATTCAAAAGGGAATCTGGGTGTCCCACTAGAAAAAGCCAGTATCTGGTTCTTGAAGCATAGGTTCCACTTCGCATAAACTCTTTATGAGCAAGTGAAAAAGCTTCTAAAACAATTAGGCAAGAAAGAAGCTTTACAGACATACCAGTCATATGAAAATGATGCATCTAAAAATCTCCCAAACTGATGAAGAGGTGTTCTCACACCTTAAATGCTGGCTGTAAGAAGACCAAAAGCATTCTGCAAAGAAGGAAATTAACTGCATTTGTGTAAACATTTTAGTCATTGCTGTTTGGGGCTGTGTGTGTGGATGAGCTGAATCTCAAATTCAACACAACAGGATGGACTTAAAACACATGAAACTGAAGAAGTCGAAGAAGCTGAGCACACATATGTACTTAGTACATGACAGTAACATACCCAAGTCACTGTGTTCACAAACAATGCATTGAGAAAGCCTTAGGAGACTCTTCCTGTTCCAAAGGAGGCATTTCACAGCAGGATCAGCTAACGATCTGGGAGAGGGGAAAAAAAAGGATGGTCGGCATTATATCTCCTCCTATACTGTGGAGAATACTTAAATAGTGTCTCAAGGTTCACAAGCAGAGTTCCTGCATTCCATGTCAGTTCAAATTACCATTCCTAAATGTGAATACTCTCCTGAAAGCTCTCTGCCTTTCCAGGAGCTCTTCTTCTATCCCTTCTTCTACTTTCTGAGCACACTGACAAAATGCTCTAATAAAGGTTTGTTCTTTTGCTTAATTACAGAATAAGCTTGCCACCCACAGCTGACATATTAGAGAGAGAGCAAGTTTAATCTCACAAGATGTTGTTATTTTGCCTTTTCCTCTTTCCCCCAGTCTTTATCAGAAGAAATCTGAGATGTCATGAAGCATCATGAAAATCCAGAAACAGTCCTCTCATCATAAAAGAGTCCATTGTTAAAGGACATACCTGGTGTAAAAGATACCACCCTGGCCCACTCTGCTCTGGGTACAAGGCAAGTGCTCTGGACTGTTGGCTGTTTAGGATAAGGGAAGATCTCTCAGCATTCTTTGAACCTAAGAAATCACAATTCTTCCAATGGAACAAAGTTTCCAAATACATAAAAATCAGCTGTTTCACTGTTATACCAGCATGCCCAAGGGTCATGATGTTTGGAGTACTTAGTAAGAAATATCATGTAGCTGTTAATCAGAAGAAACAGTTATGCTACAAGTTACTTTACCTGCACTGGCTGACCACACCCAATAGGAAAGTGAGTAGAGTAGACAAAAAAGGAAGCAGACAAGAGGTAGTGGACATCTTGCCTTATCTTTTTTTTTCATAGAACTCTTGTTTAGTAAACAAAATTAATGGTTATTAATACCTTTCAAGATGCAGAGTTTTAGTCACAGTCTTAAGGCACACTGGCAAAATTAAGCATACAGTATAACTAAGAGCTCAAAACATTGATCAAACTGTGCACCAAAGTACTTTTCCTCCCTTGCTTTATTGTCTGTTGTAAAAGCAGTTCTAGAAATCAAGCAACAATGCCATTCATTGCATTGAATACTGCTGGTTACCTCCATATTGGGGTAAGCAGCTAGCCAAACAGAAAAAATTAAGCCTTCCAACAAGAAGAGGGATGAGCAGCATATTCGGTCAGCTACATAGTTGATTTTCTAGTTTTAATAAGCAAACATTAAGCATCCGGCATTGGTAAGACACTATGTGCATAAAAAGGCATATAGACCAACACACCAGAAATAGAAGCGTTTGGCCACCATTTGGAACTAGCTTATTAAATCACCTACTGGATTTTATTGCAGTTTCTCTTACAACTTCCAGCAGGACTGCTCCGCAGCAGTCTCTACCTGGATTTCTAGAACGTAGAAAACACGGGTCTCTCCTTCGAGATGTAATGTGCCAGACAAGAGTCTGATGTCCGGCAGGTCTGTGCCTTCTCAGAAGGCAGGCACTGGCAGAGGAAGGCAAGTTAATTGGATTCAAGATGCTGCCCCATCAGTGCAAACCTCTGTGACAGAACTGGGTGGCAACATCTCTTGCAGAGTTACAGTCACCTTCTCTCAGTACATACAGCAGGAGCACTACTTATGGTTACCCAACTATAACTTAACTGAAGAGCTTCGGTTTTGCTCTAACTCACATTGTGCTACCATTTGTTTGCTATGATAGTTGTTGGCAGATCTTGACTGCTGTGCAGGAAGGATTCCCTGCCCACAGGGCAAAAAAATCCAAGACAAGCCATATGATGAGACTCACAAACAACACTGAATGGAGATAATAACTAGCACACCCAGCATATGGTACAGAGAGTGGTACAAAATTGTTTATGGGTAATTGAGAGCTTTTGAGTAAGAATACAGACAAGGTGATCCTAGGATAGTAGTGTACAAGGAAGATTGGCAGCTTGATTCAAAAGTAGGAACTGTCCTGCGTGGAGTGGCAGGAAGAATATCAAAGGTCTCTAATCCAGTGAGCTGCAGAATTTTGTGTATCCACAGGAATATCATTCTAAAAGCTTGTTCTGGAATACTTTCAAGTAAAACAAGGACCTAGGAACTGGCTATAATTTCTGTAGTAAGAAAGATGAGGATTTGGGGCTAACATGGGAAAAAAAATAGGACAAGAAACTAAGAGATCACTGCAACTAATCAGAGAAAGTATATAATGTATATGGTCTGCATAAAATATATGGAAAAGCATAGCACCTTAGTAAGGAATGATTCTTGCAAGTTAGTCACTTAATCTAGCTCCTAAATAATAAGCATATTTAAAATACTTCCCATGACTCATTCTTAAAGTGCATTCCAAAGCTTTTAGACATTTCAGAAACCTCATTGGGAAGTTTAGACATTAAGTAGCAAAATGTGGAAGTTTCCAGAGCTCCAGAGTCTAAAGTATCAGGTTTTTCCCTAACAAATAAAAGTATGTTGTAGGAATGGCCTCCAAGGTAAGCAAAATGATGATACTTTGTCCTTTTAGTCAAGTTCTGAGTGTCAAGTTTGAATGAAGTCAGTGAGCTTATTAGTCTTATAATTTTATCATTGTTGACTTTCTTTAAAAAATAGCAGAATGGTAAAGGTGTGGTCAACTTTAAGCTGTTTCCTCCCAAATCAAGATAATCCTAACACTTAAGAATAAAAATCTGTGCATAGGACACCGAAGACACTAGAATGAGCAAGTCTGAACATGTTCCAAGAAATGCTTTGGCTTCAATACACGGAAACACCAGCACCAGTGTTTAGGGATAAAAGGATAGATCTCCCTACTATAAAGCTGATCCCTTTTTATTTCTAGCAAAAAAGTCTTACAAAACCAAGAAAAGTAGTTTTCCTTTCAATCTTCCAACATGGAAATAGAAAATCAGAGCAGATGAACTTCTATCATCAAATCCTTCTCAGAGAAAGCCTTTGGACTACTATCAAGTTCTTACCTAGACCACAGTAGCAGGACAGAAAATGTATGTACCTGTTTTATCTTCCTTTTCTTTGCTTAAAAGGGTTTTGATTAGTTATCATAAGGAGTAAGTGCTAGCTCTCATTTCCTGGGGAAAAGTATGCCCTTTGTCCCATGTGGGCAGAGACTAACTGCTGCAATCTACCTATTCATTTCTGCAAGTGACATCATTCTAAAAGCATTGGTTCTCCCAATACAGAATGCCACAAGTGACTGATAGCTTGGGGCAATAGTCTACTCATCTCATAGCCAGATACACCTCTGATCAAAGGTTTATTTTGTATGAAAAAGAAAATAAAGGATTCTGAAAATGAGTAATTTTCCCTCTAATTTCCTTGTGTATGCATTGGCATTTTTAAAGCTTCTTTGCTGTGGTTTCATGATTACTATTTGCCTGCATCATTGTCTTGTATTTACTACCAAGTGAAAACAGTTTACTTCATAAACCACAAAAGCCTCTTGATATCCCTTTCAGTGTAGCATTAATAATGTAATCTGATGTCCTGATCATTATCCTAGATAGTTTATCAACAGCACATTAACCACTTAGTCTCAGTACTTTCTGCACAGTGTTGCTATCTTATATACCATCAGTTCCTGTCTGTTTCACATCTATTTTGACTGAGAAAGACAAGCACCACCATCTTGCCACTAACTGGTGGCTGTTAACTGTGGTCTCATCTTGGAGACATGTGGACAAAATTTTTGAGACATCGTAGATGGTTCTTCCTACACAGCATCTGAAAATGCAATTTTGTACACAGGTAGGCTGTAATCCTTCCGTAGACTCACATTCAGAGTTCTTACTGCAACATCTTTTTTTCTGACCTTGCAAAATCCATTGTTCACAGAATCACAGAATAGTTTAGGTTGGAAGGGACGTCTGGAGGTTGTCTTGTCCACCCCCCACCTCTGCTCAAGCAGGACCACTTACCACACTTGTATTCATCAAGAAGCGTATGAATAACAAACAAGAAAACCCCACCCTTTGCAACAACTCACCAGTTTTTGAACCAGTCTGACAAAGAAGGGAGATAGGCAGCTGGCAGCACATATTCTGGATTTCCTCACTGCATGTTACAGCGGCAGTTTATTGTCTCCCTGCCTACCACACTCTATTGTAAATCAACAAACCTCCAACTGCCTAGACCATGACTTCAGCATCCTTCATATTCATCTTACTTGAATAGGTCCTTGTGCTTTCTTCCAGCTTGCTCCTCATAGTTTTCATCCCAGTAATGTAGTTACTTTACTGTTATCCTCAAATTCATCCATACCATTCTTCTTTGCTGTAGCAAGCCCGGAAGATTTGACAAAAACAGATCATCCAGACTATAGCTTTGGCTTAAACTTCAGGTTTGTATACCCCATGATTCACCACTTTGTTTCAGCATTTCACGTCTTGAATGTACCTTACTTGCACAGGATATCTCAGGAAGAACCTAAGTTTATTTTATTTGATTATAAGCTGACCATTAGCAGAGCTTGACCAGCCTGACCACTATGCACGCAACTTGTGTTTGACAGAAATGTTTGTGAATATTTGCTTATGTTCAAAGGTGATTCAAACACTTGAAACTACAGCTCCTTTAAAATAGATATTAGAGTATGTTCAAAGCCTAATAACTAAAACACTGTGCTTAAGAGAAATCTCACTTACTGTAATTTAGAGTTTTCACACTATCAACCATTTTTAAGATATTCATATCACTGCACTCAGAAAACTACTTGATGAATTTTCTGAAGTCTCATGCTGGATGATAACAGAAGTTCTAATAAAACCTCCAGATAAATACCCACAATAAGAAACTAATATATAATTGTTCTTCTTAAAAAATAAAACCAGAACAAAGGAATTTGGTTTTCTGGAGCCAACTTTGACATCTGAAAAAATGAGCAGTCCAGATGACCTTGTCTAGTGGTTAGAAAACCCCAGAAGTCTTTGTTCTTTCTGGACACCCTGACAGTCAATAAATAACATGAACCTACTGCAGTTTCTCCCTCAGTAGGAACATTAATAGAATCTGTGCTGTGCATCTAGATATCCACTTTTAGTGAAATTTGTAAAAAAAATTATTGATTTGAAACCCTTAAACCTCTGTCAGATTGGTTTGGAACTGATCTGGAGAGGGTTTGGTTTGGTAGTAGAGAAGGACAGCGGGTAGAAGGATTCTTTTTTTAGCTTGGTTGTTTATGGAATTTAAAATTAAAAAAAAATATCAAAAGATAAGTCTAAGGGATATGAGAAAACTGAAATCATGAAGAGTTATGCAAATATTGTTTATGTTTGATTCAAGACACAGAACTGCAACGCATAGCTGTCCTTCATACAAAATGATGAATAAAAAAAAAAAAAATTGGCCAAAGTAAGTGGAAAGTGAGCAGCATGTTCAGATTTTAATGGTAGTTGAGAGATAGAGAAGTAATTTTGCAAACCATGGACATGTAAAGCATGGGGCCTGAGGTTGGGAGATTTTATTGCTGTTGAGGTTTACTTTAAATGTTGTGACACCCACCATAGATACTTCTTCCAAAGAGACTGGGCGCCTGACAACAGGTCTACTGCGTACAGCTTGTTTCTGAGGACTACAATGCAAAACCTCAAGATCCTGAAAAATTACAGCTGTCAAACTAAGAACAACATTACTAAAGAATCATCAGAAAATAGAGCTATTACCCTGTCTAATCTACCTGCCACTGCTTTTAAAACCATGCAAAATTCAATCTCTGCTGCAGTTTTAGAATCACAAAATTTGATTCACTGTATCAACACAGCAATATGCTTCTGGCTCCAGGAATTTCTCTCTATAGAAACCTGAATTATTATCACTTATTTAATCTACCACACAGAGGATGCATGCATCACTGTATCACTTTCTTGTTGGTCAGCTAGGCCAATATCTCCCTCTGAAATTGTTGCATCATTTGTGAGAGTAGAATTAAACGACTGGCATACCTAAGTAACTTTCTGCCTGGCTCCTTCTGTCTACTGCTGATGATGCAGTCAAACAACTGATTTAAGTTTGTAGAAATTGTATTTAGCTTTTCAGTTAATTCCTTTTCCATAAGGATCAAAGATACTGCAGTTAATCATGATACCTCCCACAGCATGGACAGAACTTATGAAAAAATACTGCTTGTGATCTTTAATGCAAAAGAGGGAGAGCGTTGTTGTCCATTTCTGTTGGTTTTGTTACCTCACCAGTAACATTGGTGGTGCCATTAATATAGACATTAATTTCTTCTCAAGCCTTAAGCACTTTGATTAAATTTTATTAAGTTTCATCAGTGATTTCAGTCAGTTCTGACTGAACTAAGACTACTATTCTCATGCAGTATCAAACTCTATACTGGCTGTATAAACATCTATTTACACAGAATATACATGTTGTGTATAAATTTTAATTAAATTTATACAATTAAATTGTGTATAAATTTTAATTAAACTTTGCTCTTTCAGAAACAACTTGTTATCCCTGCTCACATCAACCAGCCATGTAACCTAGTCCTAGAGAAATAAAATGCAACGTCATATGAATTTCTTCATGCTTTTTACGCAAATAAAAATTGATCTTCAAAGGGGATAATATTGTAGAGACTATTAAGGTATAAAAAGACCAATTTTCTCTTCCAGAAAACAATCTCCTTTTCTGCTGCTTGACACTTAGACACTAGCTGTTAGTTTTACCTTTTAAATTGACCTTTTTGAAGGACTGCAAGATACTTCCTAATGATTAAAGCATTAGTAGGCTAAGCCCACAGCTTAGGAACTGGGACACAATAAAGTTTAATCAAAAAGCTGCTGAAAGACCACTAATTTTAAATATTTCTGCTTGCTATCAAATCAGAGATCTTCAGGCCTAGTTTAAAGGCATGTTCATCACAAACAATGTTATCTGAAGTTGTAGATGCTTAACACTCCCAAAAGTGTTAAGTTTGTTTATAAGTTTGTATTTACTTGTAATAGGCTTAAAAGCTTATATGAGAACTAAAAATAGAACTCTAGTGCATTCTCTTTTAATTATTTAACTGCCCAGGTGGGGGAGGCAGGGTTGTTAAGGGAAAATAGCAATCATTTAAAGTTATAAACATGTCTTGTTGAGGCTGGGCAGCAATTGAGTTTCTTAAATAGATTCCCATGATGCAGTCTTGTTGAAAGAACCAGGTATCAGAAATATCGTAGGTATCATGGATGGGCACATGAATTTTTATTTATGCATGAAAAGATCACAGCTGCTGAGCATTAATACCACAGATGGGTATTTTCATGACATCACTCTTCTCACAAAGAAGGGTCAAGATGTTCAATGTTTATGTAACTGCACAGAAAGAAACAGGTGATTGGTTTTGCATGTTGCCAGAGCATCAAAAGCATCTACAGTGAATAGTTATAATCACATAAATAGCTGTCCCCTATATCATGTCCTCATTTGTGTAATGCCATTAAAGACAATACTGATCAGCACCAGCAAGAATCTGGTCTTAGAGGCAGAGTCAAACTCTACCACTTCACATTTTAACACAAGTGGATAATGTATCTTGGAAACTGCATACAAAAACTGTGTCTTTAAAATCTGAGTGATTATGTTTGAAATGGCTGGCTTGAGTTCAAGGCAAGCAGGCAGATAAATGACATGTAACCAGAGCAGCTAGACTAATTTTCATACTTCCCCCCTTATCAAGACCACTCTTGATTATCTTTGAAAGGTCATGGCAACTGGGAGAGGTTCCTGAGGACTGGCAGAAAGCAACCATCACTGCTATTTCCAAGAAAGGCAAGCAGCAGTGTTACTGATTTGTTATTAATTTGTTATTAGTTAGAATTAATCATATTTAGTTTTAATATTTTAGCAAAATCATATGTATGTTGTATTTTATATATTTAACCACCAACCAGTGTCTGCTGTGAAATCCCCTGTATAGCCCCGTATCAAGGCCAGAGAAATTGGCTAAAATCATCTAGTAGGAACATTCAGAACTTAGAGAACAGGATAAAGAAATACCTGACAACGGGGTGGTGTAAGAGTTGTCAGTACGTTACCTGACAACGGCCTGTTTGGAACGCAGCAGCCGATCCCCAAAGATAGAATGTGCAGTACAAGGCTCCTGGAAGGTCCCTGGCTAGAGCCGTTAGAGATAACTGCATAGCTACTGTCAAAAAGGATGGATTGCACCTGTTGCCATAACATCGATGAAGAAATCATAAACTCTAGACGAACTTTACTTCATTATAATACCAAAACACACCTCCTGGTCAAAAGCTACCCGCCTCCAAGACTTACCACGCCTCGGAGAGACCTTCACTACGCCTGCGTAAAAGATATTCACGTATGCTAATGATTTCCCAAAAATCTAATGAATATGTATAACTTTCTTGGAAATCTAATGAATATGTATCGATAAGTCTTAATACAAGGTGTATTGTTTTGAAGACAGGTGTGCGTGGTTCGTGAGAGGACTCGCCCGCGCACCCGGCCGTCAATAAAGAAGTGTCTGCTTATCTACACTAAATTGGTGTTGATAAGTTCTTCATTCCGAGCTTTTCGGTAACAGTTTTGGCGACCCAGATGGGACCTCGCTGAGAGAGACCGGAGGAGTCGGGGACTGATCAGTTCCTGCCGGCACCGAGGATTTCTCGGGGATACCCATCGATCCCCGATCCATAAGGCTCTTTGCGACGTCCCCCTGGATTTTGGTAAGACACTTCTTTTAAATATTAAGGATAGTGGGTTAGAGTCCCACCGGTATTGTTTGGGGTTAGAGTCCCCCCGAGTGGGTTAGAGTCCCCCCGGTATTGTTTGGGGTTAGAGTCCCCCCGAGTGGGTTAGAGTCCCACCGGTATTGTTTGGGGTTAGAGTCCCCCCGAGTGGGTTAGAGTCCCACCGGTATTGTTTGGGGTTAGAGTCCCCCCGAGTGGGTTAGAGTCCCCCCGGTATCGTCTGCCTGTCAGACGCGGCGAAAGCTGCGCAAGGTTGGACAAAAGGATCCTGAAGGAAGTAGAAGCCTAGGCGTCTGCCCGTAAGACATAAGCGAAAGCTATTGCTGGGTTGGACAATTTGGGAGTGGGTTAGAGTCCCACAACTTTTGAGGATTCTGGGTTAGAGTCCCAGCTTCAAAAGCATTTTGGAAATTTTGGGTTTGAGTCCCAAATTCTGAAGAAAGAAAAAAAAAAAAAAACAAAAACAAAAAGAAAGAAAGAAAAAAAAAAAGGAAAAAAAAAAAAAAGGAAAAAAAAAGGAAAAAAAAAAGGAAAAAAAAAAGTGAGATATATTGTGTACTTGGAAGTATCGTGAGTGTTGTAAGTGTGGGATGTGCAATTGAGCATGAAGTGAGTCTTGGCAACGATTGTAGTGTTTCTTATTGAAGTTGGAAGTTATAAAGTGTGAATATATTTGTTGGTTAATAATCTTGCCAGGGGATATTGGTTATGACTCTTGCTTAGGGAAGTCGGCTTTGTCCGTGCCCTAGGCAAGTAGGTGGACTCCATTACCTGGCAACAATTGTTATTTGTATTTATTTAATATCTGGTGTTTGATATATGTATTTGGTATTTGAAACTTTGTATTTGATATTTGGCATTTGGTATTTGGTTTGGTATTTAACATCTGACAATTGATTATTGATTTCTGATATTTGTTATATATTTAATAGATATTTAGTATTGGGTATAAACATAATGGCATTTGCCAAATTATTTAAGAGTAAGAATATGGGAAATTTGTCCACTGATGGAAAGATACCGAAAACATCTCCGTTGGGATGCTTGTTGGCACATTAGGGTGAATTATATGATGATTTACGTAAAAATCAAATGATTGAATATTGTAATCATTGGTGGCCTCTGTATACATTAGAGGATCAGGAAAGGTAGCCCGTGAATGGGACACTGAATTATAACACCATTCTGCAGTTAATGTTGTTTTGTAGAAGAGAGGGGAAATGGAGTGAAGTACCTTATGTGGATTTATTTTTTTACTTAAGACAGAGACAAGATTGGCAGAATGAGTGCAAGCTAGTTAGTAGGGACAATTTGGTAATGGCTATAACTTTTGATAATAAGAAAGAGAAGAAATGTTGTCTGGCATGTGATATTGCCCCCAAAGAAGATGAAGGGCCAGAGTTGGATATATCCCCTCCCAGGAGAGGAAGGAATTGGGGGTGAGAGCATAGGGAACAGATGGAAGAAACAGAAAGCAGCGGAATAGAGGATACAGGGGAAGGACCGTCTGAAGTTGTGATTCATACCCCCATTTCTCGAAGAACCTGACAGCAGGCACAAACAATAGCTCCCTTGAGGCAGAGAGTTAGTAACAATGGACCAGTGTATGTAAAAGTGCCCTTTTTGGTTGTGGACTTGATGGCTTGGAAGCAGGCAGCTGGAGTATATAGAGAAGATCTTGAGAGAGTTGGCAGAGTAGTGGATACTATAATTAAAACGCAGAATCCAGACTGGAGTGATTTACAGGTGATCTTGGATAATTTATTGGATGATACAGAAAAGCAGATGGTACTAAAAACTGGCAAAGCACAGGCAGAAGTGGCAGTATTGAGTGGCACAATAGGTGGAACATTAGAACAGAATTTTCTGTCTGGGGATCCGCAGTGGGATCCAAATAACGTGGAACATAAAGAAAGGCTGAGTCGGTATCAGAAATAGATTTTATATAGAGTTAAACATGCTATCTTTGAATTGGTCTAAATTATATGAGGTGAGACAAGATAAGAATGAATCTCCCTCAGCGTTTCTGGAAAGATTGAAGGAAGCTGCCAGAAAATATACTGATTTAAGAATAGAAACAGAGGCGGCTCAGATACAGTTGGCTTTGATTTTTATGGGGCAGTCGGCACCAGACATAAGAAAGAAACTTCAGAAGCTGGAGGGAGAGGATTCAAGGAGTTTGAATAAAATGTTGGAGACAACATGGAAAGTATATAATAACAGAGAAAAAGAGGAAAGGAAAATTAGAGAAAATAGATTATTGGCCTTAATGACAGGAACAACAGACAGAGGATGAGGTAGAAGAAGACGACGAAGTGGCAGTAGACGGAGAGAATTTATGAATTTTAGCAATCAGAATTTTAACACCCCCTTAGGAGTGAATCAGTGTGTTTTGTGTCGGGAAGAAGAACATTGGAGAAAAGATTGTCCTAAAAATGTGCAGTGATCAAGAGGAAATATTCAAAAGAAGGTAGCCAGAATGATAGTTTTAGATGAATGAAGGGGACCGGAGGGGAACCCAGCTGAGCCTCTGGTTATAATTAAGCTGAGAGAAAAAGAAGTCAAATTTTAATAGATACAGGAACGACATTTTCGGTATTAAATACTTGTAAAGGAAAAATTAGAACAAAAACAACAAACATAGTAGGAACAACAGGGAAAGAAGAAAACAGACCATTCCTGCAACCTCTGAATATGAAATTTGGAAATAAAATAATTACACATGAATTTTTGTATGTACCAGAATGCCCGATACCCTTGTTAGGAAGAGATTTGTTATCTAAATTAAATGCACAAATTGTTTTTAAGAAAGGAGAACTCTTTTTGAAGATACCTGAGTCAAAAACAGGAGAAATCCTAATGATACAAGAAAAAGTGGAGGAGCAAGAAATTCCACCAGAGGTGGATTTTGCAGTGATCCCTACAGTGTGAGAAACAGATATTCCTGGTAAATCAAAATTAACAGCACCTGTAAAAAAAAAGAGATCTAAAAAAAAAAAAAAAGATGCAAGAACAGTAAAAATTAAACAATACCCAATTAAACCAGAAGTTAAACAAGAGTTAAAGAAATTGATTGACAAATTTTTGAAGTATAAAATTTTGGAGGAATGTGAATCTGAATATAATACTCCTATTTTACCAGTTAGAAAACCCTCGGGAGAATACAGGTTAGTGCAAGATTTGAGAGCAGTGAATCAAATAGCCAAAGACATATATCCTGTGGTTACAAATCCTTATACATTGTTAACAGCGTTAAAGGAGACTCATCAGTGGTTTACAGTGCTTGATCTAAAAAAAAAAAATGCTTTCTTTTGCATACCCTTGGAGAAGAAAAGCAGAAAGTTGTTTGCTTTCGAATGGGAAAATCCAGAAACTGGGCAAAAGATGTAGCTGACATGGACAAGACTAACCCAAGAATTTAAAAATAGCCTGACAATTTTTGGAAACCAACTGGCAAAAGAGCTTGAAATCTGAAAACAGGACAAACCAAGGCCTGAACATTTACTTCTACAATATGTGGATGACATATTGATTGCTACAGAAGAAAGATCTACCTACATACAGATAACCATTGATGTCTTGAATTTTCTAGGACTAAATGGGTACAAAGTATCCAGGAAAAAAGCCCAAATAGCATGTCAAACTGTGATATATCTGGGCTTTGAGATTTCAAAAGGACAGAGACAATTAAGAAAAAATCGCAAAGAAACCATCTGTAGTATACCTGAGCCGAAAAATATTCATGAACTTAGAACATTCTTGGGAATGGCAGGGTGGTGTCATCTTTAGATCATGAATTGTAGTCTAATAGCTAAACTGTTATATGAGGCCCAAAAGAACTCTTCCTTTGTGTGTGGTCCAAAACAGCAAAGGGCCTTTACAGAGTTAAAACGCGCTTTAATGTCTACACCTGCTTTAGGCCTCCCTGATTTAACTAAAAGTTTTCAGCTGTTCGTTCATGAAAGACAACACCTGGCACTTGGTGTGTTAACCCAGAAGATGGGGAGCTGGAAACGACCAGTCGGCTACTTCTCCAAACAACTGGACACAGTGAGTAAAGGGTGGCCAAATTGTCTTAGAGCAGTGGCTGCAACAGTGATGATTATACAAAAACCTCGGAAATTGACTTTGGGAAAAACAATAACAATCTATGTCCCACACATGGTGAAAACTGTTCTATAACAAAAGGGGGGATACTAGCTATCTCCGAGCAGAATGATGAAGTACCAAGTAATATTAACTTAACAAGATAATGTAATTTTAAAAGCAACTAACCTGGCAAATCCAGCTGTGTTTTTAAGTTCCATACAGGAAGAAGGACAATTGGAACATGATTGCCTGGCTGCTATTGAGTATGTTTATTCCAGTCGTGAAGATTTGAAGGATGTACCATTGGAGCGACCGGACTGGGAACTGTATACAAATGGTAGCAGCTTTGTAGAACAAAGAGTTCGATACGCTAGATATACGGTAACAACAGACACCACAGTTATAGAAACAGAAGCATTGCCAAGTACCACCTCAGCTCAGAAAGCAAAACTTATTACTTTGATTCGAGCTTTAGAACTAAGTGAAGAGAAGAAAGTAAATATTTGGATAGATTCAAAGTATGCTTTTGGAGTGGTACATGTCCATGCAGCATTGTGGAAAGAAAGAAGATTATTGTCCTCCCAGGGATCAAATATTAAACACCAAGATGAAATTTTACAATTATTACAAGCAGTTCAGAAACCAGATCAGGTAACAATCATACACTGTAAAACACATCAAATTAGAAACACAAAGAAAATCACTGGAAATAATTTAACCGACCAAACGGCAAGAAAGGTAACAAAAAAACGAGCATTGCAAATAGCATTAATTCCCTCCAAAACAGTAACTCTCCCTAGAGAAAAACGAAAATACTCAGAGGAAGATGATAAGCTAGGTCAATTATTAAATGCTAAGAAAAACCTAGCCAGATGGTGGGTAACACCTAAAGGACAGGTAGTAGTAGTTCCACCCTTTTTGATGAGAAAAATAATTCAAACAAAGCATCAGGAGTGTCACTGGAGAACAAAGGCCTTAGTAACTTCTTTACAAAAACAAGTGGTATCACTCAGAATGTTAGGAATAGCTAAAAAAAAAATAACTGCAAAATGTGAAGTATGTTTGAAAAATAATCCAATAATCAGGAAAAAAGTTCAAAGGGGTCGAATAAAATCTAGTACAGAACCTGGAGATTATTAACAAGTAGATTTTTCAGAACTACCTAGACAGAATGGGTATCGGTACATCCTGATCGGAGTTGATACTTTTACAGGATGGCCAGAAGCTTTTCCCTGTCGTTCCACACGAACAAAGAAAGTAGTAAAATGGTTACTACGAAAAATAATTCCAAGGTTTAAAGTTCCTATTAGAATTTCTTCTGACAGAGGTCCACACTTTGTTGCAGAAGTGGTCCAAAATGTTAACAAAATTCTGGGTATCACATGAGATTTGCATACCCCATGGAGGCCACAATCCAGTGGGAAAATAGAAAGAATGAATCAAACCTTTAAAAGACAAATAAGCAAAATTTGTCAAGAGACTAATTTAAAATAACCTCAAACACTTCCATTGACATTATTACGAATCAGAATACAGCCAAAGAGTGGAACCTCAGTCAGTCCTTATGAATTATTATATGGGAAACCTTATGAATCTCCAGAACCAAACCCGAACATGTATGTAAAAAGAAAACAAGATGTGTATAACTATTTGCTTTCCTTAGGAAAAACTTTGACTGCAATTCGGAGAACAGTGGTGTGGAATAGACCATTATCCCTGGAAGTTTCGGTGCATAACTTACAACCAGGAGACTATGTCTATGTGAAAACGTGGACTTCCGAACCCTGCAGGAACATTGAAAAAGACCCTTCCAGATACTGCTAACCACCTTCACAACTATTAAAATTGCAAAATCAGATGTTTGGATACACTACATTCAAATAAAGAAAACACCTACTCCATGAAAAATTATTAGCCGGGATCCAAAAACTTTAAAACTGACTCTGAAACATGTCTAATTTTTCATATCTGTTTGTGTTTGTTCTTTTATATTAGTTCAGCAGATAATGATAGTAGAAACCTGGACTGATTTGATAATCAGGAACAAAAGACAAGTAGAAACAAAACAATTGATTAGCATTCCTGAAAAAAATGTCTGAAGAAACAATTTACCAATAGAATTACAGTAAATTGCATGATCATGAGAAAAGTTCCAATTGTTCCACCAGAATGCAGTCCACCACCAGTATATACCGAAACAAATATTGACTCTCAGAATAATAATAAATAAATATTAGATAGATGATGTGAAAGTATTGAAATAATTTTCAACACTTTCAAAGGGGGGAAATGTTACTGATTTGTTATTAATTTGTTATTAGTTAGAATTAATCATATTTAGTTTTAATATTTTAGCAAAATCATATGTATGTTGTATTTTATATATTTAACCACCAACCAGTGTCTGCTGTGAAATCCCCTGTATAGCCCCGTATCAAGGCCAGAGAAATTGGCTAAAATCATCTAGTAGGAACATTCAGAACTTAGAGAACAGGATAAAGAAATACCTGACAACGGGGTGGTGTAAGAGTTGTCAGTACGTTACCTGACAACAGCCTGTTTGGAACGCAGCGGCCGATCCCCAAAGATAGAATGTGCAGTACAAAGCTCCTGGAAGGTCCCTGGCTAGAGCCGTTAGAGATAACTGCATAGCTACTGTCAAAAAGGATGGATTGCACCTGTTGCCATAACATCGATGAAGAAATCATAAACTCTAGACGAACTTTACTTCATTATAATACCAAAACACACCTCCTGGTCAAAAGCTACCCGCCTCCAAGACTTACCACGCCTCGGAGAGACCTTCACTACGCCTGCGTAAAAGATATTCACATATGCTAATGATTTCCCAAAAATCTAATGAATATGTATAACTTTTCTTGGAAATCTAATGAATATGTATCGATAAGTCTTAATATAAGGTGTATTGTTTTGAAGACAGGTGTGCGTGGTTCGTGAGAGGACTCGCCCGCGCACCCGGCCGTCAATAAAGAAGTGTCTGCTTATCTACACTAAATTGGTGTTGATAAGTTCTTCATTCCGAGCTTTTCGGTAACAGCAGGTTGTGAGGAGCTATAGGCTGGCCAGACTCATCTCAGTGCCCAGAAAGGTGATGGAACAAGTAATCCTGGAAACAATTTCAAAATATGCTAAGGGCAAGACGGCAATTTACACTAGTCAGCATGGATTTATGAAAGGTAAATCATGCTTGAGCAAACTGAGAGCCTTCTACAATGTGATGAGTAATTTCATGGATGAGGGGAGAGCAGTGGATGTTTCTCACCTTGACTTTAGGAAGGCTTTTGTCACTGTCTACCATAACATTTTCACAGACAAACTGATAAAATACAGACTAGATAAGTGGACAGTGACATGGACTGAAAACTGGCTGAACTGCCAGACTTGCAGGGTTGTAACTGGCAACACAAAGTCCAGCAGGAGGCCAGCCACAAGTGGTGCACCCCTGGGATCAGTACTGGGGCCAGTACTGTTCAACCTCTTCGTTCATGTCTTGGACAATGGGACAGAGTGCATCCTCAGCAAATTTGCAGATGATACAAAACCAGGAGGAGTGGCTGATACACTAGAAGGTTGTGCTGCCATTCAGAGGGTCCTTGACAGGCTGAACAAATAGGCCAACAGGAATCTCATGACGTTCAACAAAGGAAAGTACGAAGTCCTGCACCTTTGGAGATATAACCCCATACACCAGTACAAGCTGGGGGCTGAGTGGCTAGAGACCAGCTTTGCAGAAAAGGACCTGTGAATCCTGGTGGCCAACAAGCCTGCGAAGTGCTCTGTTGCAGCAAAGAAGGCCCATGGCATCCTGGGCTGCAGTAGGAAGAGCATTGCCACAAGGTTGAGGGAGGTGATCTTTCCCCTCTACTCAGCCCTTGGTGAAATCACATCTGGAGTGCTGCATTCAGTTCTGGGCTCCCCAGTACAAGAGAGAGATGGGCATACTGGAGTCAGTCCAGCAAAGGGTTGTGAAGATGTAAGGGACCTGGAGGATCTGACACCTGAGACTGCTTAGCCTGGAGAGCAGAAGGCTCAGGGGGGGTCTTATCAATGTGTATAAATACCTGATAGGAGACAGTAAAGAAGGCAGAGCTAGACTCTTCTCAGCAGGGCCCAGTGACGTGACAAGAGGCAATGGGCACAAATTGAAATCCAGGAAATTACACTTAAACATGACAGAACCTTTTTTACTGTAAGGGTGGTTGATGACTGGAACGGGTTACCTACATAGGTTGTGGAGTCTCCATCCTTGGAGATAATCAAAACCCAACTGGAGAAGGCCCTGAGCAACCTACTCTAATTGGAGCAGGGGTGTTGGATGAGATGTGTTTCTTCCAACCCCAATAATTCTTCTTTACAAGAACAAAGTTGGAAGAAAGGAATATTTTATTATCTCTAGGTACAGGTACTTACCATTTCTGGTCATAGTAGAGAAGCACTAAAATTGTGTGCGTATCTGTCAACTCTGCATCCTTTATGTATCTTAAATGGTAAGGTCTGCTTTGGACATTTCTTTAGTAACAGAGAGCTGCACAGATCATTACTTGGCTCAGGAAGTTAAACTCCTGAGTAGAAAACAAGAGAACTCATAGAAAAGGAAAAATAGGAAGACCAGTGACCAAATCTCTCTCTCAAATAGCATCAATGCATGGCCATGGTTCCCACTCAGCTCAGATAAAAGGTCACAGAAGGGAAGATGTCTCTAAATTTTACCAGAAAGGATAGGCCTCAACCAGAACACCTGATCCCTAAAAACAAGGATCCAACTGTGCCCCTTTTTATGGAAAACAATCTATTCCAGATCTGCAAAGGCACAAAAGTGAAGCTCTGGAGTAGTGCTTCATATCCTGGGGGTGTCTCTAACCACTTTATTCTCCTTCACATAGCAGCTGCTTTCCAGAAACCATTAAAACCTCATATGTCATTTCACCTTCTCTCCAATACATACCACTCGAAGCAAATTCTTCATTATTTCTCTCCCAACATTACAGAAGCATGGAACAAAAATAAAACAGATTCCCACTACCCATGTGCAATGGCCATCTAGCTGTTTCCTTCATGAATTTCTCCATACCCCATCTGTGGCAGAGGACAGAAGGGGTATTATATCCCCCCCTCCTCAGAAGTCATGGCATAATGTAAAACAAACAGAATTAAATAAAAAGACAAAACAACCTTCATCCTCAATATTAGTTGTGGCTGCTTCTGGTACCATTCATTGACTGCAGCCAAATGAGTTCACCATGCATCATGTTATGCAGCTGCTTGAATCTAAGGAAAAGAATTTACTGCTAGGACAGTTTCTCTGAAATTCTCTGAGACTTTTCTCTACTCCAATCATCACAGCCTGAATCTATTAACTTGCAAGAGATTCTTTAAAACTGAGCTCTTCTCCTCGTGCTTAAGAAGGGGGAGGCTGTGTAGGATAAGAACAATAGGACTCTCATTTATGTGATTTAATTAAACTCAGTGTATGTTCCTTATTAGAAGATGTGTGGGGAGTGGTTTTTTTCCCTATTTAAAATGTTATTAGTGGGACTCCAATAAGTGTTTCATTATTGTTAAGTGCAATCAGAGAAATTGTTTTCTACCAGTGAAATGCTGCTAAATAAATAGTTAAAAGCAGTGGTGGCTATAATGCTTTGCAGCTGGTGGATATCTCCTCAAAAACTTTAGATGTGTGTGCCTGTCTGCACACATACAAAACAACGGAAATCTGAGGAAAACACCTTAAAAGCCAGAATGGTATAGGTTGTTCATTATCAGGATAATACTAACGACGCAAGAATACTAGCTATTTATGTAGTGGAAAACTGGAGAAATGGCCGTTACCTTGCATCTTTCTCTTGCATGTCCCCTTTCACTCTTAGCCTGAGTTGCTGCATGATAGCTTGCCTATAGCCCATGAAAGCCCCACTGAGGTCTTCTGTGCTGATACACAAACACAGGAGGACTCTGTAAAGCAAGAACATATTTGTTCATCATCAGTTTAAAATGGAAGGCTGAAACACAGGACTATACAATAAATTATCACCACCTGTCTCATGAACAAAATCCAGGACAGCTAGGAATATGTAACTTTCTCCCATGTGTCACTTCTCACACTTAGCCTTGTGCAGCTCCACAGCTTTGGGAACAGATAGATAGGAAAATACTGAATGAGGGCTACTACACAGGTACAGCATACTGCCTTTTCCTGTGTGTCAAGGTGCTGGGCTTTGTGCAGCACAAGAGGGAAATGAGTCTCAGTAACATTTTATCAAAGGTTATAAACCCCTGGTGTGAATGTATCCCACCCACTATTCCCACGACAAGGGCTGCCCCTGGTTAGAAGGACCTTAATTGCAGAGGTGAACATGTAGGATGACAAAACCTAGCGTATCACTACATTTGCTACAAAAAGGGAAAGTTACAACTTCTAAGTACACAGCAGAGGGAAGAGGTAGAAAGAGATCTTCTTAAAGTACCCCATAGCTAGCTAAATATTTGTGATGGGCTATACATGCTGTAGTGAAACCAGCAGATTTAGGGCACTTTCATTCCTAATCAAGCATCACTGTGCTGAAACAGACATTTTAAAAAGAACTCAACTTGGAGTTGAGTCTTGTTGCTGTCTTAAGGCCCACAGAAAGCCCTCAAGGCAGACAGCAGTCAGAGCATAAACAGGAAGTGGACTTTGCTCTTGACACATGCCCATCCCATTCCACCAGCAGAACATCTGTGAGGCATTTCAGACATGAATGTTACATTGTTCTACACCTACAATGAGAGGTGAGGAAAACAAGAGAATAGACTCCCCGTTTCAGCTCTGCCTTTTTTCCCTTTCCAAAATCCCTTTTGTTTTATTACCCATGTATGTTTTGGCTGGCAACCCCAAAGCACATTTGTTTCCCACTAATACTTGTGATTTTTTTTTCTCCTTGTTTCCCTCACAGTTTGGTGTGGTTTCTTGCATAAGCACAGCATTCCAAGCACTGAGTTATATTTAACACTCCTCCCATTTCATTGTTTGTATGTCGAGTCTAACAATGCAAAACCACATTAAATGCAGACATATTTGCTATTTAAAGGTATTTTCAGTCATGACTTACATGATGGAGTCACATGACTGTCTCCTCAATAATATAAGAATGTGTAACCCTTGCCAGGCAGAGTGATACTTTGATAGTCCTCAACTTATCTGACTTACTGAAAATAAGTGATCTCACCGTATCCAAAATGCTCTCAGATCCCCTTTTCTTCATCTGCAAATAAAGTGGGGCCCTTTCTGCCACTCCGTGCTTTCATGAACTAAACTTAATTGTCTGGAAATGAGCAGTCTTAAAGATTACTCTCAGCTGATATAACCTCATGTTCTGCATTCACTTACAAGTAAAGTTACTCCTCCATGGTTACCCTGCCAGGTACACAGTCAGAACTCCCAGTTTGACCCGTATTTCTCCCTGCTTATTTTTAGCAAACAAGTTAAGTGGTAACCATTTGGCAGAAGTGCCTCCATCAGAACTGAGGTATAGGGCAGCAGGAGAGACAGATACACGTGAGGTATCTGTGCACTATCTCTCAGCCCATGATGTACTCTTGGCAGGTACAGGGAGTAGCAGATTCCCAGTATGACAAGCCTGTTGCCATGATGTTCCAAGGAATATATATGGCCATGATTTTCTTGGTCTGTTGAGAAAAGTCTTGGTTCCTTGAAACATAGAGCAAGACACTGAAACAAAGAGCTTCCCCTGCAGTGGTTTTCTACAGAAATTTTAAGACTGAGATAAAGGTAAGAATCTGCTCAGAGCCTCCTGAAGAACCAGGAAAGGAAATACAGAGAAAACCTAAAGGTGGGCGAGATGGACAAATCCCCCAGCATAGTTATCAGAAGACAGAAGTATGGGATACTCAGAAACTGTGGAGATGACATTGCCGCCCGGAGACAGGAAAGCCAGCTGAGGGTCTAGGCCTGTGGAAGACTGGGCATCAGTGCTCTCACCTACCAGTTTCAGCACACAAGCTGGCACTGATAATTTACTGATGCAGGAGCTGTCACAGAGAAGTGATGTGCTCAGCATTGGGCAACTGAGCAACCAAAAAACAGAATTCATGATGTAACATCTCTTTCTTTGATTCTTACTCTAGGTCTTTGTATTAATCTTGACTGAGAAACTGTTGCACGTTTAGGAGTTAGCAATCCACGGAACAGCTAACCTGAGTAGGTGTAGGCCTGTGCTGTGCTGCACAAATTCCTTGGCTGCAGGATAAACCCAGCTAATTGTAACAGAGGAGGCTGCAGGCACCTCCCACTCGAGACCAGCAATTACACTACCTTGGTGGCCTTGCCTTATCTGAAAGTGTGGCAAGAAGTTCTCAGGATAACATCCTTTAGGAATAGAGTTGTTTTCTTGTAAAGAAATTACATATTAGCTCAAGGGACCAAAAGGGAGAGATTCTCTCCATAGACAGGGTCAGATCTGCTCTGTGCAGCATACCAGGGGAAAATCCATCTGGGCATCATCTGATGCTGCACAAACGCGGAGTGCCCAGTATCTGAAGGGATGTACGATTTACTTGCTATCTATATTAATTTTCTTATTCTGTCTCATTAAAGCAGTTATTAAGACATTTGTTGTTGGGCCTTTCTTATTGAGATCCAGAAAGAAACCTGCACTGCCTCTCTCCTCTCTCTCTCACCTCAACCCCTCCTCAACTCCCCAGCCCCATGCAGAACAGACTTGGAGGCCTTTAGGCCCAACCAACAGGTGTATACTGGAACTTCCAGCTACAAGAGGGCGATATTCACTACCCTAAATACCTTTTCAGAAATGGAATATGCTTCTTAATCCCTAATTTGCAATTCCCACAAGACTTCCATGCCAATTCCTGGGTTTTGATGTAACAGCTAAGACTGGAAGAAAACTGGAGCCAGAATAGAGCACAAATGCATGGGGTTAGATGAGAATCAATGTGCAGGCAGCAACAGGGACAACAGGAATGTGGGCCATCAGTAGAAGAGGGATGGCTGCATAGCTATCAACAAAATGTTGTATCACTTGAAGAGAAAAATCTGTTTCGGGAAGTGAGAAAGGTATTACAGTAGAAACAGTGCTAATTATGCTGCAGTACTGAAGAATTCCTATCATTACACAGAACTTCCTTTCTGGACAGAGTTAGTTTTCAGGAGCACAGAGAATGAATACATGCCATAAATTCAATCAATACAGTTTAAGAATTTAAGAATCTGACTGAACTCCCTAATGTATGACACAGTCTGTTCATAATGCTGTTGAGCCCCTGTGTATTTTTAATTGGGCTTCATTTGAACAGTGGTACTAGAAAGATCAGTGTTTTAAGTACAATGGATAATGTTACAAAGTTAGGAATAATCTAAAAACTACATTACAGTAAGTTGCTCATAGTGCATCAGCTTATTCTCAGTAGGACTACAGAACCACTAAACTGGATCAGATCAATAGCCTGCTCCAGTACTGCCCTCCAGCTATGACCAGTACCAGAAGTTTGAGAAGAAGGAGTAATAAACTCCACAGGACACAATATTGGAAGACCATCCCCCAAAATAAATTTCTTCCTAGCTCTATACCATTATTTACAGCCCGGCTTATACTCTTGACTCATTACTATTGTTATATATACCATTAGTCTACAGTGGCTGGAGATGCAACACAAAGCACACCCATAACAGCTGCCTCAGTGGTAAAGTTCCTTGGGTTAATAGCAGGACAACAGAAGGTTGACATCAACGAGTGCTGCTGCCGGCTTCAGCCCAGCTCTTCTGCAAGCCAGTGCCCCGAGCACAACTCATTTAGCACTTCCCACTTTACAGTGAGAATTGTTCACCGGAGGCCAAACCACACAGTCTAAAACACTATGATGCTAAGCATTGTTTGCCAGTGTGATATCTGAACCTCACTTCCAAAATGTTTCTTCTTTCAGTGTTCCATGACCAAGGATTTCTCCACAGGAGCCTTCTCCATGCCGTCAGAAAAACAGGAAAATTCAACTTGAACTTTTTGTAGACATGACTTTGCTTTCATATTTCTGTTTTTTCTTGTAACAGAGTAAAAAGAAGTCCTGGCTGTAATCCTATGAGACCTAGGTTGCTGACCTACACATCTTTTTCTAGTCACACTTCTAGCTCTGCTGAGCTCTTCCAGCAGGTGGGTCTGTTAAACTAGTTGCCTTCCTCCAAATACAGAGCAACTATGTTGGCTGAGTTCACCAGCTGTCACTAATCGTTCCTTTTCTGGGGTGGATTCCCAGATTCCTGTAAAGCTGTTGCTCTCAACACAGTTTTGTAACAGCATTAGCCAATGTATAACAGCTACCAGTTTCCAGTCATATGCACAAAATGTCTGCATATTGCAAATGTTAATAAGTGGAACAGGTTCGGTAGGATAGAAAAAGGGAAAGGGAATGGGATAGAAAATGACTAATTTTTTCTTTCATAATTTTAAACAGAGGCATAGCCAAGGCAGAGTAATTATTGTCTGCTTATCACACAATCTGTGCTACAAAAATGTGTGCACTGATAAAATATCATTTATTCTAATCCTATTTAAAATCACACCATGCTATGAACAATTAAGATTTGGATAAAACATGATCCAAATAGCCTACATTCAAAATACCAAATAGAACAGGAATAACATTGCAAAAGCAAAATGACTCCATTGTATGAACACAATATTTACATATTTTCAAGTGAAGGATTTACTGTGACTGGAGTAAAGACAATATTCAGACTGGAGAGCAATATAACTGTATTCTGTTTCTAGATCTGCTGCTGATTTCTAGCATGTCTTTGGGTAAGTCACTTAAAGAACAGAGCCTTTCAGCTAAAATAACAGCCCCTCTCCCCTTTCTTCCTACCCTGCTTCCTACTTATCTGGAGCTATGTTCATGTTTGGAGCACTCTGAATCGTCCACTGCCTGGCATCCCTAAAACTCGAGAGATCTGAAAAACTGATAACCCGTTTTGATGAAAAAGTAAGAATCAGAATTACACCTCATTTCCTTAATACAGATTTAAAACAACTGTCAAACTTCTCACTTTCAAGAAGTCGTGACATGTCTTTATGTGCCCAATAGGCTGGAATGAACAGTGAGAATAATGGGGTTTGGTAAGCTATGTTGCAAGGAGAAATGCACACTAGTTAACACTGCAAGCACAGTCTTAGGAAATAGTCTTCAAAAATAGTCTTTGGGTATTAAAATACTTTAAAGTTCTGGAGTTGTAAAGCTATATGAAGCTCTGCTGTAATGCACACTGTCCAGTCTTTGTATAAAAACACAGGGAAAGCTCCTTCATTTACAGCCTTCCTCCAGCCACCCCCTGTGAATGACCTTTACTTTCCACTTGATGGAAAGAGGACAGAAAGGACACTCACAACCTAGAATACATTTTGTCAATAGGTGAATTTCTGTATCTACAGGCACTACTGCCACTGCCATCAGCATCCCTTCAGCTCTCCATGCAGTGCAGTTTTGAGTCCCATGAGCAATTCTTGCATCTTTAGCTCAGATATATGTTCACTTGTTTATGTCAAACTGAGGACCAGCTACTCACTGTTTATATGCAGAGGTAACCATCTTGACAATCATAATACCTTCCCACCCAAAAAACGTCTGTCAAAACAAATATGAAAATTTAACAGGTGATTTTTTCAATATCTTTTGTCTTTCATCATGTTTATTATTAAATGTGAGGTGTCATTAAGTGCCAGCTTTAGCTTTATGATATATGACAGTCCTGTATGAAGCTACTTTTGGTATCTAAGAAATAATATATTGGTGGTTGGTGCTACCTAAAGACAAAGCAGTTGAAATTTATCAGCATGTCATTTAGTCTATTACAAAAAAAGGACCTAGTTCAAATGGTTTGATGGCTTTCAGGTACTCTAAAATCTGTGGTGTTCATTTGCCATATAATGCTTTTAGATCTGAATTGCTGCGTACAGCATATAAGAAGCAGCATAGAGTTATGCCATTGCAAAAAGAGCTTGGGGTGAGGTTGTACACACTTGTGTCAAGCTGTCTGATGGACTGGGATGCTTTCCACCATCCCCTGAGAAGTTCCTAAGTGCTTGCTTCCATACACCTAGCCAACCTATGCAGCCTTCATCCAGTGCCAATGCATTTTGCACCCCTGGGGACCCACAGCATTATACATTCCTCTGTTTCCTCAGGTGGAGAGACTGAAAAAGCACAGGAAAAGGAGTGGTTAGACCTTTCAACTTTTCCAGCCTGCATGAGAACCGAGTACATAAGACCTACTCTTGCTCTTACTGAGCACTGTAAAGGAGAACAGCATCTCAACAATTATACTACATTTCTCTGTCTGTCATGCTGAAACTCATTTTCTCTGTCACCTTGAGGATCAGAGAGTGATAAACATGCACAGGTTTTGCATGTCCTGCAAATTCAAACTAGAAAGGATACAAAATGTCTTCATTTGGAGTGGCTTTACAACTAGCATTGGTTGCACTGAAAGACTTCTGGTCAATGGCTCGATGTCCGGCTGGAGACCAGTGAAAAGTGGTGTCCCTCAGAGGTCCGTATTGGGATCAGTATTATTTAACATCTTCGTCAGGGACATGGACAGTGGGATTGAGTGCAGCCTCAGCAAGTTTGCGGATGACACTAAGCTGACCAGTGTGGTCAACACGCTGCAACAAGGGACCTTGACAGGCTTGAGAGGTGGGCCCGTGCAAACCTCATGAAGTTCAACAAAGCCAAGTGCAAGGTCCTGCACATGGGTAAGGGCAATCCCAAGCACAAATACAGGCTGGGCAATGAGTGGGTTGAGAGCAGCCCTGCAGAGAAGGACTTGGGGGTACTGGTGGATGAAAAACTGAATATGAGCTGGCAATGTGTGCTCACAGCCCAGAAAGCCAATCGCATCCTTGGCTGCATCAAAAGAAGCATGGCCAGCAGGTCGAGGGAGGTGATTCTGCCCCTCTGCTCAGCTCTGGTGAGACCCCACCTGCAGTACTGTGTTCAGCTCTGGGGTCTCCAACATAAGAAGGACATGGACCTGTTGGAGTGAGTCCAGGGGAGGGCCACAAAGATGATCAGAGGTCTGGAACACCTCTTCTATGAGGACAGGCTGAGAGAGTTGGGGTTGTTGAGCCTGGAGAAGAGAAGGCTCTGGGGAGACCTTGTAGCAGCCTTCCAGTACCTAAAGGGGGCCTACAGGAAAGATGGGGAGGGACTTTTTACAAGGGCTTGTAGTGATAGGACAAGGGGTGATGGCTTTAAACTGAAAGAAGGTGGATTTAGATTAGATATTGGGAAGAAGTTCTTCACTGTGAGGGTGGTGAGGCACTGGGACAGGTTGCCCGGAGAGGCAGCGGATGCCCCATCCCTGGAAGCGTTCAAGGCCAGGCTGGATGGGGCTTTGAGCAACCTGGTCTAGTGGAAGGTGTCCCTGCCCATGGCAGGGAGGTTGGAACTACATGATCTTTAAGGTCCCTTCCAGCCCAAACCGTTCTATGATTCTATGATTCTATGATAGCATACAAGCTGACAAGACTGATCTTTCTGCAACATTTCCTATATTTCCAGCTAAGAAACCTGTCCTAATGCATCCAAGAAGATTTTTTTTTTCCTGAGCATCACACAATGGGCCAGATATTCAGGAATGAAAATGGGTATGTCACTGATTTAAATCAGCCATAGGTCTTGCTCACTGAACCTGAAAAAAGGTGTGGCTAATCTGTTCCTTCCCAGACTGTGGGCCACAGAAAAACATAACCAAAGAAGAAAAAATATGTTGTCTGTAAAGCCAGGAAATGCCAACTGCTAATGGGAAGGAGAGAGACTATTTTTTCATTTTGGTGCATGTATGAAGCAAAATGCTGCCCAAGTATTTTGGCTCAGTTGACATCACCTATAACTGGAACATAAACGTGAACAGTAAAATGAGAGTTAATAGATTTATTCCTTGCTATTGAAACCACCAGACTACATTTTGAGTACACAGCTGAAATTAACAGAAACAGGGCACAATAAAGTAATCTGAGGTGGCAGCTTTCCTGCCAACTACCTGTTTGCCAGAACATCCTGAGGTAGCAAGCCCAAGAGAGATGCAAGTACACAAAAAACCAAATTTTGTTTCTAAATCAACATATGCAGAACAATTTGTACTGCTATAGGTATCCCTGATGGGAAAAGAGGGAAATAAACTTAAAAAAAAAAACCAACCAGATTGTGCTCTAATAATTAATTCCAGACCTAGTCAGCAATGGTTTCTAGAGATTTTAATATGAACATATTCTCACTTGGTTTATATTAGACATTCTGCTCAAAATCTATTCTTAGAGACCCTCAAATACTATGGTAATATGGCATCATAAGTACAGAAAAAATAGATTGGCAGATGTGATTTTAATTACTGAGTAACTTCAGAACTCCATTAGCACAGACTATTGCTCACAGGCAGCAGCACAACACAGGGACTTCTCAAGAAAATCTCTACCTCAACATGACAGTAATAAGTAAATGAATATTAGAAAGGCCTTTTACATTTTTGCTACAGACGTTTATAAGTTGGTCTCTAAGAGTCTGGCCAGCCTAAAAACCTAGGGATCATCATCTCAGCAGCCTGCGAACTATTTCTGTAAAAGAGAAGACTGAGAAGCTAAAGTGCTTTGCTCTGACAAGTACAGCAAGGAAGTATTCTTATTCCAGTCACATAAAGAAGTTTGGACCAGAAAAAAATGAGGTTGGATAAGTCAGAGACACTCCCTAACGGATGGAGGAATTTCCTTCTCTATGGAGTGTGGAATACCAGTTTAGTCATCTAGTAATTGCAATAAATACAGATTTGGAACATCTGACTTTTTTTTTTTTTTTTTTTTTTTTCAATTAGCCTGATCCACTAAACACGTTGCTCACTGGTTCTGTATGCTCTGCTGCAGAACCTCCTCCCTGTTAACTCAGACTTAATGGCACATAAGGTACCTGAGTGCTTCCAGTAAGTCCCAGAGAGCTAATACTAGCTTTATGGGAGCACAGCCTGTCCAAGAGAAAACATTATGTTCTTCAAAGCCAAAAACTCCACCTTACTTCTTTCTGTGAATGGTTTCTCTCCTTAGTTCAGAAGTTTCAGTTCTTTCGGGCATTTTATCTCCACTCCTGTTTCTATCACACAGATGTACACATATGTCCCATTTCTTTTAATGTGGGAAAGGAACAGCTCCTGAGCAAAAGAGTCAAGCTACCAAGATCATATACATATTTTTAAATAAAATTAATGCAGACTTGATTCCAAAATATTTTTCTCCCAGTTTGCTTCCCTCCCTCAGATTAAACAGGCTACCTCAGAGCAAACGACTTATGTCACTGCCTAGAAACATCAGTTCTGGACTGGATTTTTTCAGATCCTTGCAGTTCAGTTATAAACAAATTCTGAATCCTTATACCAAAGTATATGTTTATCTGTCCACTGTGGACTACAGTTACTGTACCTGTATTACTTTGGCCTTTCATCTGCTAGGCCTGAGCAGAGTACCGCTGCTAGTGTTGGGCAGCATCGTGCCTTTCCATTTTCCCATAACTTTTTCTCCAGAGCAGCCTTAAGATGGATTCCTTCTGCTAACATGACACCTATATCTCTAATTTTCTAGTGAAGCTGAAAGCAAGTGAACGTGTGCAAGAATTAGATGCTCATCAAGTTATTGTCTGACCTCAATATCTGACTGAATTATCTCAAAGAAAATGAGTCAGTCTAGGTATGGCTAGGCTTCACCACTTCCTAACTACAATAAATATGTAGCATCAGTAGTAGCTGCATCCTCTGACTACCTGGGCCTGTGAGAGCTGCCTGCCTGCAGACTTGCATAAAGTGCCAGTGCTAATAAGCTTCCTGGATCTGCAATGAGGTGTCTGAGGCTGCTTTGGATGGGCGATACTAAAGGCACATGGTATGTCTTTTGGGGAGCCTTTTGGACAGTCTGAAGCAAGAGTAACTTAAAAATGATGTGTGGAATAGCAGAGTCTCTGAGAAAGGTAGCTCTCCTCTCTTTCAGGAGGGAGGTTTGCTCTAGTGTAGCAGAGGCTGTGGAGCAGTATCTGAGGGGCTGCCTAGGAGCAAGTGAAACAAGGGAGGGCTGGCACATACAGTGTTTTCCTAATGTTGTGAGAAAATAGCACCAGTGGAGTGGAAAGCTGGGAAACATTGCTGGGTTGTCTCAGAAAGATCAGTTATTTTCTGCCCTCTCATGGAAGGCTGGTCTACCTGGGCACCAACAGGCTTTTTTTCAGTCACCTTCCTGCATATGGGCTGTTACATTGTAGATGAATTGTCCAAGAAAGGAAAGAAAGCAGTCTCGGAAAAAAAGTATAGTTCCCATTATATCCACTGCACAAGACATTGACACTCTGTTCTAACGCACATGCATCTGTCTTCAGGCAGAACACAGCACTGGGTTTTGTACAGGAAATGTTAATCTGTTTAAAGGATGATGTTGATTTATTTGTCTTTCATTGTGGATCCACAGACACATTTAGGAAATGTCATGATTCAGGCTGCTTGTCTCCTGGAAAATAGATGTGTAGATTGGGTTCTCTGGTGTCTTTGCTTTGCATTCCCTCTTCATGTGTCTTTTAACAGGAACTACTTCTTGTTAAGTAGCTCTTGACAGAACTACTGTCACCAGCTGCTTCCTCTGCAGTGACAGCAGACCCACATCTGCACTCTGTCCCTGTGGGGCTACTCATCCTGTCTCCATGTTTCTGTCTGGGAGGAAAGAGGGGCACTCGTCCTTTGCCTTCCTGGCTGACCTCAGAACAAAGAATTCTGAGATGAAGGAAGTGCAGATAAGACTCATCCACAGCATCTAATACTCACTCCTAATGCAGAACTAATCCTGCCACTGCACTGTTCTTTCAAAGTAACAGTAAACAGATAAATGCTTATACTTGGAAATATAGCTGTAAGGTGAGTAAGGGGGGCATAGAGGCAGGTGTAATATCTGCAACTGAGTTCTAGTCATATCAGATCAAAATTTGTATCACACTGAATTGACAACATTTTGTTTATTTAAATTTAGATCCCAATTTGATCTTTACCATTGTAGTATTTTCCCTCACATACACAGCAGTGGCTAAACCTATGAATAAGTGCCATTAGTCTCTGGGATCTTATAGAGTGCTATTCACTGTGGCCTAGAACAATTCTTTGGAGAGGTATATAGCTAAATTACCTGGATTTTGATTGTTTAAATTCTGAACTTGAAATCAAAGGACAAGTTTTGAAGTAATTCTCATGCAATTAAAAAAAAAAAGACAAAAAAAGAGAAAGTTCACGACAGTGATACACTGCCAAATCAAATTTTGTACTCTAGTGTGTTTGAGTGTGCAATACAAGATTTATTCTCCTGTGTATATAAATCTGTTTCACACATTCAAATAAATGCAGCTGTATTTATTCCAGAGAGCAGAGTTCCAGATGTATACATGCAGAACTCCAGATATACATATGAGCACCTTATTACATTACAATTTTCCATTACATTTTTCTAACACTTAGAATTTTATGCCACAGAGCCTTCTGGAATATGCCCCAGTACATGCAGCACTTGCCCAAACAATACAATCTGAAATCCTAAGGGCCACCCAAGTTTGAACGGCTGTGATACCACCTCCATGTTTTGCCTGGAATGAGAGAAGGCTTTCAGGCTGCAAGCGTTTAAGCTACAGGTTCAGCACTTGAATCATACCATTCTTTCAGCAGTATGATATAACTGTGAAGTCTTAGACCTTACAATAACTTCAAACTGTACTAAAAAATAGCAACTACAGAAGAAATTAATATTTTTGCAAACAGGCAATGTCTGCTTGGAGGCATAATAATGATGGTAAGCCAAAAAAGCTGCCAGTGATATGTACAGAAAGGCACTGGACTGAATATACCTGCTGATTTTTAAACAAAAAAAAATTTAATTTATTCTGTAATTCCAATCACAGTAGGATAGATTTCACAGCCCCCCAGCATTAAGTAGCAGCTCTTGTTAATAAAAATGCAAAAGCCATTAAAAGCATAAAGCAATAAACTAGAAAACATAAATCACACCATTCACTTCATAGCCTGCTTTTCAGACACCATCAGCATTACTGTACTCTCTGAGACATAGCATTAATAACCACAATACAAACTGCAAATACAGAACTGCTTAATAAAACTGAAAAAAAAGGTATGCTGTATTCCATAAAGTGTAGACAAGAATCCTACATGATTTAGATTACAGTTCTAGAGATTATTTCACATATTTATTTGCTTAGCAGATTATTTTCCCAATATGAAAAACGCAAAGGCAATATACTTAGCAAATAGTGTCATGGAGCACACCCTGAAAATCAAAGCCAAAAAAGGAGTGTAAAATAAACAGAATACAGGGAAGTTATATATACAAAAGAGCTTATTTGTATCAGGAAAAGATTATTTTCTACCAAACAGTACAGAACTGCAGCAGAAAAAAATAGTGGAAATAACATTACCAAAGACAAAATTTTAAGATCCATTTAGACATTTGGTTTTTTAGTCCACCACCTTATTGTGAAGATGTCAAACAACCAGAAAGATAGTAGAGGCATTTACTTTTCTGAAACCATTGGTGAAACCTTTGTGCAAATCACGCTGACATGCTGTAAATAAGTATTTTTCCAAGAATAAAAATATATGTTCTTTTCACAATTCTTTTCTGATTCAGTTCATAATTTAGAAAGCCTGTTCTCTGTAAAGGATCACATGCTATATTGTAATTGATTTTTAAACTACATCAATTTGTCAAGTCAAAAGACACTTATCTTTATTGACAAATAAGTCAGAGACAAGCTGGAAATCCTTAAAACATCATTGTTAAGTGATCTGATCACAAAAAGAAGGATTTTACTTTCTATAAAATGTCTTCATAATATTTCAACACTTTCATAGTGCAGGCAATCTAGAAAAACAGTATCAAGAACCTTCCACAGCATTTCACTTCTGGCCTGAAAACTTCTATATAAGGAATGTACACAAAGGGTACTTTTTAGGAGGTTACTGGCACCTGAAAGTGGCCCCTGAAGTACAGATGCAGTGTTGCTACCATGAGAGCTTATAGTTAACAGTTTAAAAATGAGGTGTGGAGGGAGAGAGTCCAGCATTGAACCTTTTCCGGTGCATACACTGAGGCACTGTACTGCATATGTATCCAGCAGAACCCTCATTCAGCTTGTAAAGTCTGATCCCATACCAGGCATACTTCATGGAAACATTTTAAAAATAATTTTTCCCAGTGAATAGCAGGTGGGACTACCCTACAAAATCCTTTTTGGCTTGGGGCACAAACCTGCTGAAATACTTCACCCAAAAGAATGATAAAAGAAGTATTGCTTAAAACTTTGGTCATAGTCTGGCTGGTGTCTGGGCAGAGCCTGATAACTCTTACGTTTTATGAAGGAATCTGCCTCACTCTGTGCGTTTACATTGCATAATGTGACAACCAGCTGACACAGCTATTTTCTATTCTAGGTGGTCTCACAAGTTCAAGAATTTTTTCATCTAGAGACAGACTGAAGGGAATCCACTGTATACATTGAGTTGTAATGTGATTTGTGAGTACCTAATAAACAAAAATACCTTATGTTTGTTGCAACTGAAATGCTAGATCCTTAATTAGCAGATGACTGGATTGCTGACAGAGTTCAAAGGCTCAGTGATAATGAAACCAGGCATAAGCAACCTGCACACCCTGGTGGAGTCACTGAAGGAGAGTGAGAGGGAATTTGGCAATTAGATTACTTTAGAAAGCACTATAGCACAATGCAAACAAACAAAAAAGATTACTGGCAGGTCAGCAGTGAGGGTATTTGAAATAGTCTAGATTTACACTAACCCATTTAAGCCCATTTCTCCTGCACATTGACTCAAAATAATACTGACCTCATCATATTTACCCTGGCAGGACTGTTAGGTCTCCAACTAAGGTATACTCAAACCCTGATTTAGCATTTCTACAAAATGAATGAAAAGTAGATAAATGCTCAAACCAGGAATTCTGTTAGTTAAACATCCTCTATATTAGCACACAGAATAAGACAAGGGAATTAGCAAGTGTGATAAATACCAAAATACCTTTTCTATTGTCCTTCTGGGACATGATACAATATTAGATTTTGATCCTAAGTCCAGGGTCTTTGTTGCTCGAGTGGGAGGAAAATGGCAGCATTATTCCCTGCATTTAAATTAATCCTTCAGGAAAAAGTAGAATAAAATAATGACATGTCCTACAGGAAATATCTTATAAATACTAAATGTAAAGTAAATTAGTGTCAGGTGCTACACTACAACTTACAATGTAATGGCACGGGGTGCTACTTTCTATGGATTTCTCCTATAATCTATTGGCAAAGAGAAGCTCTTCCAAAGGCTGACTTAAAGCATCCACATTGGGCTTCTCCTCTTAACCAGCCTCTGGAGGTGACTCTAGAGTGGGTTCACTCTTGTGAGAATAGGAAACTTGTGAACTTTCTCTGCTTCCTATTTATAAACAGCATTTCCTATTCCCCCTTGAGTTTAGTTTTTGACCTGACCACTACTCACTGCCTGCTTCACAAACTGCCTAATCTGTGCCCCAAAGTCCGTACAGGGTACATTTTAATGACCTATTCAGAGAGAACTGAAAAGGATCATTTTCATGAATATGACAATGAATGTTAATACACCAACAATTATGAAGAAAGTTTGCTGCTTGCCATCCCTACTGTCCCCTTCCACAAAGGATAACTGATCCTTTGAACTCAGCCAGCCATCTGTGCACAGAGCAATTAGTGGAAGCACAGAAGCCAGATAACATCAATGACTTTGTAAGGGTGTGCTAACTCTTTAAGTATTTTTAAATAACTAGCATATCCACAGTGTCCTGCTCAGTGCCTGCAATGTATGTTTAAATCTAGGCAAAAATTATGCCAGCAAAAAATACAAATTCAGACACAAAATATCCATGTCACCTAACTCAGCAGATCTTGTACTTTCCAGTTCAGGGGAGAAGCCAAACACTCCTTGACCCTGTGACACTCTCAGAGGTCATAATAATTCACAACAGGCACAGGACAAGTGGAGGGTCCTGTGTGTAAGGTACTACCATGTTAGCAGTAAAGGTAAATGTACGTTACCATGGCAAAGCTAATACAAGAGAGATCCAAATTCCAGTGTTACATCTAATCTACACAATAATGAACTGAATATCTCAATGCCCTTCTGTGTTAAATTTTGGTCTCTCAATCATTTCTTCTCTTGAACCATCATATATTTACTCTCCACCAAGATATATGAAAAGCTGAGAAGGCTTCCAAACAAGAAAATGTATTCAGCAATAGATACATAAAACCAGTGTGGATATCTTCTCTAAAAGACAAATAAACTAGTATTTGCTCTATGTGATTAAATAATTCTTTACTGCTCAGAAGAGGTTATGCTTTGCAATAAGGATGCATCAATATATCTTACCAGGACTATATGTACCATATACATACAGTAGACTGTGCCGCTGCCATTAGCTATGTATTCCTTATCATAGGACCACAGAATGGTTGAGGTTGGACGGGACCTGCGGAGGTCATCTGCTCCAACCTCCCTGCTCAAGCAGGGCCACCCACACAGCTGGTGACCCAGGGCCATGTCCAGATGGCTTTTGAATGTCTCCAAGGAGGGAGATTCCACAGCCTCCCTGGGCAACCTATGCCAGTGCTTGGTCACCCTCACACTGTAAAACTGTTTCCTGATGTTCAGAGGGAACCTCCTGTGTTTCATGTTGTGCCCATTGCCTCTGGTCCTGTCAAATGAATGCTTTGCTATGCTATGAATGCCTTGTTATGCTATGAATGCTTTGTTTTTATTGCCAAAATATAGCACTCATTTTATGTCCTATTTAATTTGTATGCCAAAAATAGATATTCTAATATAGTTGTATGTACCATAAATCTTGGCAGCGTCATCAGACTGTTATTATCACACGGAGAAAACTATCACTTCACCATATGACATCTAAAACTTAGTTGAGTTGATCATCAAGGTTTTGCTTGGTCTACAAGCCTGTACAACCCTACATCACAATGGCATTTAATTACTACTAATTAATGAATTGTACTTTTAAGGAAATTATCTTTAGTCAAGCAGTTAGCAAGATCATGCCTCCTTCTTCTCTAATTTTAAGGCAAAATGGTTTATAAGCTTATACTGTAAGTTATGTCTTCTTCCACATAAAGTTGCATACAAATTGGTATTTACTGTGAATTAGGTAATGCAGTAGGCCCTTGCATTTATTTTTCTTTGTTGTTTTCAGCAAATCTCTAGAGCATTTATGGCAGACAGCACTTTTAAGTCAACTTTTTATTTGAAGTATAAGTTGGCTGGCATCCAGGCTGCAGACTACCATGAAAAAAGCAAAGAAAAAAAATACAACCAGGAAAGGGCAAAGTCAGAGGGTTCTAGTCTCTTCTAGCTGAACAGATCCACTCCCATTAATCTCTGCAGGCACTTGGTGCCAACAGGACCACACTGAAGGGAGACGAGGTGCCTGAGATTAGATGGGGGGCTACCTGCTCTCTGAGAAGGGAGGGGCCCGGGTGTGCAAGTGCCCTGGCACTGGAGTGCTGAGACAAACACTGATGATTTGCCAAGTGCTAAGCTTTCCCAGTTGCTAAACTGATTTAAACAAGTTTGCTTCCTGTTAATGCTTATTCACAATGCTACATAAGGGGAACTTGGACTTTTATAATGTCATGCTTGGCTAGAGCCATCTTCTCATAGCCTGACTGCCATTAACCTCAGCATTTCTACAGTACTTTCAGTCATGCAATCCCCATTGCAATTAATGGCAGATGGGCTAAGCCCCATACAAATGTGAGGAAAAAGAGAGGAAGACATATCTCTGTTTAAATGTTCAAGAACCTCAAGGAAGGGTGGGAGTAGAAGGAAAAATAGCTTAATGCTACAAACACATAAAAAATGAAGACCTGGTGGTGAACATCAAGAACTGTGCACAGTGACTTTGATAGGTGCAACAGGTAAGAGTACAGAAAGAAGAAAATACTGAAGATACCTCCCTTTTCATGACTTGTTTAAGAAAAGAAGCAATGTAATACCAAGGAAACAGATCAGGGCATCTATTAAGCAGACACAAAGCAATGATGAGAAGGTATGATTAAAAAGTGTGGTTGAACAGGGACAAACTAAACAAAGAGTCAGTCTCCTCCCTTTGGATGAGAAAAGTAGGTCAGATAGAACTCCGGCAAGTGTACTGTAGGAGGCTTATGAGCTGATGGAAGAATTGACATGAAAATGTTGAGAATGTTCCCAGTAAATTACCTTAATGATTAACTGGAATTTGCATTCTTTGAAGTCTTACTTAAAAATACTTGAACTTAAAGAAACTTAAAGGTTTCTTTAAAAAACCTATAAAGTTTCTTTATACACTGTGAGTACAATCATATAGGAAGATGGGGGCTCCCTACATACACACAATCAGTGAAACAATTAATGTCCTGTCTATTCACCTAATGAAAGAGAACAGTTAAGGGAACTTAAAAGTCTGGGCTTAAACTTTCAGTATACCTATCATTTCTTATATTGTTTTCTTACTCTTGACATTTCCCAAAACTTGGATAATGGAAACGCTCCCCTTCGTATGCACTTGGTTTTACTTTCTGGTTGTCCATGCTGCCCAGCAGAGCTCTCAGCACTGCCATGCTTACTTAGCAAAACTCTTTTTATTGGAATTCTTATATCAAGGAATGTAAGTATTTCTGTCAGTCTTATGATTTCACCATAGGTTTTTTATTTGATTTTGTGGGTTTTTTAAAAACAAAATCTAAATTTAAACCTAATGTGGAATCAACAAAAATCTTTCAAATCTATCTCTATCCCTCTGAAATGTACCTGTGCAGATGCACAAAATCAATTTTTTTAAATCAGATTCCTTGTTCATTTTATGTTACAATGCAATAAAGATAAAATATGGATAACTGAAAAACTTCTAAATTACACATTGGCATTGGAAAATAAGATAATGAAAGTGCTCATGAAAATGAACAGAAGGTAAAGCATACATACGTTAAAATGTCCAGTACAACAAACTAAATGTTAAAGACAATGATACTGAAATTAAGCAGTAATGCTGACACATAATTTGACATATCATAACCAAATATACAAGACTACAGCTTGCAATATCTTAATTAAAAAAGAGATTAAGCAAAAAGATTTTGCAGGGGTTTGAAGGGGTCCTTATTTGGGGTTTTTTTTGTGGAGTGAATTCTATTGACTGTTTAAGAAAGAAATATCATATACAAATGAATACTGGACTATAAAGAACAGGAACCCATCATTCCAAAGCCATCTTAGGATATATTTCAATATCCCATTTTGGGATATCCATTACTATTTTGTAACAAGAGAAGTTGTATATTAAACAAGAAGTCAGAGGGTGGGGCATTTGGAAATGAAGAATTACAGTTTCCAGCAAGATATGTTTTTCAGAATTCTCTTGTATCAAGTGTAAAGAATTCAATTACACTGGGGCATTCAGGTAACAGTCTCCTCCATTTTTGTCAAAATAAAGAGAAAACACTGGGAAAGCTGTAAAGAAAATTAACAGCTTTTCTTTTTTTCTTAAAACCTATCATCCACCTTCCCTGTGGCACATAAACAACTAGTATATAGACATCCTGCCTTGATTAATGGTGTGTTCACTACAGGAACTCATTATTAAACATTGGTTGCACATGGCTGCCTGAGAGAGATCTCTTAACCGTTATTAACAATGCAAAGTATGTTAGAGATTATAATATGGTGAATCTTTTTACTTCAGTAGCAGCATATCTACTTTTCTGAAAAAACGTCAGGAAATAAGCAATAAGTTTATAATCCTCATGCAATTTTACACAGGGGCAGAAAAATGAAATTATCAGCCTTTAGAATCAGTAAAGGTTAGAAATGCTATTAAAAGGGCAGTAGCCTGATATGGCTCCATACTCCATGTTTCTCAGTTAAATAGCAAAGGAAACATTTGTAGATCAGGCAGTAGCCTGATATGGCTCCATACTCCATGTTTCTCAGTTAAATAGCAAAGGAAACATTTGTAGATCGGATGATAGAGATGTGCAAAACAACTGTCCTGGGTCTTGCTGGGATGGAGTTAATTTTCTTCATAGCAGCACATATGGTGCCGTGGTTTGGATTTGTGATCAAACCAGTGCTGATAACACAACAGTGTTTTGGCTATTTCTGACAGCATCAAGGCCTTCTCTGTTTCTCACACCACCCCACCAGCAAGTAGTCTGGGGATGCCCAAGAAGCTGGGGGGGGGATACAGCCAGGACAGCTGACCCCAACTGTTGACATCATGCTCAGCAATAAAGTTGAGAGGAGTGTGATTTAGGTAGGTTAGCCATCTTTTGTTTGGGAACGGGCTGAGAAACAGTCTACATGTGGGAGTTGGTGGGTGATTGCCTTTGTATCTCTTGTTTTTTCTTTCTTCTTCCACTTCTCCTTTACTTACTGAACAATTTTTATCTTGACCCATTGGTTTTCTTGCATTTACTCTTCCTTTTCTCTTCCTGCATCCCACTGCAGGGGTGGGGGGAGTAAGCGAGTGGCTGTGTGGTGCTTAGCTGCCTATCTGGATTAACCCACAACAATGGTATAGTTTTGTAATGGAGAAGAGTCCTTTTAAAAAGTCATTTTGTAACACGAGTCAATCTGGTTTGCTGCCAGGATGACTTTACATTTAAAAGAGTTTATACCAAAAAGTGCCCATGTACCATGTCTCAGATGACAAGACCTGGCTGACTGCCTATTCACATCTGTTCCCCATATGCACCCCCGGAAAGTAATGAAAATCCTATAACCACAGCCTCAATGTTTTGGATTTTTTTTTTTTTCCACAGCAAACAACAAGCTTTTTCATGAACTGAGCAATGACTTTAGATCAAATGTGAGGCCTGTAGAATGGGAACAAGGATAACAACTGACAGATGACCTCATATAAAGATTTGTAAACTTCAGTACAGTAGATGGAGGCAGAGGGAACAGATGAAAGGAAAAGAACACATAAACAAGTATTAAGACAGTTTGCATTTTGGCTTTCACCTCCAGTTGGATATTTAGTTTCAGAGGGACTAGAAAGCATAAATAGAAGTGTCCAGATATAATGAGTTCTCAGTTATGAAAGAAGATTCAGGAAAAAAAAGTAGAAAGTAATCATAACCATTCCCACCTCTAGGATACCAGAGTTTCTTGTGAGGACAGGGTAAAAAAATAAGGATGGAATCTGGACCCAAGTTAGACCTGTTCAGAATTACTTTTTTTTCTACATGCTGAGCATCTACATCTTCCATTTATGTTCTTTCCAAAAGGACTGATTTTTGCAAGCGATGAGTACTTCCAACTTCAGTTTAAATCTGTTACTTATTCATGCATTTAGATGCTTAATTTTAGACATGTGTGGTTAGAAAATACCAGCCTTGGACCATAAGATAAACAGCATCAGGATTTCTCAGTTCTGCTTTGTATATTCAATGGAAACACCAGAATGCTTTTCAGTTTTTAAGCCTCTGACTTTTAAAAAGCACTCTTTTCTGCCCTGAGGTATGCTGAAGACAAGGGTGCTTTTCTGCAGTACATTCTTCATCTTCTCCATTTTTTCCTCTCCCATTCATCACTCCACTTGGAGACACACTCTGCTCCCAGCTCCTACCCTGTTCTCTGGAGAGCTGAGGTGTGATCATTCATGATCCTGCACTGCTATAGAGCAGAAATAGCTACTAGTATTTTAATTACTGAGGACCATCACAAACCTTTCACCCCCACACAAGGTATGCTTTTTATAAACATGTGCCTTCTCTAGCAAAGCAACACATACATCTGAGAACAAATAGAAGTTCTAACAAAACAAACAAGCCTAGAGACAAGAATGAGAGAAATAACTACCACAAGTGACAAGTGTGAGTCATCTCTCTTAAATGCTGCAGGAACTTCTCCAGCTCTTAATTGAGAGTGGTATAAGATCCTACAGTTTTTCACTTTCATCTCACTGTTAGGAAACTAGAGCTGTTGCTCTGAGATGTAGATGTTACAAGAGTTGCCCAGACCTTTTGTTATACCCAGCCTAGTTGATTAATAGCAGTATCACACACAAAATCGGGCTTGCAAAGACGCATAGCTTTACCAGAAGATCTAGAGACTTCCTACTGAGCAAAACCCCCAAAACTTTCACAGTCCTGAAGACAACAGTAAAGTAACTCATTGGGTTTAAGATCAATTCTGTCCTTAAACAAAAGTTCAGTAGTACAACCTTTTACTAGCACAGTGGAAAATTACGTCTATTAAAAAAAAGAAAAAAAAAAAAAAAAGCAGCAACAAAGCACTACTTGATGTCCCAAGAGCACCACAGCTGTGATAAATAAGTTCATCGTTTGCTCTTTACAATCATATAAAATTTTATTGAGCAGTTGATGTTCTCCTTATTTTCATGTAAGTATTTATACAGAGATAGAGATACTAATATATAGATGACTTGTGATAAAGTATTCAGTTATGAATAGTGTTTATTCTAACTTACTTTTTCTAAATCCAGGATTAAGCAAGGTACTTCAGTGGTGTTCTGCTTTTTAACCTATAAAATAAACTATTCTTCTCTTTGTTCCAAAGCTAATTTATGAACTTGTTTTATCAGGAATTATTGGACAACAATCTCTAATTCATCTTGGTATGTTCTATCAGTGGTCCAGCTCCCAAAAACAGCTAAGAAAATGCTTGAATTTTCCATCATGTGTCTTTAATAAAAAGTGATTCATTTTGAAGAATGAGGTATAATTGTCTTGATACATCAAGTGTTTGCCTCTGACACAGACGTATTTGCATTCTGAGTGATAACTTCCATTCTCTCTAGTTTTCAATTCTGGGTTTTTCTATAATAATCAATATCACACCTATTACTTTAAAGCACACATTTTGCTATTTGAGATTTCAGGAATGTTTTCTAAGTAAAGCCCCATCTCTAAGTCCCAACAGTTGCACACTGTAGAAAAATCAGGCACAGCCATAAAACAAGGTGTGCATTGTGGATTGTACTGATGCATTACCTATGACCATGGCTCATCTGGCTGCTAGGTTAACAGGTCACTGGCATGGAGCCACCAACTTTCAGAGAACAGCCTCTCTCATGGTATTTTGATATTTCCCCTTCTGGATTTGTCCCAACAGGGAAGTCCTGGAGCATATGAAAACTGGGAGTGGAGCTGGGAAGCTAACCAAACAATTTGAAACCTCAAATATTTAGGTTAGATGCGTATGTGGTCTTAACCAGCTCACCCATCTGTAAATATTACAGCATCAGGAATGATGATTTAAAATTACAGGAATGATACAACAGTGCCAGCCACTGTTGAGTGCATTCCACATTTCTCGCAATCGCTTCTGCACCAATGAGCACACTATGTGAATATTTTGGGCATAGTTATAGTAATAACATTTTGCCTCTTCCTAGTTCTTTTTAAGCTTATCATTGTAGACTACTTGGACATGCTGTCCATTTGCTGTCCTTGTTCCTGAGCTGCTGGAGGAACAAGCTAAATGGGATCTGCTAAATAGTCAGATACCAATGTTGGCAAAAAAACCAACCCTATATTTCAGCAGAGAACATGGCACTATCCCATGTACCAGTATGGTTCAGGTGTCACTCCAGACAAAAGTAAACTAATAGTTCCGTGCAAGATCCCGGTTTTGGATGTACAAGATCCATCAATATATAAAAAGAGTATTCATACCTGTATGGGAAGGGGAAATCTTGCAGTGTTTTAAAGGGCCTTTATCATTGTAAAGCACATTTACTGTAGAGCTTTTACTGCCAAAACTATATACTTTAGTTTCGGGGGGTTTTTAATCATGGTGCTGAACAAAACAATACCAAAAAAACCAAGGGTCTGTTAGCTCAAATGGACCAAACTGATTGTTTCTTTCTCACTGAAGCTGACGAGACTGTTGGTTCATTAATATCAGTGGTAGCCAGCGGTCCCCCCATCAGTGAGACCACAAAAGATGACTGGGGTCAGTCCTTCCCGCCTGCTCAGGTTGTCAGGACAGCTCAGCAACACAATTTTTCTGTCACATTACTTACAGGTCACAATGATGTCATCTTCATTCACCAGTTTGTTGTCCTTTTTTGTAGTGGGCACAGGTGGCCCGGCGCTGGCAGCGGGGCTGCAGGGCAGTCTCTGTGAGGAGAGGCTGGGGCTGCCCCACACCAGACACAGCTGGCTCCAGCCGGTTCCAGCTGGTTCCAACGGACCCACTGCAGGACACAGCTGAGCCCCTCAGCCAAGATGGTGGCCTCTGGAAAACATATTTAAAGAAAGGGCAAAACACTGCCTGGGAGTGATGAATAAGGGAAAAAAGTGTGAGAACCAGCCCTGCAGACACCAAGGGTGGAGGAGGAGGCGGGAGAGGACGTGCTCCTGGCACTTGAGCTGAGACTCCCCTGCAGCCGGGGAGGGACAGTCAGAGCTCACCCCTTCATTTACTGCGCTCTCCCCACAGTTCTTTGAAATGCTGAGTGGATATTTTACACACCACACCTTGTACACGCACATCTAATTGCACAATTAGAAAACAAGAAAGCAAGAAAAGAGCTGAAAAAGCCTTGAGTGTCAGCTGTGGGTGAAAGCTCTGGGCTAGGGAGAGTGACCCTGTGGAAGGACACCAGCTGCAGAGCACAGCTACATGGCTGCCACTGCCAGTGTGCCTGCACAGCCCAGCCTTAGGCCCTGGGGCCCAAAAGGGTTTAAAAATACAATTCCTTTCACTGTATTTTACCATGGACATTTTAAACTGCATTAAGAGGCATATACAAATGTTTTGAATCATTACGCTATCAGACTTTCGATTTGCCGGGCCACTGAGGGGAAACCTGAAAGCATTCAATAATGCCTCGATATTTAAGTGCATAATGGTAATGTAGACAAAACAAATGTTTGTTTTATCAATACAATACAAAGTGTGACCATGAGTAGTGCAAAGCAAATCATAAATCACAAAGCTCAAGCTATCTCATCAGCTCAGCAGCATGCTATGTAAGATTCATTAATGTATTTGGTCTAATATCCGATATACTGCAAAAATAACGTAAAATCCTTCACTGTTCAATGTTGAAAAATCTGAAATGGGGAGTGATAGCAAAACGTGGTTTTTCACAGCAAGACTGCCAAATGCTACAGAAATTAACATCCTGCACAAGCCTGTTTGGGGGGCTGTAACTCAGCACGCAATTTGGAGATGGGGTTTAGGCTTGTTTTACCTTCTTCAGTCTCAACAGCTTGATCATTTACTACTCATATTAGTTATTTTACAGTTAGGCCTGTAGGGTAAGTTTGGAAGACAATGATTTTAGAAAAGACAACTCTGAAGAAACATTTGAATGAAGTTAGAAGAAAATACCGTAACTATGAATAATGAACACACACTACATCACAAGCTTTCAGCCTAGAGGCATGTATCATTTAATTTTTCAGCCAACATTGGTAAAAACAGAAAAAGAGACTGTATTCAGTTAAGATGACACTTTCTGTCCAAGGCAATGACAGATGTCAAATAAATGCTTAGTGGGAATGAGACTGACATCCACCAAAGACACATATGGCTCCCATACAGTGAAAGGGCTACTGACTTGTAAATGTTTAACAGTTTTAAAAAATCCTCCTCCTGCAAACCGCTCTGTTTCCATTAAAATTAAAGAATGCTTTGACCAGACAGCCTCTCACAGCCCTGCAGTTAGTCCTAGAACTTAAAGAACAGCTCCTAAAGTTAAAGGACAACAGTGATTAGTATAAAGGAGGTGTAAAGGTAAATGAGGGGCAAAGGATATTTGTCTCTTGATTCTTCATGCACTTAAAAGTGCAGATTTACTAGAGTGTCTTTGCTTACAAGGGTAGATTGATTGCAGCAACTATTTAACCAAGAAAATCAGGGTCATGACATATTTGTGGAAAGATTTAAATGCTTCCAAGTTCTTTTTTGAAACCTTTTTTTTAAACTATTGTATTTCCACTGTTCACTCTAGGAACTGCCAGAATTTCTTTTGAACCTATTCAGCATTCCCAAGCAAAATTTTCATGTCAGGTGAAATCTTAAAACTGGAGAAAATATTTTATTTATTTATTTTCTCCAAGAAGATCTGAAATAAAGTCTTATTCAGACATCCAAACCAGAAAGCATTAACAAAAATTAATTTCACCTTGTAACCGAAAACTTTCCCCTCCAGAATAAGTCTATTACCTATACAGTTGTAGACATAAGGTTTAAGAACTGCAAGATGGGTAATTAATGGGGACAAGAGAGGAGCAAAGATATCTAACATGTCAGCCATGGTGTAAAAGCATTGTGGCTTCAAGGCAACAGTTTTGATGATACAGCTCAGTGGGTGATTTGCCTTCGTGGAAGTTGTTGAGAGTATAGGAATACGAATGATAGGTTGCAGAATTTAACCTTCAGTAAATAATAACAAAAACCTTCAGATATTTATCACACCTATTCGATCTGTGAACCACCTAATCTTGCTGTTATTTCCTATTAATTTCATATTCTACTTCTTGAATACTACTTCTTGAGTAGTACTACTCAATACTTCAATAATTCATACTTGAATACTACTTCTCTCCACAAAAATTAATGATACTAGAAATTCCTGTATCAATAGGAGTTTGAGTATCTTGGAAAGGAAACACAGAGACAGGATAATTAGCTATGAAAATATACTTTAAATATTGTCTCTCTACAGTAACCCTTATGACTCCAAATAATCCAATAATCTCTTCTCTATTTATTTTAATGGAATTTGTTGTGCCTTCCACAATCAGGAGTGAGTAAACATGCTCCATTCTTCCTGCACTGTTTATTCTGCATTAAATATCTTATTCATGCAGCATGTCTTATCTGAAAGGGTACCGTGCTGTACAGCATTAACTTACTTATTGTAGAAAATTAGCTGTCTCTAGAATGGAATATATTTTGTGTTGTGTTTCCTGTCTTAATTCCTGTTCTTACACACATTTTCTGCCTAAATACATACAGGTGAAACTGAGGGACTGGTGAGGAAAGAGAAGGTAATTCTTCCCAACTTTGATTCTAAAAAAAGATTTTGCTTACAGCAAATATCTATAATGCAACCATCCACTTTTATGTGTGTCATTTGATCCAACAGGAAATAATGTGTGAGTCTACAAAACAGAACTGTATATCAGCAATACTACATAGTTTTTAGATGGTAACCAAGAATAATGCCTACACATACTGTGCAGGAATAATGAGGGAGTTCAGTCAATCCCAGCCAAAACTGTAGCAGAAACAACCATTATCATTGTTGTCCAAAACATTAGCAGGTTTTAAGGAAATTTTTAGATGGATGAGGTTTGGTCTTATTCCAAAAAGAAAAGGGCTTTAAAAGTTGGAAGCAAAGGACTTGCTTAAACAAAGATTGCATAAAACTATTTGCATATGTACATCACTAAATTTTCCCAGCACAGGAATAAGCATAATCTCTTTGGTCCTGCTGAATACCTGTCCATCACTGGAGAAACTAGGAAGGCAAAGAGCTGAGAAGAAATAGGAGATATACTTTGAAAAATTTTCCCATGTACTAAGAGGAAAATATTAACCACTGAGTATTTTATTAACAAACAAAACCCTTTAAACTGTCCTAACACTTTTATGTGGATGTTGACGTATCTTTGCTATAGGGATTATATTCATTTTACTGCTTCATATAAAACATTATTAAGGCTAAAATGTATTCATGATGGATGTCATCTTTCTCTTAGGAAACAATGGGATGAAGTAGATGACAGTAGATGTTACTGTGTTTCAGAGGGATGGTTCCTTCATAAAGCAGAAGTGTAAGCAGTGGAATAGAGTTAATTCTCTATGTCTTAATAGGTTGGCTAAGAAAAACCAAAAAACTTCACAGATGCCTGACTATGGCTCTGCTAAACCACAAGAATTTGACAGTAGAAAGTATACATCTGAGCAAAAAACATTTAAAGCTTTATGGAAGGTAAGCTACCGTCAGAGTTTCACAATTCTTTTGGGACTCTGCTTTGAAAACAAAACTCATAATGTCAGTACTGAAAAGCAGTTTTAAAACTTATTTGAAAACACTGTAAGTGAAAGAGCTCTTTGTTTTGTTTTCATATGTAACAGTGGGATTTTTCAAGTATCTGTTTATGACTTTTACAGTCAACGCTGTCTGAACATGGCTGAAAACAGAAGTAAACACAAAATAATGAATGCACAGTATTCTTTGCTTTATTCCCTTCTTTTATTTCTACCTATCTCTTTGGGAAAACTGGTCATATTTCACACTCTAGAGGATAAGATAAATAGAGATTTGTCCTATACAGAAAGCTAAGCATCCTCTGAGAATACAATTTCTTCCTGGCTAGCCCCGCAACATTTTTATGCTTTCATATCATTAAAAAATCTATTTGAAATTTCTGATTTAATACTAGAAAAGCACAAGCCACTTTAGAATATACAAAGTGAGTTATCACAGTCAAGTTCTCTTACCATGGCCATACTCTCAGTCACTGGTATTACATAAGAGTTTTAACAAACTACAATTTTACTAGATATAAGATATTCTATTTCAGAGATCCTACCTACTATGGTCTTCTGGAAGTAAAGCTTAGCCTTGTTAAAGCATGATTAACTGAGGTAAAAAAACCACCAGAAAACAGAGTTAAGTTTTTGAATAGCACTTTGCAATTAGCATGTTGTGATGTTTGTGTGTCAGACTACAGAACTTAAATATACTTTTAACATAACCCTGTTTGTATGAAATGCCATAGGTGTTCTCTCCCACTTAATTTATGCAAGCAAAGCTCCATACTCTGAGTCTGCCTAGCTGGACATCACAAATGAAGTATTATCATCTCGCAGTTTCAATTCCATCCCATATAGAGATTTTTAGTTCAGGCTGCCATTTTTCCACAGTCCCAGTAGCTACCAAGTATTTTTCTGAACCTGGTAAAACATGGAAGAGGTAGGTACACAATTGCAAGAGGTGTCTGTACCCTCACACAAAAGAAAATGATGAGTGTGCTGTGAGAAGATTTTGATATAGTGATGATTTATCTTCCATAAGACTTTGTTTCCCTTTAGGAGATGAAGGATAAATGCCCCCTACTTACAGATGCTCATCTTTTGTGGCATTTATTTATCAGAACATACAGTTTGCCTTCCCAGCAGCAGGAGAGGCAGTCCTTTTGCTGGAAACCTCTGCCAAAGGATTAACGTATGTTGAGTGTTGCCAGCCCTTGAGATCTCTTCTGGAATGTGATCCAAGTTTGGTTAGATCTGGAGCCAGCTTTGCAACACCCTCTTAGAAAATCCACCCCCGCAACTGCCTGTCATGCGCACTCATATCAGTGATAGGTAGACCAAAAAGCCAGGGCCACCAGAAGAATTCACCAGAGCTTGCCCACCTTCACATCTGAGCATCCCCACACTTCTTCAGTAAATGAAGCACAGAAAGACACGAGCAGTTATAGGCAGCTTCCCTCCCTCCTTTGCCTCTCCTTTTAGGGATTAGATAGGCGTTGAGTTCTTCCTTTAACATCCAGCCTGCCTCCAAAGTAGGAGCTTCTGGCTAAGTTTATCCCAGCCTAGAATAAGAGGCAGGATCCCACCGGGCTGCTTCATTCCTCTAAAGCCTTGTAGAGCATATTCCAAAAACACAATAAATTGGACTGCAGTGTGATCTGAGAGCTCACATACCAGGTCAGGGCTGGCTAACTGGAAGGTTGACAGGTAAAATGTAAATTGAGGAAACTACATTTATTGAGGCAACTAGGAGACAATCCTAAAACACATGTAGGGCACAGTTTGCCAGAGACATTAAAAACAAAGACAGAAACAATGAGGAGGGGGACATTCACTGCAAGACTCCCTCTTGTTATGCTCTAATGTATGTTCTTGGCTTTATCAGCCCAAAATGTGGTCTCCCTTTGGAGAACTGAGTCCCTTCCAGCAGCCACCAATGCCCTGCAAGATGTCCCAGGCTGACAGAGGGCACACCTGGAAAATGAGGATTTCATTTTCAACATGTCGGAACAAATACAGCAACCCCAGTAGGCAACAGGGAAATCCCAGCAATAAAATACAGCTCTGTGCTCAGACACATCATGTTTGAGAGACAGAAATCACTGAAAAGACAACAGAGTACAGTATAATCTTTCTTTTAAAATATCTGGGCCAGCCTCAGAGCTTCTAGGATCTGTTTTATGGTTTTGAGACTTCAGATTGCTGAAGCACACACTGTTGAGTGATTCATTGTTGTACTATTCACTGCACATCAAGGGAAGCTGTTGCATAAATGCTTGTGTAACTTATTCTAGAGGACAAAAGAAGTCCTAAAACATCTATTGTAGGAGGCAGATACACAACCATAAATGTTCCAAAAAAGCTATGAAAGAAGTGTAGAGTTAGAACTCTGCAAATATGTGTAGGTCTAAATACATGAAATATTTTCAACTGAATAAGTAACTTTTACTTTTCCGTTTAAGAATTTTTTTCTTTAAAAAAGTTCTTAGTTCTAGAGACTAAAAAAAAATTCATTTTATTCATAGGAGTATTTAACTGAACATGAAAATATGAGACCTAACAAACACAATGATCAATTTGGAATCCTAATAGTAAATATCTTGCTTATTTGCAACATACCTTGTTAATGCCAAGGAACTAAGTGGGACTTAACAGGTGTTAAAAATAGGTGTGAAAAATAAAATTAAGTTACCAAATAAACATTGAGAGAGGCCTTATACATTAAATACAGGGAAATATTGGTTTTGTTTCTGCATCTCATTTGAGAGGGAAGGAGTTGTTTTTATTCTGTTCTCAATCTCCACGGACTTTTCTTTTGACACAGTGTCCTGGTAGACCAGGGCAGGTACCCCAATAAGGGTACTAAGTTATCTGTTTGAAATTGCTTTACACTCCATCTTGCCCTTTTCCTGTCACTTTTCTATTGGTTACACAGAACTTCCCACAAAAACAGCTTATGGTGTTTACTTGCTTTTGTTTTACACAAAGACAATCTACAGTTACTTTTGGACTGTTGAAAGGAGGCAAGCCAGCATACATACCGGTGTCAGCCCTAAAACAGTCTGAATGCAGGTTTTAAACTGCCAATCTGACAGGAGACACAATAGCACTTTATGATTTCTCTGATGGCAAAACTAGCTCAAGATCTATGCAGTTTGCTGCACTTCCAGTTTTGCTGATTCAGCTGTCCGCAAAGTAGACTCCAATCAGATCAATGAGCCCAGTAAAAAGTAAGACTAGGAAAAGTCTGTACCTGTGTAGTTTAAAGTATGTGAAGCATTCAGAAAAAAACTTGGATGCAAAGTGAGGACCTCAGCTTGAAAATCCAGTTCTTAAGGCATTACATAATCTCTAGTCCTGAAATTCATTGATCGGTCAAGGACAATGTGTCAGATGTGTCGGATATGTCATTTCATAAAAGAAATTCAGGCAGACAGCAGAGACAACAGAAACTTATTAAAGAAATATCCACATAGAATGAAGTAGTACAAGATAGAAAAGGCCATCTGACAAACAATTAAACAAGATAAACAAATAAACAATATTTTACATTATTTTAATTAGGGTAAGCTACACTATTAAAAACAGAAAACGTAGCTGTTTAATATTAGTAAAGGAGAAATTGATAGAAAAAGAAAATCTGCTAGTGGAGAGGTAGAAGATCAGTGGAAAAAACGAGCCAGGGGCTCTACATTTGAGACCTTCACACTAAATTAACTAAATTTATCTTCATGACACCTTTATAAAGTAACATTCTCATTTCACAGATGAACGACCAAATCACAGAGGAAACACGTGGTGGAGCCAACTACCAAACTTGTATCTCACAGTCCTTCCAAGCTAAATTGGAAAATATGTTTTGAATGTATTTAAAAAAGTAAATAATAAGAAAGGGGCAGGGGGGCAGGGAGGGCGGGAAAAGAGGAAAGAGATACAATACAGAGTGTTACTGACCAGAGACATGATTTTCACTGACCTTCCATGATATTTCAAACTTAACTCATTGACATTTTGAATAGTAGCTACAGTATCCTTATCTACTCTAAAGAGGGAGTTTAGTGCATATCTATAGTAAGTATCTAGAAGTGGTCCCTTTCGTTGAGAAAGCAGGCTATGCAGATTGATTCATTTGTGTTAAAGTCAGACCTAACTTCTCTCTGTTCTCTTCACAACTACTCCAAAACCCAGAAAGGGACTTGTACAATAGACCAGTTTCATAACAGCTCCTTTAAACTTTTGAGCAGTGGAAGTATGCTCACTACTATGAGCAAGTAGTGCAGCATAACAGAAGCAGATCTGTAAGGTGAAACTGCTGTTGCTGAGTACCCAATACTTACTCTATACATATTTCAGGGATTTTTACATCAGACTAGCTCTAAACAACTAAACAATTATTAATAGCTGGAACACATTATAATCACTCCTGAAACATACCTTCTAGTTTAGCTCCATTCAAAAGCAATCCAGCTGGTTGCTTTGAGATCACTCCACAGCACAAACAATAACATAGTAAAGGGGCCAGTCTTGCTTTTTGCCTCAAAAGCACACTTGTCGTACAAAAGCCCCAAGCAGACCTCCTTTCTGTCTCACAAATTCATCACTGTGTCATACACAAAACCTTGAGTTCCTGATCTTCTTGTACAATTTGATGACTGGCTGAACAACACAAGCACGCGACTAACAGCAGGGAACTTGGGAGTTCTGATCTCTGAGGTATCATTTACCCTCACCGTCCGTGGGATGGATTCAGATGAGGACATGTTTACCTACAGCATACATGATTATGCAGATTGGCTTGAATACACCATCAGACTTGGGCTTGCTTTGCATGCAAATTATCCCTTACAGAAAGAAGAGACTTGCCTGCAAGATTAAAAAAAAAAAACAAAAAAACACTTGCCTGGAATCAGGATGCTGCGAGAACAAAAAATCCCGATCTCAGAACAGACACCTCTGTGGCCTTCCTCAGCTATGAAACATATTCAGTCTATTCCAACCACAGCCACAAATCATTATTATCTGGGTCGAGGGGCTGCTGCAAAGACTGCTTTGGTCCACAGTTTGAAGGTAAAATTGGCTAAGTATTCACTAAAGCTTCCAGGAATGTAGTGAGTTACCTTAGCAATTTCCTTCTCACTGTGATGCAGACAATATCCCACGCAATGCCTCTAAGGAGAAATCGCAGCTGTCATTTCAAAGTTAACATCTTAGACTATTAAATCTCTAATTTGGTTTATTGTTTTAAAGACTTACCTTCTAGTCATTTAGACAGGCCTTGCAGAGCACTGGGAGCCATTCCAAATTAGAAATGAAATTAGAATCTAAGTCTGTAAGAGAAATCTCAGTGTATTTCCCGATCAGCAGACTTACTCTGTTCCAGTTCTGCTCCCATAGTCCAAAAGATCCAGGAAGGGAAAGGATCTGAGAATACTCTGTGATACTTACTGTATCTCTGTATTCAAAAACGGCTGACTTCCAATAAGTTGTAGATTCAACAATAAATGCTCTTGACCAAAAATAGTTTGGTGTTCAATTACCAAGCACGTTTTCCTATATTGAGGATTCAGTTTTGCTGAATGCCCTGAACAAGAAGATTAATAGAAAAGTGACACAGTTTCCTGGTGACTGATACAAACTTATTCAGGATAGTCAAAAACTGACTGCGAGGAGTTGCAGAGACTCTCATTGTACTGAGTGGCCAGGAGATAAAAAGGCAGGTGGAATTCAGTGTTAAGTGCAAAGTATTGCACATGAGAAAAGTATTTCTAAATAGATAAAGATGATGGGTTCTAAATTAGTACTATGACTCAGGAATAGAAATTTTGGAGTAAACTGAAAACTGCATCTCCCTGCTCAGCAGTGGTCAAGAACATTTAAGAAACTATTAGAAAAGGAAACAGAAAACCTCTTTATGCCACTAAGAAAAGAAGTGTACCTACTTCTTGAATACCAGTCACAATTGCTCTAAGGAAGCACATCATGGATAGTAGAAATAGAGAGGAAGTTTGGTGAGGAATTATGTGAATAGGACAGCTTTCATACAAAATGAGATGAGGACTCTTCAGCTTTGAAAAAAGTTGATTAAGGATTATATGAAATATTTCTGTAAAATTTCTGCTGTCCCAGAAAACACTTCCAGCCTCTGATAGGTGGGAAGTGCTGAATCCTTAAAATTCTTCAAAGCTTGTTAAGCATGACTGGATAGCATGATTATGAGGCACAATTATTATAGGAAAGCCATTTCACTAAACTGACATTAAGAGATGTTGCAATGTAATATGGGCTGATATAAAATATGACAGGGTGAACAGACTTGCAAGTTCTTCTTCCCAGTGCACATTTACAGAAGTATATAAACTGTCTCAGACCTCTTTAGGTCCTTCCAAATTCTGTTTCCTGTAACTCAGTTGTCTTGATTGGCATCTCCTGTTATACCATTGGCTGCACGGAGAGCTAGTTTTTTCATCCTAACACCTACCACTGTCCTTATCATTGCCAAGTTCATGAAATTCTACCTGCTGGGGTTCCATATTTTAGCAAAGTAACGAGCACATTCACAAAGGTTAGTATGGATTCAAGTGTTAAATAATGTACAGTTTTAAAGGATGTTAAAGAAAGTTCTTTCGAAGGACAACTGGACATTAAATTTGCTAAAAATGAGATGACTGAAATCCTAATATTAAAATAAAAGTAACAAATTTTTGTATGATTCAGGAGATGTTTACAATATTGGTGTATATTTTATACATGCAGACATGCACTATAATTATCTTCAACTATTTTGATTAGCATGGCCTTTATTTCTTCCTAACAGAGAGTATTTATATTTAAGTTTTCAAACTATTCAGAATAAGAAACGGGCTTTTGTCACAATGTAAAGAATCACAGGCACAAGAGGAAACTGGATGTTATTGAATGTTGTCAGAGTAACACATCTTGTTTCTGGGGCTCTACATGAGGAGAAGAAATCAATTTCAGCCATGCTGCTGAAAGGACTGGGGCAACATGTTGAGCAACTCAGTTTTTCCCACAGACAGTAGCCATTTCAGAGGCAGACATCATAAAGAATATGTTAATAAAACACTACTTTTTATTTTGTATTACATTGAAGAACATTAAATTTGAAGACCAAAAGCATAAGCTTCAGAGTTTATGGTGGAACATGAACTAGTTGGAATAGTTCTTGGCCAAACACTAACTGATGATTCCTAGATATAATACAGAATAAGGCAAGGCATTTCATTGTCTGGTAACCTTCAGATGTAAATGGAAAAGAAAATCTCACTGAAGAACATTCAAAAGCATAAGATTTGTTTCGGGACAGGATTGACAATTTGACGTGGAAAATGTACAAAGAGAAAGCACTACAGTGAAAGTTTGTTTCTAGCCTGTTGCATGCGGGACTGTTAGACACATTGATCAAGGCTAGCCGTGACAGCTCCTCTGGGAGGAGCAGGGTGTGATAGGAGAAGGCATAGCTGCACATCAGCCACTGTTTCTCACAGAGGATGAGGTTCCGTCAGTCAGCATGCAGCTTTCTATCCAAAATCACACTGAAAGTTGGAAAATTAGAATTTGAAGCTCAAACCTGAGTTCACTTCTGGTTTTGAGGTTGTAGTTGTCTTGCTGTTACATACTGTATCAAGGGGTGAATGAGGAACTCGGGCATCCTGGGCACTCTGCTGGCATGCTGAATTATATTTGCACTTTGCAAATATGAAATAATACTTATGTTCCCAGAATGCCTCAAACATTGGACAACAAATTATTACTTTATGTTTATTATTATCGTGTTTCTTTTCCCTTCCATACAAAATCCATACCCAAGCAATTCTTTTCAAGGATTATGTTCTTAATGCCAGAAACAAGGCTGTTGTTACACAGTATCTGGAAAACTCTTGTATTGATAAAATAATCTACAAAAAGCTTGTGAGCAGAACTGAGTTAACAGATAAAGGGTAAGTACTCTGATGACAGGCATGGAGCAGAATGTAAGTTAATGTGCTTTCCAGAATTGGAACCTGGTGACAAAATGCAATTTGAATAAGGTTTTTGTTTGATTTTCTGATTTTAAGAGACAGCAACCTCACCATGGCTGGGTCAAAATGTGGTAGTGAAAAGGTTATTAGAAAACTTATTATTTCTAGTATTCACAGGACATAGTAATTTAAACATAAAAAACTTTGGTGCCTGTGTGGTTTTTTTTTAAAGAGCCAGATTATTACATATGGAACATGCAGGCACCATGTAATATTTCTGTTTCTTTATAACATATAAACTGTTTGATGGCTTTTTCCATAAAAGTAGTTCACTTTTTTAATGACTCCGTTAAAAATCTTTTTTTTGAAAAAACAGTGGTGTAATGAGGATTGCCTGTATAGTTCGCAATAGAACAGAATCAGAAGCCCCAGGTTCAGTGGTTCAAAAAATGACAGAACTGTGATTCAATGTGATGTTAAAGACATAAAGAAATCAAATCTAATGCTGAGAAATTAACCATAAAATATTAAAAAATTCAGGGTTAAAGTTGTCATGACAGGTAACTCTGCATTAAAAAAAAATTGGATTTAACTGGCTTTAGTTTGAAAGTAATACAGTAGAACAGAATCTTAACAGGTTGCATACAATTTTTATAATAATTCATATAACATTGCCTTCCCTGGTGTATTTGAGATAGGATTTCATACAGCTAATTGTCTTAGGCAATTGGACAAGCTGAATGGTATACTGAGTGTATCTGAACCAAGTACAGAGCTGGGCATGACCTATATCCTGAAGTATGTTGACATCTTATGCGTGGCAAAACAAAGCACTGTGCTGCACCCAATTCTGGCCTGTGGGAAAGTGAGACAGCTAAAAACACATGATGAGTATGCAGTAATCCACCCTGGGAATCTGTGCTGATATTCCAGTTACAAAGATGGTTCCAGAGCCTCTATAAATGCAATATGTCTTGAATACAGTTGGACAAGTTTAAATTTGCAAGTGAGAGCTAGCAAGGCAGTAGGGAAACTATTTATTAAAACTCATTTCTGAAAGGAAGACATACAACCTACCCACACCTGCAAGGTCTTACTCAATTCAGTAACTGACAGTTCAGGATATATGATGCCCCTGACAAATTTCATCCTTTGCATAAAGACAAAAATGCTACAAGGAGTCGTGTTGTCTCCTGGAAGGTTCCTTTTTGCACTCAGGACATTTAAGATCATAGAGGTAGCACAGCTGCTTTTAGGCAATAGTTCAGTCACCCAGCAGGCCAGGGGAGAGAAGAGCAACAGCAAAAGCAAGGAAACTCAGGGGATGAGATAAGGACAGTTTAATAAGTCAAGGAGAGATAAAGGGGGAAAAAAATGATGCAAACGCAGTCACTCACCACCTCCCACAAGTAGACCAATGCTCACCCAGTCTCAAAGCAATGGCTACCTCCCCCAAAGCCTCCGCCCCTGAGTTTTTATTGCTGAGCATGATGTTATATGGCATGGAATAGCCCTTTGGTCTGTTGGGGTCAGCTGTCCCAGCTGTGTCCCCTCCCAACTTCTTTCCCACCCCCAGCCTACTCCCTAGAGGAGCAGAGTAGGAAAAAGAGACGGCCTTAGCAATAGCCAAAACACTGGTGTGTTATCAACACTGCTTTGATCACAAATCCAAACCACGGCTCCATATGTGCTGCTGTGAAGAAAATTAACTCCATCCCAGTCAGACCCAAACAAGGACCTTTCTAGCTGTTAACCTCACCCACTACTGGAAATCCATTCTCTTCTACCTGAGAAAGTTAACTGTTGCTTTTATAGGTTAGTGCCTTGGTCCCACACTTCTTGCCACAAGCACTGAGATATATCACAAATGTGGACACTTCAGGTTTTGATACTGATGAGAGCACTTGCTCTCCACATTTTTTCTGGCAAGTTTAAAGTAGAAAGGTTTTATTTTTATTATAAGAAAGTGATGAAAGTTTGCAAGGGCTTTGTTTCAAAGCATACTCACAGGTATAATGGGAAAACCACTAGTATCTCATTCTTCACTTGTCCTGACCCTCTCCCCCAGTGGGCATAATGGGTTTTCAGAATGAAGATGTAATGTACTGTACATATCATTACAAGATCAGCATATATTAAAGCTGTGCCAGCAACATGCTATTGGAAGTTACTACTGCTCCTTCACAGCAGTGATTTATAAGCCAGCATTTCCGGGAAATGTTGTCTGTGGATATCACTGAAATGCTTTTTGGATAACTCTTGATTTGTTGCTGTTTTCTTAATTTGGATTGATTGTCATCCTTTTGGGTCCATACACATTTATATAGTGTGAGACCAATTGTGCCACAGCTTGGCTGTTCCAATAAAGTTACCACACTTTTTTGCAACATGAATAGTGTAATATTTCATGGAGCTCATCTAAAAAGGGTATTGCTCAGGAATACCTATTACTTTCAAAGTTCACAGTCTATCTGTCTCCAGCTTACGTTGCAATGATAAGATGAGCCCTTGGTTCTGATGCAGGGAGGTATGTTCGATAATACTGCTGTCCTCCTGGAGGCGATTTTAAGGAGATCATACTTTGGTAGACACTTACAGGTAAACTAAAGTTAGCCTGTTAAAGTCTTACAGAGAGTTCTGTCTGTAAATGTCATAATCAATACAGATTCCCTTTATTAAATCCCCAGAAGGGGGCCGAGTCTATACCACAGGTAAAGGTCACTGCTCTAGTCAAATTTTCTTCCTTGCTCTCAAAGAAGCAAAGACAGTTTAGATTTAGTCCACTGAGCCATTCTACAAAATCCAGGCCAAGAGATCATAATGGTGAAGGAGAAGATACGTTTCTCCTGCAATCAGTTGCATGGTTTCACAATATGTCCTCCAGTTTATGACTGGCTTTCCCTCACTCCTGTCTCTATTTTTTTCTTCTCTATATGATTCTGCATATCTCTTATCAGCATGCCTGACATCTAACTTTAATTGCAGAATAGCTACCTCATCTTCAAATAAATGAGAGGGAGTGCTAAGCAGGTTAGAAAACATGAGAGAATGATAATAATATGGAGATAATGTTGTCATGTAAGGTGTGAATTCAGAATTGCACTGTCAACAGTGTAAAAGTTAATGCTTCTACATAATGAATTATGTTTGATTATACAAACACGATCTAAAACATTTGAGAACAAATAACTTTTATACCATGGAAACAGAGTGAACAAGACTATTTAGTAAACCTGAATAATAACCCCCCCACCCCTGCAAAAAGTAGAGTTGATCTTTTTGCTTCCCAATAACACAACATTTTGGATGAATATGAAAAGTTGCTAGAGTATAAATTCAGAAACATCAAGCTTTGGATAAAAAAATTATATACCCTAAGTCTAACAACATAAGCCAAATGGAATAATTTTAATTGTCTTATGGCACTTCAGTAATCAGATGTGTAATTTAAGCAAGATTAACAATCTGTTTCATATAGAAACCATTAAGGTCTTGATCTTGCAAAGATTTACATCTGCAAATTCAAGTAGAGATTTAACTGTACTTGACTCCCAGACCCCTTCTTCAGCTTTGTCTTTCCTGACCAAATGAAAAACCTCATGTGATGGCTGTTCAGACATCTGCAATGATCGCTTTCTTAGCTTTAACTATTTCAGCTCTCCCTTTGCTTCTCTCCACTGACATACTCCTTTTCTGCTGCTTTGGCTGTCGGTGATTTTACTCTAGATAGATTTACAGCCTGTTCCTTCTTCATCTCTCATTCAGTACCAAAAGTAGAAACATGTCCATGGAGCTGATTTTCAGAGCTTTCACCTTCATGTTAGGGGAACACCCTATAACCATTCACTAATTGCCTTTCATGTCTCTCCCTAAAGGTGTTCCTCCCAAAAGCTGTCTCTCCCCAAAATGCTGCCAAAACTTTGTAAAGGGGCAGACAACATGTGTGTTGCTACCACTGCTGTTTGGAGTGATTAGTAGTACCTCATGGCTGGCTTATTGTGAGCTCCCTCTTTCCACCTTCCCATTTTTCTAAACATCAGGTGACTCTTCTCTTAGTCTAAGCTCATAAATGTTTCAGGCCAGGCTTCTATTTTTGTTCTATATTGCACAGTACATACATGAAGAACAACTTCCTGCCCTATATGTGGTCTGGGCTTCTGTGTTCACTGATGGTGTAAATAAGTCTAAGCTTGCCCTGTATATTCTGAAGGTCTAGCAAACTTGTGTGCTGATTTCCTTGTGTAACAAGGGTAGAAGGCACACGGGGTTTTTGAGTGACAGATGAAATCAGCATCAAAGGGAAGAAAGCTGGGAATGGAGCTGACAGAACAGCATGGACTTATGTTCCTTCTTGAAGCAGTGGGTGTCAAGAGAGAAATCAAGATGGTATTCATGACCGGATGCAGCGGATACTTGATACTCCTAGATTTCTCCCAGAAGATGCTAAAACAAGAGGTGAGAAACAAGTTCCTGGGAAACAAAGACAGATACAAAGGGTGACATGCCTTGGCAGAATATGAGCACTCTAAGTTTTAACATGCAGAGAAACTTGGTGCTTTAAAAAATATCCAGCAGCATTTGTGTCATTCAGAAATTAAGATCATGGTCCGCCTGAAAGAGCATTGGTTAAGTTACTACCTGAGGAGAAACTGAGTCTAAATATCTGTAGAGCAACAGGTGATAACCCAATTTATCTACAATCATAGGCCTATGAGCCTGACATTCCATATGGTCACACAGCTCATACTTCAACACGGTGCCCGATGCTTGTCCTAGCTTGAGGAAACATTATGTGGATTTCCCTTGCTCTGGAGTACACTACACTACCATTCAACTTCATGGGATGATTACACCAACTAACTAGATATACTGCCTGCAACTGTCTTATCACCAATGCCCTACTAAACTGCAGCCAACTCAGCACAGAACCTTCTTCTGTGTTAACTTCGGAGTGTAAAGAAACTCGTAGGAAGTTAATCTCATGCCTTAGTGCTTATCTATCCTTGAAAGTTATTGGCATTTAAAGAAAGGCTTGAGACTAAAGTACATTTATTCCAGCTAATGTTGTCAAGCCCCCAAAAGCTACAGGCTCAAAAATTTAGCCTATAGCATACAGAACAGGAGGAACAGAAAATCAGAAAGAATACCCAAGCTGGCCTTGCCTGTAAAACTGTCTCGGCTTTTTGCATATGTGGACGTAACAATCACGGTTCAAGTCACAGCATTTAAACAAGATACAAGATATGCATCCCGTGGACAACAAAAACACCTAAAATATTTTCCATTTCAGAGCAAACAAATGATGCTCAGGTATTGTTTTATTTTTCCTGTTACTGCAAATACAGGAGAAAAATATCTTTTATAAGTTCAAGAAAACTGCTTGAGTAAGGGCTATTCCTTTTGTAATGTGAATCACATGTAGGATAGCCAGCTATAGGTATAGTGCCTACGACAGAAAGTGCTTTCTGGAGAAAGGTGTCCTTTTAAAGTTTACTGGCATTAGAAGGTTTGCTCTGTGTGTCGCGTTGTTTTTTCTCTTGGTTTTGTTTTTTTAAAAACTTCTGGTAATTGCTTTAAAAGAACAAAGCTCTTTGTTTAAGGTAGCTCAGGGAGATCATAATTGCTATAAGGTACTGTTTCCAAGTATTTCTGAATTGCTTCTCTTCTGCATTAAATATTTAATGTCTAATGTTTGGCCAAACTGTAGAAATTCCCTCTGGAACATGGGTGATGACTTCAGGAAGAGAATGAAGACCTGTCAATTCAATTTTCAATACGACTCTCTTTAGAAAACCACAGCTATTAAAGAGTGGGTTTTTTAAAAGAAAAATAATAATAATAATTCCATGAGTACATGAACATGTCCTCAGTGAAAAATATCAAGCAGTTAATTCCATGCCTTTGAATATTATAGATTCACAGACCATGAATCTAAGAAAGTGATAATCATGCTTTCCTCCATAAAGATCTTTTTTTTTTAAAAAAGGATTGTTGTTAATGTAACCAGGCTGGTCATATCTTCCCCTCCCCCTCATGCACCCAGCTCCTCCTGGATTTTATCAGACAGACTTCTTACTCTTATCTCCAGCTAGAGCCAAGAGTGATGTTATCTGGTGGTATCCGGCAGCAAGGCTGTAACCCAACAGCCCAGGAGGGAAGTGTGTCAAGGCTTCTATTGACTAACAAAATCCTGCTGCATCAGCTGAATAGCACCTGCCCCTTCCTCAGATATTCTCCCTCCAGATGTCCTGTTTTCACCTAAGAGATCAACGTGTCCCAGGAGAGCTGACTACTACTTTTTCATTGTATTAAAACCTGACAGCATGCTGGGAATAAACCATTTCAAAGCCTAATGAAAACAAGCATGTGCTTCCTCCTAGCCAACGGCACACTCTGATGTGGATGCAGCTGATCACAGAACATGTGCTAAACATTACAAAAGTATTGTACAAAATTGTACAATGTACATTGTACAAAATACGAAAAACATTACATCATTTTGAAACTCTCAAAATTGCTACTATTTCTCGGGCTATTTTGGCTTCTGCCACGACGTACAGACACCATTGTGCTACCCACCCATGATCACTAACTTATCTTCACTAGACAGCTAAATATACTAGGGACTGATGACAGCATTCAAAGAGCTATCACACCACCTTACTGCAACTGCTCCGGAAAGCCTCAGACAGGGCATATAGCCCAGTATATTGAACTGACTTCTAAAAGGCTAGGAGAGAAAGAGATTAAAAGGAAAGTCAGCAGAAGAAGAACAGAGCTTATGCCAGTTAGGATTGTATTAAAATTTCAATATTTAATAGTAATATGAATTCAGATATGTTGCATTTTACCTGGCTTTAAAGTTAAATACATTTATAATGTCATACATATTACTTTTTATAGCATTAAGTTTATATAAAGAAATGGGCAGGAGGTTTACTGCTGCTGGTTTAGTGTTACTCGAAAACATTTAACTAATAAATATCTTGCCTTTTTGTGATCATTATTGTGTGTCCTTTAATACCTTATTGACATAGCCTTCGTATTTAGTTTTAGAGTCCCTTTTCCACATCACTTTTCCTAATACAGCAGCTGCTCACAATAAAGAAGGTTGGTTAGTTGATGTATGAAGGTTCAGTCGTTTCTGAACTAGCTAAAAGGCAGTTTTCAACCTTTCTCCTCCCTCCCCCTTCTTTTGCATATTCAATCCAAGTTACCCAAGAGCAAGCTACATATTCAATGTCCTATTAAGAAAATTGACCACAGGTGAGGATTAGCACACTCTGGAAATGCATCGCTTACTTCAGGGGAGAAAGGTTCTCTCTAGAGAACCCACTCTCTGGGGCTGTCCCCAGACCCCAGGGTTGTGGGGGCTCTGCAATCAAGAAAAGAGCAAGCTGGGGATCCTAAATTAGAACCCAAGTTCAGTTCTCAAACTGAATTCTGGGGATGCAGTAAATTTTAGCCTTTCTGAAATTTGATTTCCTCACACTGAAGCATGCTACATACAACTGCCAAGCCACAGGCTAGACCCAAAACAAATATTTTAAAAATGGTGAATGAAATAAGTAGTTTCTAAATTTAGATTTTAAAGTCCCCAATGTTGGCACATTCCTTACTTCTACTGGCAATGAATTTTAAAAGCAAGTGACTGTTCCATAAACTAAGTAACAGCTAATAGTCCAGTGTCTACTGATCTCTAATAGATATGCATGCAGGTGTGAGTATGTGCACACATGAAAAAAAAAAAAGCATGAGGAACAAACCAGTGAGTCTTCTGTATCTACTCAGATGATCTACTGACGTACGACCAAACCCTGGGGACCTGCATAAGTAGTCAAATATTATCATGATTTTGGAATCAATGTCACACAGTCAGGAGCACGATTTGAGGTAGGTTAGTGTTTAGCAACACATTAAAGGAACCCCTCTGACATCCAGAGTGAGCTGACACACTTGCGTCTAACACACTTCCTTAATACTTGGTTTAAATAGCAGCTAAGGGTCCTAAATGTTTCTGAGAACAAAGTATCTCAGATAGGTCACCCAAAAATTGTGTCACATGAAACTATTGAACACTTCTGGAAACTTGGCCTGGCTGCTGGAAACCGACGTTCTTAATAGTACGCAAGCTAAAATAAATACTGAGAAACTAAAATGTAAAATTATTATAAAACAAGCCCACCTAAAAGTTCAAGCACAAAGTAAAAACATCTTTAAACAACCTAATTAAAATATAGTAAAAACTATTTTTAAATAAAATCTTAAAATCAGAGGACTGAGCCAGCAACAGTGGGAAAGTAGAAGCCAAACCACAATCTTGCTAGAAGACACCCTATTATATAATGCCACACACTTTTTCCATCCTTGAACATAAGAAATTTGGACTGCACTTCTCCAATTTTGGTACCTAGGTATTGAACATAATTGTTTTACCACATTGCTTAAGCTCTCTGCCAACAAGCCACATAGCATGAGAATGCTTGAATGAAATTCAAAACAATTAGGTACAAAGCATATTATATATGACACAAATGTCATGTTAACTTCTTAAAGCAAAAAATAATCATCTTCATTGTTTACATATGCCTTTCATTAGCAGCCAAGAAACTAACTCTGGAAGCTAAACCTGATTTCTTTATGTTGTGTTATCACCTACATAAAGGTTTTCCAGCAGGAGTGGAACAATAGACTCCCTTTTGAACTGAGACATTATAGAACTAGAAGGTCTACATAAATCATTTTTTTGTCTAATCTTGAATGGTGGAGCACTTAGTTGTGCCTTTACAATCGCAACACCAAGACTGCTACGAACAAGGATTGCTCATCTGTCTGATCCAAATCTTATCCAGAGAGGAGCCTAGGAGGTAAAGTCTTTGTTTCTAATAAAATAATAGAACCTGTTACTGACAAAAAGATGTGCAATAACTTTGAAGTTCCTCTTGGCTTTTTTGTTTAAATATGAACAGAAATGATCACTGTTAGCACATAGGACATTATTGGAAAGCAAATCCTTTGTCCAATTTACAAAGTTTTTTAACTGTGAACTGAAACTATTAATAAACTTATCCTTCCTGCTCTTTAGACTTCTACCACAACTGCTATTCAGATTTATTCATGACTTCCTTTTATTAGAGACATGCCAAATCTGCTATATTGTCCACCTGGAAAAATGCCCACTGTTCACAGCCACTGAAGTAGTCAGATATTAATCTTAATTATTTGCATTGCAGCCATCCAAACTGTTTCCACTCTTATGAAAGTTTTAGAACAATGTATTATTTTTAATTTAATTTATTTTAAAACACTTTCTTATCAAACTGATTTTTCAAACTTGAAGGTTTTGTCTCATTTGTACAAATGACTTATTTTCAGATCTCATTTTGCATAAAAACTTGTGGTTCCAAAACAGTCTGGTGTCTCAGAACACAGAATTCCTCTTAGGGGAATCAGAGATACTTTTCCTATGTAAGCATTGTTTTTAATTAACTGCTGGGTCGTGGCACAAGTAAAACAAAACACAAGAAAAATAATCAAGCAAAAATGAGCAATGATACTTCACAGCATTAAAAAATGAATCAAAAATATTAGTGAGTAGTATGCCCAGAAAAGACAGGTCAAATTATTTTCAATTTGGGTTCCAAATGTTCATATGCAGACATCTAAATTACTCTAATATAATGTATAAGTAGGTCCTGCATTGATCAACACAAAGTGTCAAAAGGGAGTGAAGACAAAAGAAGAAAACCCGAGCTTCCCTACTGAAAATTAGACAAGCTTTGCGTAAATACGCTTCATAGTATTGTCTTTCTTGTCAATGCCAGTATTTTTCAGATTCCTAACCAAATGAATGTTCAGGGTGAAGCTTGCAGAGCTGATGGCATGGATGGGATGAGTTAGAACCAACCTCTTAGGATTCCCACTTTCATAATGGCAAAGACACACCCTCGGGGTTTATTAAAACAACAGGAATAGTAGAATACACAAACTACCACCGTTGTGATTTCCCTTCTACGGAGGTACCGTTCAGTCCCAAACCATAGTTAATAGTAACTAGCAAAATGAAGTTTATATGCAGTAATGCTCTATTGAGGGATTAGAGCATTACTGAGCAGAATCTGTGGGAAAACCCACACATGCAGATGTACCATCATGCATTTGTATGCAGTCCCAAATGATTAACTGGCAGGTCAAAACGGGCCTTGAAGAGTCAGGGTTCTTGGGGTGGGCAGACAGACAGAAGGAGACCCAGGGTCCTAGCAGCAAGCAGAGAGAGTAGGCAGCCCACCCCACCAAGCAGCTCTAGACAGTCTAAACAGAATCATTTCCTACACCTCCCACCCACATTTGATGTCTCATCCCTTCATAAAATGTTTGAGCTTCTAGGCACTTCCATCCCCTCATCTATGTGCTGCCTGATGCTTAAAGGTGTTGCTTTCCCAGGCTGTATCAGGTGCCTTGTCCTATTGCTCAGCTATGTTTTCTTTCTTCACTGCTGCTTTGCTTCTTTGTTATCTACTAGCTCTTAAGGATATTCTTCAGTGTCCAGTACTTGACTACCAGTGAGTTGCTTATACTCTTGAGACCCGTTTCCATCCTCAGGTCATATTTTCAAGACCTTTACTACTATCCCACATTTAAACATCACATCATAATGAGAGACACTTAGTATCAAGCTCTGGCTCACAGAACAAGTCCCTAGAAGGAGTTGATAATGAATGCAACAGGCCAGGATGGGGGCTTTGCACAATTAACATTAAGCTGGTAGTCTGTTACTAGCAGTGACAATACTGTTTTTACTGGACAACTGGGCAACATGTGTAGTGTCTTGAAACCCAGCTCAGTGTTACTCATGAGCTTTTCAGTTTTGGTTCAGGGTTCACGTTTGAACTGTGCTATGCTTTCCCTACTGGCAGTGTAGAGAAAATGCTTCTAGCCTCTTAGCATCCTAGGATACGCTTCGCTTCTTTGCAGGCTTTTATATGGGGAAACTTCTAAAAACTTAGCTGATCTTTCCAGTTCTACAGTAAAGCATCATACCCATTTCCACCTCACTGTTGCTACTTGAAAGCTTCCACAGTGCTCAACATCTTGGCCTTGTAGCCTTTAAATTAATGCTGAGAACAGTCTCCTGGTGCCTGAACTTCAGACTGAGTGGTTTCCAGGAACCCCACCAGTATGTTGCTGTTGCCCCAATTCTGCCTTTTGTCCCACTGTTGCCATCCTGTATGTGTCTTAGAAGAGTTTTCATTGCTCTGATGAGTCTTGGCTGCTTTTTTGGAAAAAGCAAGGGTCCATAAAATTGAATATAAACTTTGGAATTAAAGGAAGGCTTTTTTTGTTCACCACACACATAGGTTTTTTTATTTCAAAGCAGCAAAGAAGAATCCTATAATTCATTGTAATTCACAAGCTTTAAGCAAGCTTTAATTTTGGAAGTTTTAATTTCAGATGAAGGAGGACCTGCCCGGGAAGAGAAAAGGCTGGTTACTTCCTTCACTTCAGCAAGAGGGATGCGACAGTTTACAAAAGATCCATCCATGACAGCACTAGCTCTATCATGAGTTTTTCCTCAGAAGTTTGAGTGTATTCCTACGCAACTCCAATACATAAATATTAAGCAGGAATTTCATAACTGAATATAAATGTCCATTTTGAAATTCATTTGCATTGAAGATTTCTCCCACTCAGGATCTGAGTCAAGTATCATAGACCATTACATAAAATGGTATACAATAGTTCAAGCCTATGGGAAATGGTCTCTCTGTACTGTTGTAGAAAGCAAATAGTTTGCTTTGAGTTCCAGGGTGGATATGTGTGGTGGGGGAAGAGGTATTAGATTATTGCTGGAATCATTTCTAGGTCATAGTGAAATAAAATGAGCTGCAGCAGCAGCCAGCAACAGTAACCAGGAATCTACAGTATGTTGTATGGGGATTTGCTTATATTTGACATTTATCCAGAATATAGAAATTCTCCCTGCCAGGTTCCCAAGCCTGGGCCAATAATCCCTTATACACTCACAAGAAAAACAAAGGCTTCTCCCTATGTGTAGCCAAAATACTTTGGCACTGTGCTACATCAGATGAGTTTTTTTGATAGCAACACCAGGATACTTCAGTCTGACAAGGTCATCTTTAAGTTCTCTCACCTGTAGAAGGGAGTCAGGGGAGACTTTCAACAACTGTTTTGAAAATTATTAAATTTTTTTCCAGATGGAAAGCTAGACAGAGACAGGAAAGCAGTAAGATATCAAGCCACTTTTATGTCTATGTTGCATTACTATCAAAGGTTTGAACTAAGGAGCAGGGATTGGATAAGATATAGAAGAACATGGATATTGTTGTTTTACATTTATATCCATTACTTTTAAACAGGCCCCAGCAAACTAAAGCTAATTCAAAAAGGGACTGGGAATTAGAAGCTATTCACCGAATTGTCATTAAAAAAACCCACAGTATATACCCATTACCTCCATTGCCCCCCCAAATGGCATCAAAGAGCAAGAAGTCATCACAGTACAATATTAGCTCTTAGAACAAATGGGTCATAAATGAAAAAATTTAGTTTGTGCCCTACTCCAGATAAAAATGTCATCCATGTAGTCTGAACAAAAGTACTTCACAGTTTGGGAGAGAAGAGGTAGAGCTTAGTATGCTGCTGATGCTGAGGTATTACAGAGGACGGCATATTGACAGACAGCACCTAACTGACTGAAGAAAACAATGTTAAAGCCAGTTTGATTTCACCCTCACTCCACCAGCATATTTGCACAAGTCAAATATATGTTGACAGGACCAGAACTTTCACCTGCATCATCCTGTCGCCTCTGGCTACCCATTCATTATTGAATTACACCAAAATTTGCAAAGCGTCCCAGTCCAGACAACATAGTCAAGAAAAGAAAAAAAGAAAAAAAGAGAAGAAAAGAAAAAAAGAAGAAAAAAAGAAGAAAAGAAAAAGAAAAAGAAAAAGAAAAAAGAAAAAGAAAGAGAAAAAGAAAGAGAAAAAGAAAAAGAAAAGAAAAGGAAAAGAAAGGAAGAAAGAAAGCAAGAAAAGAAAAGAAAAGAAAAGAAAAGAAAAGAAAAAAGAACAGAAAAGAAAGCCCCGCCCCGCCCCTCCAACCCCCCTCCCTCCCTCCCCTACCCCCCCCCTGAAAGACTCCCCCCCCCCCCCCCCTCCCTCCCCTCCCCCCCCCAACTCAACAAAGAACGAAAGAAAGAACGAAAAGAAAAAGAAAAGAAAAGAAAAAAGAAAAGTGCAGCAATGTATTTCACCATGGAATATCATACAAATACAGCCACTGGTGGTGTTAGCATGAGAGCTGAGGAAAAAGAAATTCTGACACACCACACATGGTCCTGGGTCCTGTACTCACACCTAGGGAGAAGATTTTGAAGCTCTTATTTGGACTGCCCTAATTCTAGCTAGTGAAAATGAGGGAAGTGTTGCAGTAGTTTGGGATACCTCTTTCTTTGCATGAGCACACTGTAGAGCATTTTCTTTTCTGTTCCATAATACCACTTTGACTTCTTTCAATCTCTGTGTTTCACAAACGCGGCCCCTAAGGGCCCATGAAAAAGTTCAAAGGGGGTCATAGACTGCTGTGGGGTGAGAACAGACTGTATTAATTGTCTGCAATGGGGAAACTGAGTTGCTACCAGCAATTAAAGGAGGCTAATAGTTCTTCGGCTGATGTAAACACTTGTAGCCAGTAATTACAGCTATTGCGTATTCCCCAGACCTGAAGAAATTGAACTGCTGCCATTTTGTCTGAGAAGTGGTAACTGACAGCTTAATTGACTTTTTTAAATGGAGAATGGGAATTCAAGCTGCATGCTAACAGTAAAGTTACTAATTGTAAATCAACATTTTTTTAAATTGCAGAGAAGTTTTAAAAAAGAAACCTGTGCAGTGTGGATTTAAGTCCAGGGATTTCATAGTCAAGAGACTGGCAGCAATACTCGAGGAAAAGAACTTATTTTCAAACATTTGAGAGACACTGCTCTGCCATATAACCTACCACACAAAAAAAGGAGAATGATCAGGGCAGGGAAGAAGTGAGTGAAGGTTAAAAATATTTGAAAATATCAAGCAGATATAGGTGAGATACATTAAAGGAATGGAGGAAGGAGGAAAAAATTATTAGCTTTCATTTCTATTTCCTTCCCTCCTCAATTCTTTTTGCTAGCTATGCATAAATATTTGTGAATATATCTAAAAATCCAACAAACAAATACCAATTATTTTGCCCTTCCCCATTACCTAGGGAATTCAGTAATTCTTCATTACACAAACCCTTGTCAGTCCAGCTTCACAAGCAGCTTTCCTCTGTGTGGCACTGGTTGCTGTTCTTGTGCCATGAGTTTCAGCTTAGTCCTCACTTTCTCTGCTCCTTGTTTCTTTGCTATTGTTGCCTGAGCTGATGGGATGAGAGGAGGCATTAGCAGAGGAGCATGAGGATGCTGGGCACAGACAGCTCTGGGGGGTTCTTGAATCCCTAGAAAGAAGGTAAAGTAAGCTGAAAAAACAGGTGAGGAAGGTTGAGCTCCTCAAGCCCTTTAAGAGTTCAGCTCTGTTCTTGTGCAGAAGGGACATGTCAACACTCCACAAAGGGGATGCAGAAAGAAAACAGCTAAAGAGATCTTAGGAAGGCATTCATTGCTCCTAGTTTCTACTTTCCAAACATGCCCATCTACATCTTTCCCCTCCATAAAAGCCCAAAAGCTTTCCTCTGGATAGGCAGTCCCACTCCCACAGGCAGGAACACTCAGTGCTGAGAAGGTGAAGGAAACAAGAAGTATAAGAGCAAGCAGGATTTTGCATTGTTATTCACAGAAAAGGACATTCCTATCTTTGCCTCTCACCTGTTCTTGTGTTCATGCAGGATTTGTCCTTAGACTTCCTCTAACCCATTAATTCTGATTATACAGAAAATTAGAGTGGGAGCTGATGGACACCTGCCTTGATCATAGAATCATAGAATGGTTTGGGTTGGAAGGGACCTTTAAAGATCATCTAGTTCCAACCCCCCTGCCATGGGCAGGGACACCTTCCACTAGACCAGGTTGCTCAGAGCCCCGTCCAACCTGGCCTCGAACACTACCAGGGAGGGGACATCCACAACCTCTCTGGGCAACCTGTTCGCCACCCTCATCATAAAAAATTTCTTCTTTATGTCCAATCTAAATCTACCCTCTTTCGGTTTAAAATTGTTGCCCCTTGCCCTGTCACTACAGGTTCTGGTAAAGAGTTTGTCTTTATTATAAGCCCCCATTATATATTGAAAGGCTGCAATAAGGTCTCCCCAGAGCCTTCTCTTCTCCAGGCTGAACAACCCCAACTCTCTCAGCCTGTCCTCATAGGAAAGGTGCTCCAGCCCCCTGATCATCTTTGTGGCCCTCCTCTGGACTCCCTTGAGCAGGTCCATGTCCTTCTTATACCGAGGACTCCAGAGCTGGATGCAGTACTACAGGTGGGGTCTCACCAGAGCAGAGTAGAGGGGCAGCATCACCTCCCTTGACCTGCTGGCCACGCTTCTTTTGATGCAGCCCAGGATACGGTTGGCTTCCTGGGCTGCAAGCACACATTGCTGGGTCATGTCCAGCTTTCAATCCACCAGTACCCCCAAGTCCTTCTCCACAGGGCTGCTCTCAATCCACTTATAGCCCAGTCTGTATTTGTGCTTGGGATTGCCCCGATCCAGGTGCAGGACCTTGCACTTGGCCTTGTTGAACTTCATGAGGTTTGCACAGGCCCACCTCTCAAGTCTGTCAAGGTCCCTCTCAATGGCATCCCTTCCCTCCAGCGTGTCGACCACACCACACAGCTTGGTGTCATTGGCAAACTTGCTAAGGGTGCACTCGATCCCGCTGTCCATGTTGTTAATGAAGATATTAATAGTATTGGTCCCTGTAACAATGAAGTGATGAAGGGATCTTGCTTAAAGGGAAAAGTCTCCAGCTCCTTCAGGACAATAAAATATGAAATTCTAATGAACATGTCCCTTCTCTGACAAGCCTTTTCCTGCCAGAGCCCAGAGACCCTGCAGCAGGATATTAAGGAACAGAAAATTCCACTTCAGGTGACCCCTAGAGGTTTTTTCAATAATACATATAACATCTAATAAAACTAACAAGAAAATATACCCTATATTAATTCCCCCTTCAGTGAACATATTTCTTTCCTATTTCTGCCTACAAAAGCCATGTAATAGGGAATTTCTTGAAATAATAGATCAGGTTTGGTCAGACAGCACAGCACTAATACAGCTGCAATATTAGCCATGGAGCTATTTTTAGTAGCCAGTTTCCTTCGCTTTAGCTTTTAATATCATGCATGTGAAATCTGAAAATCATGTTCTGCTGACTGTGCCGTTGGAACAGCTAAGCTCATTTTGTTGTCCAAAGACCCCTGGTTTCACAGGAGCTGTACTAATTAATGCTGTTAATCACTATGAAGCCTTAAGTTCAGGTACTATTAGGCATCTGATGAAGCTGGAAGTTGAGAACTACATATGCAAATGTAAACTCCATGAGTTAAGTTGCACAACAGGAACAAAAAAGATGATAGATAAAAATGTGTTAGAGATGTAGCTGGGTATTTTCCAATTCTTTAATACACAATATACAGTCAAGGTAGTAGTAGTGGTTCTGACATCCTGAAAGGTAACTAAATTGCATGCTATCTACTCTAGGGAGAAACCTGATTTTCAGTCATGATCTAACCAGAGGTCTTTGACTACCATGGCATGTTTTCTTAGTCTAAGAAATATACTTAGTTGGGACGACACAGTATAGCCAAAGACTCACAGCTGCCTTCCATATATCACGCAGAACTCGGCAACCATCCTGGGAATGGAGGAAATCCCACAAGTTAAAAGCATAATCAGAAAAGTACCTTGATATTAACAGTTAATTAAGAAGCAAATTATTAGTGGATATGTGGGATTGGTAACCAGCCTTATGTTTTAAGCTTTCCTTCCTCTGCTACATTTGAAGTTTACTATATAAACTGTTTCCTGGCTTGTTTTGATAGCAATAAAGTGCCTTGTAAAATGCAAGATCATCAATAGACCATCATTTCCATACATCTAATGATAATACTATGTGAGCTAAAAATGCCAACATGATCTAATCAAGATATGCAATATAATAGATCAGAAAAGGTGATAACAGTAACAAAATACTGAACATATTTCCCATCTTATTTAATACTGTAATGGTAGCTCCATCTTGCTCAGCAGTATTAGAGATCAAGTGCTCTGATCTATTCCACTTTGTTGTGGCAAGAAGGCAATATGGCTGGTGAACAGAGTGACTTTCAAGACGAGTTATTTTTATCACTAGCATTTATGTTCATTTGAACAAGTTTTGGCATGATGAATCTTCATTCCTTAATGGCAGCTGTGCCTAATGGAATCACTGAGACAGTAAATTTTATGGCTTCAAAATTAGACCATGTAATTCTGGGACTGGCATTGGAATGTGCATTATTTCCTAGGTAATCTGATAACATACATAAAAATAACAAGAGAAAATTAAAAAGGTTAAAAATATAGGATGACAGGAAGTCCAGACTTAACTCTTGTACAAGAAAGTTCAACTCACAGTGACTTCAGCAATGCAATACTTGGAACAACAGCTGCAAAACGAGTTTCACATAGTACCTGAAATCTGGGAGTCCAAAAATTGATTAAATATCCATTGAAAGTTTCTTGTCACCAACAAAGAGTAACCTCACACAATGATGTTTAAATTTTCCTTTAAATATTTATGAAGTTCCATTGTGAGAACAGAACATTATCTGCAGCACTTTTGTGAACAATAGTTGAACAGGGACCTGATGCGAGAAACCCAGTGGAGGCCCCTAGCCAGGCAATCGTCAATGTTCATCAGTAGTCTCCTCAGCCCTGACAGGCCCTTCACAGGGCTGTATCACCCAAGCACTCAGGGCCTCATGAAGCTTTTGTACTCCATATATTCAAACTATATACTTTTTTCTGATGTATTGTACTACCATTTTTGAATAATCAATCTGAATTTCACAGCATGAAAGCCAATGACAGTCACCAGAAAATGGTGATGTTCCTTGCAAAGCTATGCAAGATTGTTAAAATTTCTACATTAAAATCATTTGCAAAAGGATGTTTTGTTGCTGAAGACTTTTCCTTTGTGCATACAGAAGAATAAAAGACTTAGAAACACTCTTTCCTCTTCATTTCTAATATCAGTGTCTATTTTTTCCCATTACTGTTACACTTGTTCTTCCTTTCCTTCTCCCAGCTTCAATACCTAGCAATGGAATGACAGTAAGTCTTGCTATGCGAAGGACTGCGAAGAAATTCTGAGCTATCTGTTTCCCACTCCAGCTGTGATGCCATCCTGTATGTAGCCTCTTGAATTTGCAGAGGATTTGGCAGAATTAGAAACTACCATTAAAATCGCAAGGTGGACCAGACAAATAGGTGTATTGCCCTATGGCACCACAGGCCCTCCTATGTCTTTTTCCTACAAAATTTCAGTTCCCACCCATTCAGCTCTTTCTGCAAGTGAGAATTTAGTGACAATGGGTCAGATTTCCAAATGCATCTAGGCACCTAAAAACTGCCTAAGCAGCATAGTACCAGGACTCATTGGAAAAAAGCAGCTGAGCTGGAGCCTAGTTATGTATCAAAATCTGGATATCCCCCAATTCTGTTCCAAATGTCCATTACATCTTTTAGGGACATTTTAAAACGTTTTGTTCACAATCCATCCCTTGAAGGACATCATTGTACCACTTCTAAAAGCTACTGGCTGAGTAGCCAGTACCTACCAGGCTAAAATGTGTCACCCACTGAAATACTCTGCTTCAAACCAGTTGTTAGGTTTTGTTCCATTTAGTACCATTACACGGAAAAGATCACTACCACTCTTTCCTAAGTCCTGCTCTCTAATGCTTGTTAGCCTACCTGGTAGAATATTAAAGGCTCTACATTCTTAGAAGTAACATGTGAGACTTCTCATTAGCTGGCATTGGAGAATCTTACATGAGCAAGAAGTCAGTGGAAAAACAAAAAGAATAAATGTGCATATGTCCCGGTTTCAGCTGGGATAGAGTTAATTTTCTTTCTAGTAGCTGGTAAAGTGTTATGTTTTGGGTTCAGTATGAGAAGAATGTTGATAACACACTGATGTTTTTGTTGTTGCTAAGTAATGTTTATCCTAAGTCAAGGATTTTTCAGCTTCTCATGCCCAGCGAGCAAGAAGGTTGGAGGGGCACAAGAAGTTGGGAGGGAACACAGCCAGGACAGCTGACCCAAAGAGGCCAAAGGGGTATTATATACCAAGTGACGTCATGCCCAGTATAGAAACTGGGGGGAGTTGGCCTGGGAGGGATCGCTGCTCAGGAACTAACTGGGCATCAGTCAGCGAGTGGTGAGCAATTGCATTGTGCATCACTTGTTTTGTGTATTCCAATCCTTCTATTATTACTGTCATTTTATTATTGTTATTATTATCATTATTATTGTCTTCCTTTCTGTCCTACTAAACTGTCTTTATCTCAACCCACAAATTTTCCTTTTTTTTGCCCGATTCTCTCCCCCATCCCACTGAGCAGGGAAGTGAGTGAGCAGCTGTGTGGTGCTTAGTTGCTGGCTGGGGTTAAACCACGACAGTATAGAAACCAAGAACTAAGACAATGAGAACAGTGAAATACAGCTAAGGCTACTGCTGCAGCTAGAACTCTCTAGATAAGTACTGGAGAAATGCAAAATGTTCCAAAACCAATCATCTGATTTATTTGCAGAGCAAGCAGAGCTCTTCTGAACAAAACAATGAACAGAAGTGGGCCTTTTTAACATGGCACTACCATATCTGTTTACTAATGTACTGCTAAGTGAAAAAGAAAAGCCGGTTACATTCATGTGCCAAAAAGTATCAGGAATATTGCACAGTTAGAAAGAGTGAAACTTCTGAGCCATCCCGATTTTATATGAGCATCCAGCAATGAGATACTTTTGAGATGATTATAGCAGATCTGTGACTGCTGAGTGTGACATGCAGTTTTGGAGGAACTATAGAATCTGTCATTCAAGACAGGATTTTAACGGAGATCAGAAAACCCTTGCTGAAGAAATTCACATTTGAGAAAAATGACTAAAACTTGCCAGACTTTAGAACATAATTAGATCAGTCTGAAGTACTTTGAGGCAAAATAAAACAATTTCTTATGCACCTAGGACAAAAAGCACAGATGCCCAGCAAAAAGTGGGAGCAGATAAAACTGAAAGTTCTACAGACTATTCTGTAAACAAAACCTAGGAGGAACCAGCATTGGCCAATTTTACACTCATGAAGGTATAAGCAGTGTCCTGACTTGGGACACAGCTATTATAGCTTAAGAGTGCAAAATCTTTCTGCAAAAACCTGCAGAAAAGCAACAGGTTGTACTTAAAAGGGGGAAAGAAACGTATGCATTCTATACAATGAAATTTACTATACAGCACTTTGCACAGAGATAATCAAACACAAAGAAGATTTTGTTATTCACAGGCACTACACAGTGACAGCTACATCCAGTGACTGGAATATTGGCTTGAACAAAATTAACCCAGAAGTTGGTCACTTAATGCATGATCTATGTGACACTTGAAGATACAATAGCAAGTCTGAAGAAATATCTAGTAGAACATAGCGAGGTAAAACTCAAAGCATATGTATTGGGTTTGCATGGCAAGGTTTTGGTAGCAGGGGGCTACAGGGGTGGCTTCTGTGAGAAGCTGCTGGAAACTTCTCCTATGTCCAACAGAGCCAATGCCAGCCGGCTCCAAGACGGACCTGTCACTGGCCAAGGCCGAGCCCATCAGCGACGGTGGTAGCGCCTCTGGGATAATGTATTTAAGAAGGGGAAAAAGAAAACAGCGCAACAGCAACTGCAGCCAGAGAGAGGAGTGAGAACATGTAAGAGAAACAGCCCTGCAGACCCCAAGGTGAGAGAAGAAGGAGGGGGAGGAGGTGCTCCAGGTGCCAGAGCAGAGATTCCCCTGCAGCCTGTGGGGAAGACCATGGTGAGGCAGGCTGTCCCCCTGCAGCCCATGGAGGTCCATAGTGGAGCAGATATCCACCTGCAGCCCGTGGAGGACCCCATGCTGGAGCAGGGGGATGCCCGAAGGAGGCTGCGACCCCATGGGAAGCCCGCGCTGGAGCAGGCTCCTCGGTGGCCCCGTGGAGAGAGGAGCCCACGCTGGAGCAGGTTTGCTGGCAGGACTTGTGACCCCTTGGGGGATGCACGCTGGAGCAGTCTGTGCCTGAAGGACTGCAGCCCGTGGAAGGGACACCCCCCCCCCCCCCCCCCACGGGAGCAGTTCGTGAAGAACTGCAGCCCATAGGAAGGACTCACGTTGGAGAAGTTCATGGAGGACTGTCTCCTGTGGGAGGGACCCCATGCTGGAGCAGGGGAAGAGTGAGGAGTCCTGCCCCTGAGGAGGAAGGAGCAGCAGAGAGAACGTCTGATGAACTGACTCCAACCCCCACTCCCCATCTCCCTGCGCTGCTCCAGGGAAGGAGATGGAGAAAATCAGGAGTAAAGTTAAGTCTGAGAAGGAGGGAGGGGTAGGTGGAAGGTGTTTTAAGATTTCGTTTTATTTCTCATTACCCTACTCTGATTTGATTGGCAATAAATTAAATTAATTTTGCCCAAATTGAGTCTGGTTTGCTCATGACAGTAATTGCTGAGTGATCTCTCCCTGTCCTTATCTCAACCCATGAGCCTTTCATTGTATTTTCTCTCCCCTGTCCAGCTGAGGAGGGGAGTGATAGAGTGGTTTTGGTGAGCACCTGGCCTCCAGCCAGGGTCAACCCACCACAGCATATAGCAAAGAAATTTTTCCTCCTCACAAATTGAATGTAAAGAAAAAAATCCCCCAAAAGATAAGGTACGTAGTTGTTTCACAAAATATCTTTTCTGCTGCTGAAAATGGCAGACATTCAGTGTGAGATGAATCTGCTCAATAGTAAGCATTTCAAAAGACAGGTAATTCTAGACATACTGTCTTGTCTTAAAGTAGATATTTTAAATGGTTACATCAATTAAGACAGTTTCTTCCATTTCATCTTGGAAATCTAGAAGACAGTCTCAGAACTAGGCATGTACAGCATAATGTTAGCAGAACTGAATCCCACCTTAAAGGTCACTGAGTGTATTTTGTAGAAGGACAGATAACTACACAAGTAGAACAAAGATCAGAGTAAGATATTGTACACAGAGATATGCTCAAAAAAGCAGAAAATGCCAAACAGAAAAATTTATAATGTTACCTATCTATGTCAGATCTTTGGTCCAACCATGGCGTAAATTCCATGTCTATATGCTGGGAAAATTATAAACAGGTTCCGCATTATTATTCTCAATAACTAGCAACAGAATCATTAGAGAACACAGTTGTTTAATATGCAACCTCAGGTTGGTGCTAAGCTGTTGAATGGACAGTTAAACAGCTAAGAAATCAAGTTCTGTGTTTGTCACTGCATTATTTTTTCTGAAATGTTTAGTATAAGTCTTAGAATGAGACTGTTTGATTATATGGTCACTGGTGATGAAAACAGGAGTATCAAAAATTTTCCCCAAATCCCTTTTTATAAGAAATGATTGAACAGAACATACATTGTAAGAAAAAATCACTTTAGCTAAAGTTTTTGCATATAAACTACATCTATACCAATGCAGATTGGCACCCAAAAGTGATAATTTCTTATGTTGTTGTTCCTTGCTCCTTAAATTAAAGAAAGGCAGTTTAGTACCCAGAGTGGGAGGCACAGAAACCTCTCCCACAAAAGAATAAAAAAGACACCTGTCTTTTTTTTTGCCTAAAACATCAGAAAAAAAGCAGGCCACAGATAAGCCAGTGGATTAGACAGCAGGAGAGAGAAAAGACCAAGGAGAACAGTGTAGAGAGTAAACCCTGAAAGGATCCAAATGATAAAGGAGACTGACTGAGAAATATTCAATATTGCAGTTTTCAAAAAGAAAATGTAAAGCAACAGCAATTGGCCTTTTGAAAGTGGAAATCTTAGACCTGCTGAACACAAGCTCAGACTAGTGCATGCATTTAAATAGAGGACTTTCCCCTCTTGTAGAAACTCTTTTCTCTGATGCTCGCTCAGTATGTTAATATAATAAAGGTCTGTAATAGCTCTAAGCTCAGATCTAGATTTTTCACTAGTCACTGCCTGAGAACACTCTGTTTATAGCAGAGACTCAGGAAAAATTAAGCATGTCTCATGACTGTCTTTTGAACCCCCTTTAACAGCAGAACACAGTTCAATCAACATTTTTTCAACCTGCAACATCTTTCGAAACTCTCCAAGAATTACATACATTTTTACAAAAAGCAAATTGAACAGGTTTGCAGCAGATTCTGTTTTATGCTCCCAGGGAAGACAGCAGCTAAGGACAAAGGGTAGTAACAAGCTAAAATGTTCCCTCCTACTAAAGCCCCGAAGTTAAAACAGCTCCCTGCATCTCCCCATAAGCTGTAAGTTGGCCCAGACCGATAGCATGGCCAAGGTAAAATAAAGCTCAAGATCTGCCTAGGGCTGCAACATCACAAATGAGTAAGAGCACTGCACAATTCCATACCCAAGGCCTGAGGGGACGAAACTGTGGCCATAACTCAGATGACAAGGGCCTTACAAGTGTATTGGATACATCTAGGGTAGGACTGAGAGCCCTACTTCAGTCATGCTGATCTCAGACTGACAGCCAAACTACCAATGGAAATGGTGGAGAAATACATCAAGATTGACAATGACAAGGCTGCAGCACAGAGCTATGCCCAAAGATTTTCCACAAAGAGATGGCAGTTGAATTTGTGGTCACAGATGGGACTAGATTTTGTGTCAGGAAAAGAATCAAGAACAGAACTTTGCATCATCCCCTGCAAAGCGGATAATGGGGATCCACAAAACCAGCATGGGAATCATTTTGTTCACACATACGTTAGTACAAAACTGGTGATTGTTTCTCCTCTACTTGTTTTCATTTATCTTTGATTCATATCTTGCAATAGCAATTTTCTGTTCAGCAAGCGAACGCTTTTCTGAGACATGCTGCTTTCTGACCTCACTCTGTGTGTACTGTTTCCTTCCTCTTCATCTGCCTAAATTTACTCACTGAGAACAAAGACATCATTGTACTAGACCAGTGGTCCGTCTGTTCTAGAAAGCTGTTTCCAGTTGTACTTAGCACCAGATGTTTCCTAAGGAAGCATCCTCATGGTCAAAATACTGAACATCCTCAGTGAATGTTCAAATCCACTAAATGCAAGGAATACCACCAAGTATATGTATAATATAGGTCTTTTTTGCATGCTTTGTTACTCCTTAAAGGTAGGACAATAGTATTTCACAGTGAGTTGTAAAACATTCTCTCATACTGCACTTGTCTGTTAAAATTTTGAAAGATTTAAGAAGATGGTGGGGTTTTTCACTACACACAGAAAAATCCTTAGTATTTCTTGCTGTGTAAAGCAAGATATTTGTAGTGATTTGTCTAATGCTGAGAACCTACAACAAATTGATGAGTGCTCTAAGTTCTTATAAACCTCAATGGACGCTGGAGTCTTTTGAGAACAATTCCTAAATTCATAGAATCACAGAATCAAAGAATTGTTTAGGTTGGAAAAGACCTTTAAGATTGAGTCAAACCATCGCCCATGCCCACTAAACCATGTCCCGAAGTGCCTTGTCTACACACTTTTTTAATACCTCCGGGGTGGTGACTCAACCACTTCCCTGGGCAGCCTGTTCCAATACCTGACAACCCTTTCAGTAAAGAAATTTTTCCTAATATCCAACCTAAACCTCCCCTGCCACAACTTGAGGCCATTTCCTCTCGTCCTATCACTTGTTACCTGACAGAAGAGACCAGCGCCCACCTCACTACAACCTCCTTTCAGGTAGTTGTAGAGAGTGATCAGGTCTCCCCTCAGCCTCCTTTTCTCCAGACTAAACAGCCCCAGCTCCCTGAGCCGCTCCTCATAAGACTTGTGCTCCAGGCCCCTCACCAACTTGGTTGCCCTCCTCTGAACACACTCCAGCACCTCAATGTCTTTCCTGTAGTGAGGGGCCCAAAACTGAACACAGTACTCAAAGTGCGGCCTCACCAGTGCTGAGTACAGGGGAACAACCACCTCCCTGCTCCTGCTGGCCACACTATTTCTGATACAGGCCAGGATGCCGTTGGCCTTCTTGGCCACCTGGGCACACTGCTGGCTCATATTCAGCCGCCTGTCAACAAGCACCCCCAGGTCTTTTTCTGCCGGGCAGCTTTCCAGCTGAAGCTTTCCAGAACCCAAATTATTTGCCTTGCACCTATGAAACTGCCACTGCTTTCATCAACAGTTTTGTCATAACTTATTGCATGTTGCCATTTCATTGTGCAAAATCACATAAAATGGTGGCTGTCATCTATAGCCATTTAAATACTGGGTGAAGTCATGCCCGTACAGATCAGACTGCAAGGTAAAGATTTTAGGGGGGTTTTTTACATAGGAAATCAGAAAGCAAAACTTTTTCATGATGCATTTCTTCATTTTCTATTTGCTTGTTTCTGAATTCTATTTCCACTTGTTTAATCAGCCTGTTTCTGCCTTTTGAGACTCCCAAAAGCTTATTCCCTCAATCATAACACATACACAAACTGTCTCCTGAGCTGTATCTATGTGCCAAATAAGTGTTGAGGAGCTAGTATAAAGTCCTTGTTTCATTCAAAGCAGGTTTTAAATTTTAGCAAATGGTCTGAATTACATGGAAAATGTATCTGAGTTTACTTCCTTTTCCAAATGAATAATTTTTTTGTGTAAAGTATTTTTACTTTCCAGAAAGTCTGAGAAATTACAAAGCTAGTAAATGAAGTCCAAAGAAGCAGAGATAGAGCACATGCTAATTTTAAAACAGGAGGCAGGTCTTTCTTGATAATTTTATCAAGCTGTCATCTCAGAGTGGCCACCTCTGAGAAGCTGTCAACTTCACTGATATAAATGAAGTTGGAATAAGGGAAGATTGCCAAGCACATGCTGCTCCAAAGGACCATAAGCAACTGTAGCCACCACCAGTTCAAGGGGCAATGGAGCGTTCTGGACATGCCCCAGTGCTCTTCAAAACTCTTGTTTTGAATTATAGTACTGTTGAATATGCTGGTGGTACACTGACTATAAAATTTCGTCTTGTACAAGCAACCAAAGTGTGGGCCACTTCAAGTAGTTTTAACTATTCTGTATGTATATTTATTTCTACACTGAATTCACATTTTTCAATACTTTAATAATTCTTATGGTTTTCCTTAGTTACCAATGGCCGCCTTTGAATATGAATATCAAAAGCAGTGACAGAATGCCAGTTATGCTAAGGTAAAAGCCAAATATGAGCCAAAAAGCTTCCCAATTGCTACATTATTCACCTGCCTATGCATCTAAAGATGACATTAATCCTTTCTCCACTGCAGTGCTCCAGGAGCTGATTACTCACCACAAGCTCCAATGTTTTGGCCCCACTCTTACTACCACTTCCATCTTCCTTCCATTTCTGTCTGTACATAAGCCAGAATTCCTTGTTTCTAGATGCCTGACTTCTCTAAATTCAGTGATCCAAATCACTTGGATCATTTTCTCTTCCACTCTCAGCCTTTCTGTTATTTTTTTCAAGTTTATCAGTAAGAAATCACGTGCCTGGTTGCCAGAGTATTTTCTCCCAGTATACAAATCCCCATCGGGATGAGGATGCCACAGAATTAAAAAATAATCCACCAGGATTCCTGGTATGTAAAACAGGAATGTGTCAGTTCATGCACATTTTGAAGCGTTAACAGAAAACTGTTGTGGTTTAACCTGGCAGGCAGCTAAACACCACACAGCCGTTCGCCCACTCCCCCGCAGTGGGATGGAGGAGAATCGGAAAAAAGGAAAAACTTGTGGGTTGAGATAAAGACAGTTTGATAGGGTGGAAAAGGAAAGGAAAATAATAATAATGATAAAAGAATACACAAAACTCACAGCGCAATTGCTTACCACCAGTTGACCGATGCCCAGCCCGTCCCTGAGGAGCAGATGCCACCCCCCGGCCGACTCCCCCCAGTTTTTTGTCCAGCATGACGTCACATGGTTTGGGATATACCCTGGGTCAGCTGGGGTCAGCTGTCCCAGCTGTGTCGCCTCCCAGCTTCTTGTGCCCCTCCAGCTGACTCACTGGCAGGGCAGTATGAGAAGCTGAAAAGTCCTTGACTTAGTGTAGGCACTGCTCAGCAACAACTAAAACACCAGTGTATTATCAACATTATTCTCGTCCTAAATCCAAAACACAGCACTGTACCAGCTACTAGGAAGAAAACCAACTCTATCCCAGCCAAAACCAGGACACTGATTTATAAACACACTTATATCTTCCTTTTCACAAAGTGACAGCTGTTTTTAGGTTTCCACTGTTTCAACAGCTTTAAAAAAGCATTATTGGAAATTGAGGCTATAAATGATAGGGGTGGAGAGTGGTAGAGCACTAACAAAAATAAGACAAAAGCATTGAGTCACCTGAAGGAAGGAAGCAAAAAAACCGGAAAATTTTAAGAAGAACAGAAGCATATCTTAAAACAATTGGAGAAATTACCTCAAAGTAACAGACAAGCTGAGTTACAAGGAGGAAGAACATGTTACAAGGAGGAAGAACATGTGTTAGGAAGCTACATCCTCAGATAAATGGAAATGAAGGATATAACTACACAGGTGCATGAAGCTACCACATTTCTACAGATGTTAAAAAACCTACATACAAATGGGTGGTTTGTTGCCAGTGTACACATATAGCCAGGATACACAAAAGGATTGAATATTGATCCAACTACATGTTACAAGTCTATGCACAGGTTTGCTATGCATCTGCATAGATGCTTAACTTTTCCAAATGTATCCCAAAATAGCCTTATCCTTCTGTTGATAGTGTAATGACAAGATGAAGCAGTAAAATACATGCATGTTCAATACCTTTGTGTGCATATACACAGCCACACACTCATCCAAGACTGGACTATATGAGGGGTCTGGCTGACTTCAACTAAGTAAAACCTCTGTGGTGAATATAACTATTTCTTTAGAGAATTCTGAATAAGCACTCATTATGTTATACAACTCTTTTTGTCTTTTAATGGGCAGTAAAATTATGCCATATACCTAAAACGTGTTTGGAAAAGGAACTGTATCATCATCGTCTTTATTTCCACACATAAGATGGCGTATTTTTTGTGGTTATGCGTGTAGTCTTACCCCACACTTCTTCAACCAGTAAATATTTTCCAGATGTCTAATACTATGAGTAATTTAATGGAAAGCATATAGTGAGGTCCACATTTGTCAATATGGAGAATCTCATCACTTTGCAAGCCCTGAGGGTTTTCTATAGTATCACAAAGGGTCTATTAATCAAAGTAATCCAAGCAAAGTATCGTATAAAAAATTAACAGCTAGTGCTGGTAGATATGCACTAAAAGTGATGCAATTGCAATGTTTGTGTCAAAAGATGCCTGAAATTTTTAAAACTACATTTACAGTTATTTATAAAACCTCCAAATTCTGAAAAACTGATTACTCAGCCATTTACCCACAGGCCTTGGCTTTAGGTAATATTTTGTTTTGTGGGATCTTCTTAGCCCCCCAAAAAGAAAAACCGATAATACTACATTCACATGAAAATGCCCATAGAAGGTACATAACAGCATTATGATGATCAGGATGGAATTTTGCCGCAAAATAGTTGTAATGTTTCTATTTTTGTGGCTAGTCAAGTGACCATGATCAAGTCTTTAATGGATTCAATAGTTGTTTAATGTAGAAAATTCAACTCTGAAATGAACTGTTCAGTTTGTTCAAAAGGAAATACTACCAGTTTCTGAATCTGCATTATACAGTTTCTTCATTTTTCCAACTTTTCCTTGCAGCGACATGGAAAATCCTTCCTTCCGTGTACTTACTGAGCAAACTAAGCAGCAGGATTTCTCATCAGATAAGATGTCAGCTGCAGGTAGAACAGCTGTAGCCATCTTCAGACGCTTCCCAAAGCTCTAGCAATTATTAACTTCTCTTTTTGTTTTCTTAAGAAACGTTTTAATCACTCCACTATAACTAAAATCAGAGCACATAAATAGTTGGCTTTCTGCCTGGATTAAAATTTGTCCCTCCCAAGCATGCCACATTAAGTACTTGCACTTACTATGGGTTTTAGATTCACAGACTAACAATATTTCATTAGAGCTAAATTTCCTACTTACTGATTTATCAGTACTTCAGGGGACTTTTGTATCCATTTTGGTTTTACTCTTCACTCATCATCATATTTTATGAGTTACACTTCAAATGAAATTCTTATAGAAAATAATTTACATAATCAGATTCCAATATTGGATTACTAAATTCCAGAAACTTTCACAAAAAATTGTCCTGAGGTGTTTAAGAATGGATAGAGAAAAACCCTTTCCACAGACCAGGTATGAAGCAACCTCTCTGTGAAATCTGTATAAATGTGTAAGTACATATGATGTATTAAAAACTAGGCAGGAATATTGGCTCTGCTTTTGGGGAGAAGAGGGTTTGAAAATGTGGCACTTGAGAGCTATTGCCTAGCTTAGATATTGTTACTTAGCTAATGGTTTATCCCTGCCTATCCCTGGGACTTCCAGTTTGATTTATTCCTGGCTTTATCAACTCTAAAACCAGCAGGAACAAACTTTGAAATTTGCCTCATAAAAAAATTAGAACTGAAAGATGGCATGAGTAAGCAAAGTGCTTATAAAGTAGAAAAACTATCCCTAATTTAAAAAAGAAAAATACCCCACACAAACAGCCCCCCCCCAAAAAAATACACAACCCAAAACCAAAACCACGCAACCAAGTACTTAAAAAATGAGGAGTGTAGAAAATTTATTTCTGCGTTAGTTTCCTGTAACATCAGAAAAGCAGATCTGAATTACCCACTGTGTCGTATGTACTGCAGTAGCCCCTAAAGGCGGCTGCCCTGAAGAGCAACCAGCTGAAGAAGAGCACACAGTACGTTTAAATAATGCCTCTCACCTTGGATGCCACTTCTAACTACTGCTGTGAAATAATCAAGAAACTGAGAAACAACTGAGAAATAACTGAGAGGATGTTGAACTCTTGAGTAGGAAACATTTTTCTCATCAGTGTTACCCCTTGCTGTTTGGCCCTAGCATAGCTCTCCTTTACTACTGCAGGTCGAAATTTACTACCTAGACATGTTTACACACCCACTAGGTACTTCCTCCAGTATGAGAAAGTCCTAGAAAGGGATTCAGTTCAAGCCACTTTTCCTATTCCCAGTGCCTCGCTAAGCTTCAGAGGTTTTCCCACTGCCTTCTTATAATGGGCTGGTTACAAAATCCAGAAATAAACCTTCTCCCCTGAGGACCCATTCACCCATACAGGAACAGCCCGCCGCTGGTGCTGACCGACCTCGCCTCATCAACAATGGGGGAACAAGCTGAGGCTTTGACCCTCTAATTTGATTCATCTCCTTGGACCTCAGTCACCGCTCTCCTCAATACTACAGAAAAGTCTGTCTCTGCTAATGTCATTCACAAAACTAAATGCTCCTGGCGGTGGGGTGGCCGCGCAGGGCACGCAGTCCCACCCTCTTGTGGTGCTCAGCAGGGACCCCTGGGCCGGCCATCCCGCTCCCCCAAGCAACCCACTCCCCCAGGTGATGCTCTGCCCAGCTCCTCGGCTGGCCGGGTCTTTGGACCCCAGCCCAGCTAACAGGGGTCTGGGAGAAGCAATGAAGGCGTCTGCTGATGAACTCAAGCAACTTTGAAATAGCTGCTGCTGGTTACGTCTGCTAAGAGACAAGGTGTTTCCATAAAATGATGGAGGCACATCTTCTTGAAAGATTTAATCTTAGCCAGTAATCTTTCTCACTCACTATGAAAATCCATTTTCATAATCACAAACACAGGCAAACAACATTTCAGTGAAAAGCTCAACTGTTATTGAATAGATTTGTCTGATCCTCATCCTTATCTTTAACTGTCATACACTGACTGGCTAGACAGAAAAACAACAAATTTTAAGGAAATGGATCAATAAATGAAATTTAATATATGCCTTTCTAATACATCTCTATTTAAAACTACTTTTATTTCAAGTGTGCTTTTATTTTAAAGTCAAAAGGGAACAAAATATCGAACGTCTAATGTGGAAATAATAACATCCGATTTCAAAGATATGGAAAAAGAATATTTCAATAACAGTTTCTAACATTGTTATTTGTGTTTTAATAAATAATATATTTTTTAGATGTTGCCATTAATCTATTTTACCATAAGGATTTTGTTTTAATTTTATTGCTTCCAGTTAACTTAGTATACTGTCAGTCATTTCAATTCATAGATAAAATGCAAATTAACTTCTAATGAAAAGCTAAGTGGTACAATTATGTTGCATCAGTTAGGGTTTATGTTTTATCAGTTAGGGTAGTTTTAATCATTCAGTTGTCATAACTAGGGATTCAACTTTAAAAAAAAAGCCACAGAGAAAGTAGGAGAAAGCCACAGGGATAATGTCCCCAAAAATTCTCCCTACTCCGAGTGAAACATTTCTGTTATGGATCATAATCTACAGTAGTAAAGCCTATATAAAAAGATGCCCTCAAGAATTTCCTGCACAATTTCTGGGACAAATCTTAGACCAGCTGGAAAAAAAAATAAATCAGTGGGTCAAAAGCACCCGCCTCATCTTTTTGTTTAACAGAGACGTCTGAGTCCTTCTTGGGGTGTTGGTGCATTGCTGTAACCCAGAGACAAATGAGGAGACTGAAGTAGACGGACGCCTGTAAAGTTGAAAGCAGATGACAGATGACCCTTTATTGCTAAAACACACACATACTTATAGTCACATATTCTGCAAAGTCACTGTACACGCGCACAAGCATAAAATATGATTGGTTATATCAACACTGTACACGCACATAAACATAAGATATAATTGGTTATACTAACTCTGTACACGCGCATAAACATAGGACTTAATTGGTTATACCAACTAAAACATGCGAGACTTGTCTCAGTCTAATTGGTCAAGATAAACTGCCGAATTGAGGCTCTTCGTGCCAAGTTCCCTTCATCGTGGAATGCGCACCTGTGTTCTTCTAATTGGCATCTTTCTTTTTTTGTCTTCTTGTTTATTCTGTTCAAGGTCTTCTAAAGGCGTCTGGAATGCTCTTGTGACCATTAGCTAAATATGTGTCTACAACAAATTCAGTAGAAGTAGAGTCTTTCTGTAAATGGCAGCTCATATAGATTGCCAATCGCTTTTAATTGGATTCATGAGTAAATATTTTTCATCCAAGTACATCCCAACTATTGCACAATAAAAATCACTGTGTGTGATTCAGAAATAGCTTTCCTTTAAAAGAAAAGATTGAGAAGTAAAGCTCTGTTGCTTTTATATATAGTCATTGCTACATATATACATATATACACACACTCATATACTTATATATAGTGCATTTATATGTAAATAGAACGCCATTTTGGAAACTTGAAGTAAGAGGAAAACAGAAAATGGAAAAAAGAGCAAAAATGTTCTGGGCCCACAATTTAATCTGTTAATTAAAGTTGTGTGAATAACTAATTTATTCAGTGTAATGGAGAAACTGAAAGGTCACTTCAGATTAACCTCAAAGTTCAGTGAAATGAAAACTCTTGTCCTCCAAGACTTGTTCTCGTTTTCGGGGAAGAAATTAAGATTTCTTTCCTCAGTTTACCTGCATTTGGGGTTAGAGAAAAGTTTGTTTAAATTTAATTTCAAAGTTCATCATCCCAAAGAGAAGACAAAATCCCAAAAGCCAGTCAGAGAGCAACGCCATCTGACAGTTTTGGCTGGTAGGTTGCCTCCCAGGGCCCATCCTTCTCACTTAACATAGAGCAGCTCTTGAGTTGCACTAAATCCGTGGACAGGAGGCAATTCACCTGCCATCTGTTCCCCAGATCAGATAGTGGGATGGTTGCAAAACATCAGTTTAGTCTCTTCTCCTTAGGTTTGCACTGTGTGACCACTTCAGACAGAGAATCATAGAGTTCCCGCAACACATAAATAAGAATTCCAGTTGTGGTGGTGCAGACCCCCTGGGCCACGTTGCAATGTCAGGACCAGACAACATTGTGTTCTTGTTTTGGCTACAAGTGCAGTGAGTTTGGACAATGTGGTACCTTCTTGTCCTGGTTATGGTGCAGTGAGTTAGGACAATTAGACACTCCCTAACCGTACCCGAAAATCCTGCTGCCTGGATCATGGCCTGCCCTGGAAGGTGCCGGAATTACCTGACAAGAATTTTGGCAGAATGGAAATATACTGACCAAAGTCAATCATCTTGTGATCCTATAAATAGTGATCGTAAGCGAGACCCTTTGAGCTCTCTGGGATCGCAGCAGGCTGTGACCCTTGCGTTGGGACGCTTCTCAGAGCAGATTTCACAAGGATTTCAGAGTAGATTTCCTGAGGATTTCCAAGATCGTCTACTGATAGATGCTGATGAGGAAGAAGGGGTCAAAGATCATCTGCTGACAGATGCTGACAAAGGATAATAGTGAGTAACCCACTACAGTTAGGTTTCACAGTTTCAAAGATCATTTGATCCTAAAAATTTACTACAATTGGCAAAGAGAGAAAAATCTTGATCATAGGTTAACCTCTATATCTGTGTGTGTGTTTGTGTGTGTGCAATTTGATTTAGGAAACTCTGTAGTGTTGATTATAGCAGATTTTATTAAATCATTCTGATAATTGGCTGATGATTAAGTATTGTTAAAAATCATATGACCTAATCCTGTGATTTACCGTAATAGGGATAATAAACCTTAACTTGCTGCTACCTCAAAGTGGTGTAGGATCCATAACCACTCATTCCCCGACAAATTGGCCTAGTAATTCAACGGGAAGTTTTCCTTGCCCTTTGTATCCCTTCCATTAGACATAAACTGTTGACCAAGTCTGGGACTAAGATTGGATCTAGCCACCCCTAAGTTCCACCAGGAGTTTAGAAAGCAAGGGGGTCCATTCTGAGCCTCATGACTCAACAGAAGGGTCTCCCTTACCCTTTTGCATCTCCAGTCTCTGTGTAAATCATTGTAAATTGATTCTAACTAGATTTTCCTTTGTATGTTTCTTCCATATAGTAATAGAGTGAACCTTGCCATCAAACTTCATTAAGTTGCACTTTTACAAATTCACATTAAAAATCACTTTTGCTAATACCTTTAACAGTGATTCTTTAAGTGATCTAAATCACTCATTCATGACAAATTGGCATAGCTGGCAGGATCCTAAATCAGGATTCGCGACACAGGGAATTCTCCGGTCAAGAAATGCAAGAATAAGAACGTATTTTGGTTAAAGCTTCCACTTCAGAATGCACATTGATTCACACTCAGTGTGATCTCTTGTTACAATAACTGTATGCAGGTAAGAGTTTAATATTTTTATCAGCTGAAAAGTAGTTCTATAGATGTTGCTATTAAGGCAGACAGTTGCACTGGTGGATATACATGTCACCATGGACTTTCCTGTGGGGCCACAGAGCCAGTTTTAAGCACAAAATTTCTAGGCAAACCTCCATGAAGTCTCTGGTTCCACCAGAAGCCTTGAAAAATGATGTCAAGGTCATTACATGTCCTTATATTTCCTTTACTGTGAACAGGTGCCTCTTTCAGCTTGCCTTTGATGCAGAAGAGTCAGAAAAAGGTTTGTTTTTTTGCAATATATTGCATTAGCACCAGTCTTGCCAACAAGATGTCAATAGTCCAGAGACTGCTACTGAACCAACAGAGTTATAAAGAGGTATTACTAATGCACCCCTCTCTGTGGCATCAAAGCATTTGTCTTTATGATCTAAATCACTTAAATCATTACAGCAGAATCAGAATACCTACTATACTGTAAAACAGAAAAGTATTAATCTTTTGGGAAATCCTATTTACCACTACTCCAAATCTGGGAACCTGTTGTGTTTTTCAAAGTTCTGTAGAAAATTCCGGCTTTGTATTTTTACTTTCTATTCTACTTAGCAGTATTCCCAAGCTCAATGGGAAAAAAGGGATATTTATCCAATATTTGCATATTTTATTAAAGACTAACCATCTCTACTGCTGCTTGAAAAAATATTTCTCAGCTCCAGTTTTCAAAAGCAAAGGCAATCAGACACAGACACCTGATGAAAAATTTTGTGTATATAAATCTGTAATAATTTAAAAATCAAAACCAACCACTATATTTAAAAAATTTTGAAAAGGGTAACCATTAAATTGTATTATGCCAGTAGGCAACTCTGCCAACATCCAAATTTTAATTTTTTCCAGATAAGAATGCAAATATTTTTTAAGTCCCCATCCATAGTCACCTGCATTTTCTGGTGGTGTGGTATAATGATCTTTGCACACTATCATTAATAAATGAAAAATAAGCAATAGGTGTCGAAAGCAGATAATAATGACTGTTTCATATTAAATTGTAGACATTTGAGAAGTACTTGGTCGTAGCTGATGTCAAACCACATCAAGCATTAAAGACCAGACTTGGGGAACACATCTCTGTAACACTGAAAATTAGTCTTAACTTTTGTCGCAGTTATGGAGATCAGCAATTTCCAAATTTCAGAGGGCAGGGGAACTACACTAACACTCATAATTTCTAGCACACCTTTGCAGTAGCCACACTTAATTGACCATCTTGTTAACTGTACTTCTCAATACGATTCTCTGGGTCATAAAACTGTCCGAAAGCACTATCAAGGCAAATGAAGCATCCTCATATGCCCTTTAGTTCCAGTGCGTGCCTGTTTCCTCTGTGACCTCCTGACTCGTGGTTTGAGAACATACCAAGACCTGCAGCATTGGCCACTGTACGAAGCTGTGAGAGTTCACATGGATAAGGGCTATAAAGTAGAGCTAAGACTATCAAAGCCAACGACTTCTTATTCTCCTGAAGCACTCAGGAAATACAAACAGAAGATGCAAAACATCTGCAGTCAGAAATAAGAGTCCGGTTAATGCATTGCACAGTGGCTGCTGCAAGAGACAGTTGTTCTAAATAGATGTTTGGCCTCAGTTTGGTCTTGAACACAGAGAAATTAAATCCATTGCAAAGGACAGAAGAAACAGTTCAACCTGGACAAAAGCATCAATAGGGTGGTAATATGCCTATCTGCTGCTAGAATGAGGTTATGAATATTTAAGTGATAGTACAGAATGTCAAAGGTAGTAGAAGACAGAAGGAAAGTTTTCAGATATCTGTGCGACTTAATATGCAGTGCAGGAAATTGCAGCTCTTTTAATTTTTTTTATGGAGATGTAAACATTTCTGCAGCTCTCATTTTGTTTATTTTTCTGAATAAGACCATTTATCTGTTGTGTTGAGTAAATAGGAGCCCTATTACAAAACATAATGCTGGCTCTATCAAAGTAGAAGATCAGTGACAAAAAGGCATGATGGGGAAAGAAGTTTTCAAAAGAAGACAAACGCTCAGATCATGTTACAGAGCTGTCCTGGAGCACACAAAATGGTTTCTTTTAGGCTAAAACTAAGCAGGAAGATGCATTCAGAAACACAGAAAATGCACTCCAGCTGCTAAGTGGAAGGGCAGACTGCAGGACATAGTCTTACTTTAGTTAAGCTGTATCTTTTCCACGCTTTGTTTGCTGCTCTTTCTGACCCTCAGCATTATCTCTCTTAAGCAGGGCACATCTCTCAGCTCAGAGACCTTCTACGATTTAAAGCCCTTTGAACCTGGATATCTGAACATGTTGCTGACCAATTTTGGTTAAAATGCATCAGGGCTTTGGCTTTTGATTATTGATAAGTGAGCAACAACCACTAAGAACAAATACTCAGGGACACACAATGTTTACTGAAGTAATTCAGGTGTCTTCCACATGCATTCAGAGTTCAAAGAGTTGTCAGTAATTGCAGCAAGACTGGAAGTAAGAGGGTGGCCCTGAGAAAGGCAAAGTTTGGATGTAGTTTCTCAGAAAGAAGCCACATGCTGTGTTTATTTGGCCATTTGCAGATAAAGTGGGTTGTCATGTTCTTATCCTATCCAAATACAATCATTATAGTGGATTTTAAATAACATAATGGTTTATTTCGACACAGAAGCGTATGAAATACAAAGTTGCTATTCTTGAAGGTGCCCTTTATCCTCCCATCTCAGTCCTGTATATGAAACAGTAGTGCTCTGTTTCTAAGTTGGCTTCAAATCACTAGTGTGTTTCTCATTTATAAAATATTTTTTACAGCCTAATTGGGAGCAGTTTAATTCTCAGATTCTCAACTCCTTACTACACCAGTTAAGAGTCCAATTGACTGTAACGATTCAGAAAGAGGCTCTTTTGGAGCCTTTACAATATGTCATTTAAATTGGTGTTCAGGAACTTTAAAAAAATGATTTATATTATATTTAACTAGAATATTATTCACATGATAAGAGACCCATACACATTATGACATAATGGACACTGTGGACACTTAGAAGAAGCGGTCATAGCTTATGGCCTCAAGGCCAATGAACATTTTACCCTGGAAAATGGTCCACAGCCTAGTGCATAAGTCCAGTATCATGTCACCAGAGGAACTTAGAGATCTGAGATGCTCATTACTTGTTCAGTGATCTAATTGTCCCCTACGCATTTATCAGTGTTCATGAGTGTCCCACCTAATCTTGTTATAATTATTAAATCATACTAATTCATCACTTCCCTTTGAAGACTGGACAAACTAACTGACTTCTATATAGGGCATATCTTCAGAGTTCCATTCTAGAAGCCCCCTGTTAAAGCCAGGAAACCTGTTTTTCTATTAGTTCTAAATAAAAATAGTAAAGAATTGTGGAGCTTTTACTATAAATGTAATTACTACACATTTTTCAGCTGTGGCTCTCCAGCAACATAGCATGAGTTATAATTGGAAGTAAAATATAACAGGGTTTGTTTGGGATTTTTAAAAAATTATTTCTAAAACAATTCCTTCATTATCCCCTGCATTTTGGCACTTGGATGATTCTTACGAGATGTGCTACAGATAGAACGTTTGTCGCATGGGTGAACTCCCCAGTAGGAGAGGCAGAACTTGTTCTGCAGAAATAATCAATACAGATAGCCTTTCTCTTGAAGGTCTTTTAGTACAGAAACAAAAATGGTGCCTGTAGAGTTCAGGCATTTGAACTGAATGAATCAAGACACCAAGAGGGACCAGTGGCAGGATTTGGTGTGGTTCTGCTGCTCCAAGATGGCAGGACTGGACTTTTGGGTTTCATTCCCACCATTATTAATCAACTGGAAGGTTACAGTGAAAAAACACCTTCACCTTTCACTCCTCTGATTCTCCACATCCACCATCTGTGTTGTGTCATTAGATATTTAATTCTGTGCAGCAGGGACTGTTAATACGCGTTTGTGGCTCCAGATCTTTAAAGAGGCTTCCAGCAGAACTTATAATACAAATCATAAATAATAAAATCAGAACATTCTGCTGCAAAATCATCTTGGCATTGCTAGTCCTATAAACAAAAGCATTCTTTATGTAACACACCAAAAATGCACATCTTGAGTACCTATCAGAAATACAATGGAGATCTTATATATTTTCTGTTGTGAGAATTTCAACCCAATCCTCCTCCCCCACATGTTGATAGCAAGTCAGTCACCTACTAACTTCTCTGAGAGCAGATCTAGGTCCTACATTTCTTTTATAGACAAAATACTAACAACACAACATGCTGCATGTGATCATTACAGTCACATAAGGGATTCCTTGTTCCCATTTTTCTTGTATCAGCTTAAAAAAAATAGATAGTTTTAAAAAATATCTGAAATGCAAAGAAACATAATTTTGTAGTCCTTAGTCATAGTTCAAACATGCAAGCATATAAATAAGCTTGGATTTCCTTTCTGTTTCAGCCGCAGGTAAAGTATGTTCACATGGCTCTGAGACACTCAGTGTGCAGTCTTTTCTAAAGAAAACAAGGACATGAATGGGCAGGGATATATTGAAGCCAAGGAACTTTATGAACTGTTCTGTGCCAGTCTTTCTAGCCTGGCAAGTTCCCTTTATTGCAGGTCAATGACACAGCAAAACCTAAACCACCTGATGGATTCTTGGAAAATTTTGTTCATGTAGTATTTTCTGTTTCTGCTGTCCTACACCCCAAAATAAGAAAAGAGGAGTCAAGCAGGTGATGTGACATCCACTTTGCATTTAGTATAAGGGCTCTAGGAGACCCGGCATCAGTGCAGCAAGAACAGTCATTCCAGTCTTAGTGTTGTAGTTCTTAGTATTGGAGGCAGTCAGTCAAGACACGAGGCCCTGGCAATGTCCCTGATCATCACCTACTGCAGCTCAGCAACCTTCAGTTCAATGCAGTCAAACCCAAAGATGAGATCTACATTCTTGTGTGGGTTGCATTACATTAAAGATGTGGCAGCTGTGTTTATTTGCTGTTCTTACAGAAGGCACATTACTAAACTTACTGCTAAATGTTACATTAAAGACTAGAACCAGAAAGTTAATGCAAAGCACACCCTGATCTCCTTCTGCTCCAGCAGGTGCCGTTGGTGGAGCATGCAACAGATATGCAGATCGATCCAATAAAAAAACGATGAGTTGTACCAAAGCAGCACAATCTGATTTCTGTAGGCAAAGCCTTTTCAGAAAGCCCAAAGGGGCTACCACGCACAGCAAAGGAAACATTTGAGAAATAAAGGAACATTGTTTAATCCATTCTTTCAGAACAGACAACCTTGAAATGAGAGTAGTATATTTTACAACAGAAAGGGCAGAATTCAGAGTATATATGTAGGTTAAATGCTAAAACTGACCTCCTACTTCATGAAAGGTAGCTTTTTCTCACAAGTTTGTGACTACCTTCTGTATGGACAATTACCTTAAAGTGTATCATATTGATCTGCAATATACTTTGCAAATGTCAATATATACCTATTCTTGCTGCCTACAGCACATGAGGAAGTAAAATGAAAATGAGTCTGGGCTTAATGACATGTAACCATCTTGGATGAATAATGTATATATGGTCAATCCCCAATACTCAGGAGACCATCAGCCTAACTTTAATGTTTGAGATAAGCAACTATATGTTTTAGATTTATCACTTGAGTCCTAATGCACTTGCCAAAGGACATTAATATTTAAATATCGAAAAATATACTATCAGCAGAAAAATAGGCAGATTTAGAGTTAGCAAGGTTCTCTTTAGTTAGCCTTAACACATACCTGTGATTCTAGAGAGTTTAGGAAAACTACTAGTCTTTTCACATGATTCCATGGTATGGAAGATATTTAACTTCCTATCTTTAGCCAAGAAATATATGCTGAAGACAGTTGTTAGGTAGCTGTGATACAATTGAGGGTCCTCTATAATCTCCCCACTGAAGTCTGGTATAGGTATATAAGAATTGTTTTAGAAAAGACAAGAATATGACTTCTTTTGAAGTCATGAGACCTCAAAACACAGAAAAAGGGAATAATCCAAATCAAGCAATAACTAGATGTGAGGCTGTTATAACACATCTGTTATCAAATGAGCAATGATTTTTATTATTCTTCTTGAATCATCCTGGGAATAGTTAAAAACATAACATAGCTCCTACAGATTGGATTTGTCTCAATCTTTGTCTTTATTTGCTGACTAGTTAATGTCGTACTAGCTGATATATTTGGGAAGTGAATTCCCATGTTATTGCTAGAACAGGTACAGAATGAGCAACACCGCAGTATTTGTCTCCAGGTTCCCTGGCAGGCATTGATTCAGCTTTGTTTAGGAGACACAGCCACTGTTGATGAAAATATTCAAATTGCAAACCTATTTTACATTTGGCCATACATTAAGATTCTGGGTAGAGACACCGCTTTCTTCTGCTCCATTGCTCTCCAAAGACAGTAGAGAGAAGGATTTCACATTTATAATATGAGTGCAAATAGCTATGAGTTATTTCTTCAGATTTGAACTGCATGGTAGAATAATGTGCTCCACTATGTCATAAAGTACAAAAAGGTGGGTTTTTTTGGTTTAGTTTCCCAATGTGTTGAGTATAATTAATAAATAATATACTTTCTGATAGCTGAGTGTTCCATTCATTAGAAGCTTAGTGTAAAGAAATACTGAGCAAGAACAAACAATTTTGATCGTCTTTGGCTGCTGGCTCTAACAAATCAAGGTCTCAGAAAGTTTATAGATGGATTCTGTTCTCATGAGCTCAGTAAAAAAATAAGTTTAACACTAAAAGATGGCAAACTCACTTGCCCCACTATTTTCCCAAAGGTGCTGTGAAAGGACCCATGAGAAACAAACCTCATAGCAGATGTTGTTGTTTAATAGCAGCAGGGAGAGCGTGACTCCAGGCAATTGGCTAATCCCCCTTGAAATTTCTCAGAGATCGTTAAGGTGCATGTTTATCTAAATAATGCCTGTGAAACTATACAGTAGTACAATACTATTCAAATTATATTAAAAATGTATATACATAAAATATGAATAATATATAGTTTTATGAAGCACAGCGTATTTTTTACAGTTGTCTTTGTCCAAAAGAGAAAGATTGAAGTCATCCTTCAGAGTTCTTCCCAAAGCACTGAACCAGACCTGTAGCATAAAAGGGAAGTATTTCATTTCTCCATGGACATGAATAGGTTATTACTGCATAGGACCTGGTCCTTCATGGCATTTGCATCCAGTTAGAAATCATTTGTGAACCATAGTTTACAACAGAACATTAAACTCCCTGTTGGAAGAAGCCCCATCAGTGATTGCTTTTGCCTTAGACACAGGGTCTGAAGAGAATAAGCATAGGCCCAGGAAGTATTCTTATATAAAAATGCCATTTAATTTATATTTTAATGCCTTGAATTTGTTTGGAGGGAAAAAAGAAAAATAATATTTTTGTTCACATATTTATGTATTTTATATCAAATTATGGGAAAAAATAATCTTAACTGAAAAAAACTACCAGGAAATCTCTGATTTGATAAGTCCATTAGAGATCTTGGTTATGGAAGAGGAGGTCAGCTACTTAACAATAAAAACATTTTCACTGCTTTAAAAGATTTTATTTATATTCTGTGATTAAACTTTTAAGTTGATTTTTTAAATTTCATTTTAGCATTTTACTCTGTTTTAGTTTGTATTGTGCATTTGAACAAGGTATACATGTTACAGATATATGTAAACATTCGTAACTGTATTTCATGCTTCACACAGAACACCTGATAAAAGCCTTTAGTTGCAGATTGTTAACCTACTAAATGACTAATAAGGGATAAACTACACATGTATGTGACCAAATCCACTCAGTCAAAAGAGAAAAAAACAACAAATCATGATGTCAAAGAGGAAAGATACTTAAGTTTGTATGAGACAAGGATTTTTTTCACAACAAAAAAACATGAGATACTTGTTCTACATTTTAGAAAGAGATCAATTTATGCAAAATAATGCAAAGATATTGTTTATTAATTAGACTATGTATTACAATGCAGTGATGTTAAGATTTTAGCATTCACCAAGATTCTAGGACATTCACCAAGTTATAAGTGATCTCTGTCACTTACCTTTTCAAGGCAAAATCTTTCATTTTACAGGCCATAACTTATTCTCAGGCAGGCAGCCCTTTTTAAAAATTGTCTACTTTATAAAGGACTCTAAATCAGTTTTCCAGGATATAACAAGAACATCTTCACTACTGAGCACTTCCACTAAAATGGCTGAAGCCTCCTTTCAAGTTGTTGATATATTGAAGTGCAAGGCTATATAAATTTATTCCATAATAATTTTGCACTGTAAGAGTATTTAAAGCAATCTAAAATTTATTGGGGGAACTGCTTATCCATGAATGTTTAACTTACACCATATTTCTGGGAAGAGATTAATATCCACAGCAAGAAAGATGAGGCAATAATTTATTTTATAGCCATACAAGTTTAAAGACTTTTAAAGATGCATTCTGAGACCAAAAGATTTAGTTATAGGAAAGAAGAACCATCTGGAAGCAAATTTTTGGTGGCACTAGAGAGGTATTTTGTAAAATAAGGTGAATAAAGGACAACTGAAAATCTGTATAAAATACTGTTCTACAAAAGCATAAAAACATCCATTTAGTAACAAAATTGAAGAATCAACGAAAATTGAACTTGAAAGGGAACATGAAGGTTATCCTGTGAGTTCATAGAATCATAGAATGGTTTGGGTTGGAAGGGACCTTAAAGATCATCTAGTTCCAACCTCCCTGCCATGGGCAGGGACACCTTCCACTAGACCAGGTTGCTCAGAGCCCCATCCAACCTGGCCTTGAACACTTCCAGGGATGGGGCATCCACAGCCTCTCTGGGTAACCTGTCCCAGTGCCTCACCACCCTCACAGTGAAGAACTTCTTCCTTATATCTAATCTAAATCTACCCTCTTTCAGTTTAAAGCCATCACCCCTTGTCCTATCACTACATGCCCTTGTAAAAAGTCCCTCCCCATCTTTCCTGTAGGCCCCCTTTAGGTACTGGAAGGCTGCTACAAGGTCTCCCCAGAGCCTTCTCTTCTCCAGGCTCAATAACCCCAACTCTCTCAGCCTGTTCTCATAGAAGAGGTGTTCCAGCCCCGTGATCATCTTTGTGGCCCTCCCCTGGACCCACTCGAGCAGGTCCATGTCCTTCTTATGTTGGCAGCCCCAGAGCTGAACACGGTACTGCAGATGGGGTCTCACCAGAGCAGAGTAGAGGGGCAGCAGAATCACCGCCCTCGACCTGCTGGCCATGCTTGTTTTGGTGCGGCGCAGGATACGGTTGGCTTTCTGGGCTGTGAGCGCACATTGCCAGCTCAGATTCAGTTTTTCATCCACTAATACCCCCAAGTCCTTCTCCACAGGGCTGCTCTCAACCCACTTATTGCCCAGCCTGCATTTGTGCTTGGGATTGCCCCGACCCAGGTGCAGGACCTTGCACTTGGCCTTGTTGAACTTCATGAGGTTTGCACAGGCCCACCTCTCAAGCCTGTCAAGGTCCCTCTGGATGGCATCCCTTCCCTCCAGCGTGTCGACCACACCACACAGCTTGGTGTCATTGGCAAACTTGCTGAGGGTGCACTCGATCCCACTGTCCGTGTCCCCGACAAAGATGTTAAACAGCGCCGGTCCCAATACTGACCCCTGAGGAACACCACTCGTCACTGGTCTCCACTTGGACACTGAGCCGTTGACTGCAAGTCTTTGAGTGTGACCATCCAGCCCATTCCTTATACACTGAGTGGTCCACCTGTCAAATCCATATCTCTCCAATTTAGAGACAAGGATGTTGTGCGTAACAGTATCAAATGCTTTGCAGAAGTCCAGATAGGTGATGTCAGTCACTCTTCCCTTATCCATTTGTCCGTTATCCAGTTGCTCTGCCCAAGATAAGATCACGTAGCCTTTGCAATCTATTCCAACACCCAACTGTCCATAAAAGGTTTTATGTGAGTTTAATTTAAAATCCCCTTGAAGCAGTCTAAAGCCATTATTTGTTGTCCACACAGATATAAATAACAATATCTTTCTTTCCACTTTACAGATACTTTTTATGTACTGGGAGACTTTTATTGCATCTTGTCTTGGTCTTTTCTAAACTGTACAAACCCAAAGCCTTTAAACTTTCCTCTTAGATTTAAGACTGTTTCAGGACTGTTGATCTTTCCTGTTGGTATTCTCTTTCCAGCAAGGACATATCTATTCTGCAGAGTAGTAACCAAAATTGCATTTGTCCTAGGGCTGGATTTGCCACCACAGAGCACAGCAGAAAGATTATTATTTCATATATTTATTATACAAGGCTTCTGTTTCTGTTACAATTTTGCTGTTTTCAAAACAGTATGGTGCTGCTGACTCTGATTCAGAGAATAAACCACCAAAACTTTTAGAACTTTTACTGAAAAAGTGTTCCATAAACAGTGTTTTCATCATGAATTGAAGATTCATATTTAGCTGATGATGCATTTATAGTAGCAAGATGACCTATCAACATTGAGTCAATGAAAACTGAGATCATCTCATATTGTAATCCTCCCTGATTAAGTGATGGAAAGAAAAATGTGTGCATTCTCTGAACACTTGTGCATTTCTAGCACTTTTAGATCTCTTATGCACTCAGTATTTAGCTCAGTCTGTCCATGTTATTTCTCAAACTAGAAAATAGCAGCAATAGAAGAGATAAGCAAAGTTATGATATTGCACCAAGAAGCTACCGTCTTCACTCTCAGAATCTTAAAAGCATTGTTAAACAGAGATAATTTCTAACCATCAATGAAATGATTCGATGTAGGGGGTGGTTAAATATTTTTTATAAAATATTGATATTTTCCTGTTAAAAACTTGCTTGTTTAGACTACATACTCTTAGATAAGAGATGAAAAACAGTACAATCAAATCTGAGCGTAGCATTCTTCAAATTCAATTCCCTATTGAAAGGCGTCTCCTTATATAGGTTTTAGAAACTAATAGAAATTTCAGATCTTTTAAGTCTTTCACTTCCAACCTTTTGTAAACTGTTTGGGTTATCTCCATAAAATAAAGTTCCCTTACCTTGTATTCCTGTAGCCCTAATTCCTGCACCCCTAAGTTATGCAGAGATAGGGTCATCCAGCATTAACTTTCGGGAAAATACTTTTTAATTAAATTGACCACACACTGCTTGGGTTTATTTCATGTATAATTTCTACTGCAAGATCCCCACAGAGAGTTATAGGAAAAAATTGTTACTGATGTAGCCTTTATTTAGAATCACAGAATCATTTAGGTCGGCAAAGACCTTTAAGATCATCAAGTCCAAGCATAAACCTAACACTGCCAAGTCCACCACTAAACCATGTCCCTAAGCACCACATCTACACATCTTTTAAACATCTCCAAGGATGGTGACTCAACCACTTCCCTGGGCAGCCCATTCCAATGCTTGATAACCCTTTCAGTGAAGAAATATTTCCTAATATCCAATCTAAACCTCCCCTGCCACAACTTGAGGCCATTTCCTCTCGTCCTATCACTTGTTACTTGGGAGAAGAGACCAACTCCCACCTCGCTACAACCTCCCTTCAGGTAGTTGTAGAGAGCGACAAGATCTCCCCTCAGCCTCCTTTTCTCCAGGCTAAACAACCCCAGTTCCCTCAGCTGCTCCTTATAAGACTTGTTGTCTAGACCCTTCACCAGCTTCGTGGCTCTTCTTTGGACATGCTCCAGCACCTCAATGTCTTTCTTGTAGTGAGGGGCCCAAAACTGAACACAGTACTCGAGGTGCGGCCTCACCAGTGCCGAATACAGGGGGACGATCGCTGCCCTAGTCCTGCTGGCCACACTATTTCTGATACAAGCCATTTATTGCTCACACTCTATGTTTATCTTTCCTTTATTCTCACTTGTTATAAATAACAGAACAAACATTGTTAACCATTGTTATTGGATTTGCTTATCTTCAGTGTAGAGCCCATGCCCATATACTAAGAACCTTATCTGGATAAAATACTAGGACTTATGCCCCTAAATAGGCTTTAAGGCAAACATTTCAAGCATTTAGAAATTTTGGAGGTGAAATTGATCTCAACACTATAGAACACACCCTTTACTCCATGTAAATCTCACTAGCACAAGAGATAATAACTTTCTTCATTGCTCAAAGCCTGGAAAAAGGAAGAAAGGGAATTAGCCAGGTTTATCGATGACTAAAGAAAGAAGTTTTAAAGAAAGTTAACTTTTCACTCATACTTAATGTTATTTTTAGACTTAAAAGGATAGAAAACTCTTGTCATACAGTCCAGATCTCAATACTGTAGTTAAACAAGCATAGTTATACAGGCAAGGAACTTTTAAATAAGTTAGCTATGTTCCTAACTTGTGAAGTCTCCTGGGTGTTCTTTTTCAAGAGTCAGGAACATAATGGATGTGTTAATGATGCTCTCATGTAGCTTGGCTGTATTTCCCTTTATTAAAGTTATATCATCTAATTGAGGCACAGTTCACCCTAAATCCCAAACCCAAAGCTCTACAATCAGTTAAAAAATATATTCAGAATTAATGGGATCCAAATTACATAGTTTCTCAAAGCCAATACACATGTAAAATGAACCCTCTCATTGCTGCAGGGATAAGTCAAGCTTAAAATGACATTACAAAGAAAATGCATTTTTGCCCTGTGTGGATCAACTATTTTGTGAAATATTCCCTCTCTTCTAAAGAGGGAACAAAACCTGCTGTTTCTGTGCAAAACATGAGTGACTTCACCTAGGACAGTACAAGATTGGGCCAATGAGGGAAAGACTATATGAACCTTCAAGTCCAGTACGGCACCATCTGAGTAGTTTCCAACTCACAAAAGAGCACACTGCAAAGGAAGGACCTGAAATGAGGCACAATAATTTGAGGACTTAATCCTGTTCAAATTCAAATCAATGGAAAAATGCCTTAAATTTCCTTTTTTATTTCCCACTATAAGTTGTTTGTGCTACTTATGTCTTATGAAACCCTCCTTTGTGTTTAAGTTGGCCAGTAACCAGGCTTTCATTTTGGAGACCCTCTGATTGGAGACTGTTCCTATTTGAGATCCAGATCACCTCTGCCTCATTTTAAACAGAACCAGAGGCCTTTCTGTCTTCTCGTGTGTGTTTTAAGCAGCTACCATTGATTTATACTTAGAACCTTCTGGTCTTTGTTTCCTTAAAGTGCATAAGAAATGTGGGGTCTATATAAATTTTGCAGGGGTGGGGGTGGAAGAAGCAAAGAAAAATTTTAACGTGGAAACAAGTATATGTATATATGTATGTAACATTATTGGGGAAAAATAATCTTACCTGAAACAAAGGTATTCAATGAAAAAAAGAAAATTAAAAAAATCTACAAAACAATTCTAGAGGGGTCAAGAAATTAGTAAATTAGACATGAATTTGTAATGAGATAAGGTAACAAAATCAGTTTGGTCTGCTCTGTATAGAGGCTTCTTGTGATCTATGCATTTACTGTTTGTCCTTCTCTCCCACTCTCCCTCTGACTCTGGTAAATAATTTTCAGACTTAAATGGCTCTTAACTAGAAAAACACGAGAAATTTGGGCAGAATTAGAGAAATTTTGAAAAGGTGATGGAAGGATAGAGTTGTTTAACATATGAAAACAAAACCAAGTAGAAAAATTAATGTAGTATGACTAAAAATGAACAGGGAAAAGAAAAAAAGATGCAATTAGGTTACCTAATTGAAATTACTAAGATGTAAAAAGACTGTCTTCAAGGAGAGTAATTTATTCTGTGAGGTGTAAGTAAGAATAATTAGAAAACAGGATGGAGGAAAAACAGGGGCAATGCTCTTGACAAGAAGCTGTCCAAAGGTGTGAAACAGACTCCCAAAGGCAACACTGGCATCCTATCCCCTGAGCTTCTAAATTTGTCCTGGACAAAGCAATTGAAATGAAGAGAACAACCTTGCAGCATCAGGGAAAAAGTAACTACTGAGGAGAGGGCTGAGACATCAACTTCTTATCCTGTCTCAGTAGTCCCAGCATAGGTAGACCATCTGCAGACTACAAAAGCCATACCCAGGGTAGCAGAAGGTGGCACGCATGGAAGAGAAGAGCTTCAGGAGGTAGATCTAACACTTTCCTTGCCTGATATGCTAGAACTGTGAGACTGAAGCACCCGTTACTAGACGAAGGACTGTGGGTAGACTGTCACTTCCGTTCTGGGCCATGCACATTGTTCTTATTGGTCTAGACAGAAATTTAAATTAGCATGAAACATCTATTTCAGTAAGATTTTGAAAACACTGTGCTAAGGAGTGTATCAACGGTTAAACAGCACCCTCAGCTAACACTTTCAGCAGCATAACATCATTTGTTTAATGTTGTTTAATTAGAATGAAAAAAAAAGATTCTATATTTGCATTTTTATCAGGTACATACTTCTTGGAAGTTTTAAAGTAAGCCTTTATGGCTATGGCTAATGGACTTTTAAATAACTTCCAATGCTACCGTGAAGCCAAGCATCCTTCCTAAAAAATACATATATTATTTTTGAAATTACTAACAGTGAATTGACTTTTCAAATAACAATCTAATACTCAGTATGAAATAGTAGCAGCGAAAACAGTGTTAGCTAAAATTCATCGCAGCAGCTCAGCAAGGCTCCAACGTTGACTAAGAACAAGTCAGTATACAATCAATTACATCCTGACTAGTAAGTCAAGTTACAGTGAACTTGTTTTTACATTTGTTTTCATAGTTAGTTGCCCTCCATTCAAAAAAAAAAAAAGTTATCAGATTATAGGTGATACAGTACTCCAGAGCAGAATTAATAAGTAATGGCGCTACAAGCAAATTTCATCTAAATTACATAAAGTATCAAAGTGAGTTAGGTAGAGCTACTTCATTCATCTGTTTGTATCTCCATATGCTCACAAGTTAATGGAGGAGTTATGTGCACTATATCCTTTGGTTTAGTGTATCTTCCAAATAGCTTTAATTGTGACGGCACCAGTCCTTGAAAGCAATTTGAAAATTTATTCCATTCCAATCTACTTTATTTCATTATATTTTAAGTACATATGTAATTTTCATGAATGGTCTTATCACATGCATTAGGTTAATCAAAGACTACCACATTAATGATTAGGTTAAGCATTATTACTGGCAGGTATTTTTGTCTTTTTCTAATTGGTTTTAACTGATGAATGACAAGTCTACTCAAAGAGCTTTTATATTTTATTGCTATGATTTTTATCCAACTCTGCTGTCTTTCCAAGTGTCATTGACTATTAACAATCTTCTCTACACAGAAAACTGTAAAGGGCAGCTAGTGATTCACTTTAAAATATTTTCTTCTCCTTTACCAAGAAGAGATGTAATCATCCAAATAATTGTATTTATATTGCCTCTAAATCTGCTATTTATGAAATAATTTTATGCTAGGGGACTTTCATTGCAATTTCATCCATTTTAAAAGAGGCAAAAGCTGAATTAATTCATAGATCTGGCTTTAGTTCAGTAGTAAAAGAAGCCAAGAGAGTCCAGTTACAGAGTACTCATCCAACTCATTGGAGAAAGTGACTGAAGGTGGAAAGAAAAAAGTCTAGCTCTTTCCGACATTTGATGCAATTTCATTTTCGAGAATTGGAAGCAAAAGCCAGGCTGCAGTGATACATATTTTTATACTGTATAAATATAATTGTCCTGCAATAAAATTCTGTGGAGAATAATTTGGCTTGTTCGTAAATATGACACCATGTCATAAAGCTGCATTTAACAGTCTCACGCCACTTTACACCACACCAGGTGCTTTCACTGATAGTAAAAAGGACATTTTTACATATTAGATAATGGCGCAGCCTCCAAGATGGATGAAGAACAGCTTAAACTAGATAGTAAATCCAAACAATCATACTCGTTATAGCAAAAAAAAAAAAATATCCCTCCAGATATTCATAGTATGAACCTGTCTCAGAGAGCATTCTGACAAAATAATTGAAAGAAATTAGAATACAAACACACTAACAGAAGAGTTTCATTTCACACAAATGGGGTTTTAAGGAGCTGATTCATTGACCCTGTACAACTGGCAGCTTCACAACTAATCTTTTGCTTCTCTCCCTTAATTTCACATTTTTCCGGGTTAGTTACCTTATGATAATGCTACAAGATACTATCTTCCTAAGAACCATGAAGGTCTCAAGAAGGAATTAAAATATTCAAGTAAATGTACTGTCTCTACCGAGAAAAAAAGGAAAGATGGTTTCATTTCAACTGCGGGCCTGCTAGTGGGATATAATACGTATGCAGAAGAGAAATGCAATAAAAATATGGAAAAAAGGAAAATAGAGTGAACTATAACTGTAAAACTAGTGTGATAACTGTACTTGATAAGGCAGAGAAAATTTCGTTCTACATGGACAGCTAACAAACAATAGAAAAGGTAAGAGTTATTAGCACTTGGGATGCATTTGAAACTAAAGGGAAAAGAGTAATTAACTGTGCTGAAAGCAAAAACTATTAAAATGGGAGGACATTACAAATTGCCTTCTTGAGCTGGCTATTTCATATTTGCCATAATCATTCTGGCACACAAATATAAAATAGCTAGTTAAATTCACTCATAAGACAGTTAAGATTCAGTGCAAACATAGGGCAGGACTGCAAAATGATAGAAAAATACAGGTTTGAGAAATGAAGTTATAGAAATCCAACAAAATTCAGTAAATAATGACAACAATTTGTGTTATGAAAAAAGATCCAATCACCTGGAAAAAACAGAGTAAAGGAAGATCCACTGGATCCACTCAGTACCCAACCTCTGAGTAGCTGTCTGAATACAGAAGGGCTCATTAGGGAGCTCGTTAGGTTGTACCAGAACACAACTACAAAAAGAGTCTAGTTCATTTAGTCCAGAAAAATGAAGGCTGACAGTAAACACAGAAAGACAAAGGTGGTGGGAAGGATGTTAAATACAAGAGAGAAGGTATTATGATAAAGAACAATTTTGTCCAAGAGAAAGTGGATAATAAACCATCCATGAAAATATTTAAAATAAAGACTAGTAGGTTCTTTTCATCAAAATAATTACTTTTTTAGAAATATTCTGGTAGGAGAAATGAGAAAAAGCAAAAAACAAATTCTGTTGTCACCACCAAAACTTACGTCTAAATTATAGCTTTTCAGTCCCTGCCCTAATAATGTTCACATGTTTACTAGGGAAGGTCAGTGCTAGCATATTAATTCCTATAATCCTATTGCAATTCCTAGGAGATTTCATTGCACCTAATTTTAAACCTCTATACTATACACGTTTCCTTCTCAGCTAGTTGTCTAGTTTCATCATCAATGAAGAGAAATATGAAATTCTAGAACAAGATTTATCTGGTCAGTTTGAGTGTTTGTGTAAGATCATTCTCCCCCTCAAAACTATTGTTCCTTTCTCTTGTCTGCAAAGAGTCCAGGTAAGTAGATCAGATGTTGTCTAGAGCATAGAAATGTATGTTTGATACATAGCCGGCACTGCAAGGATCTAAGGACTGAAATGGGAGGACTTTCTGCCTGTCTCACCGTTCTCAGGACACCACGCCAAAATTCAGGGAAGCTAAACAGAGACAAAAGTACTTCCTTGTACAGAGTCCGGTTCCCTCTTTATCAGTCTATCCGCTTTTACGGCTGGAAAAGAGCACATGTTATTGTCATTTTACCAATTAAGATAATATTGAACTTGGAAGTACATTGCACCACTTCTATGATGGGGTGTAAGAGAAGGCTGTGAACAAGTGACTGAAGGCTGGTTTCCACAAATCTCACAAACTGGTTTTTCTTGCCGCATTTCCAGACGTGCTGTCTTTGTCACTACAGCAAAGACTTTATCATGACTTTTATAGCAAACTTTATCACTAACTTTAAGAAAGCTTGAAACCAAACATTTCCATACCAGAAACTGCTCAACTGATTTAATTTAACAGAACTCAGGACAAACACAACCTAACGTGCTCAACATGCAAGGCACTGTTGGGAAGTAGCACTTGTTCACTACTTAAGTGAGAAAAATATTATTTTAAATGTACACAGTCTCTTCAGTTTGATAGCTCTTATTTCTTGGGATGATTCTAGGGGCTAGAATCCCCATATGGAAAATTCATTTGACCCTAAAGATTTTCCTAGGAAACATGATCTCCCAAGTGTATGTGTGAAGATTCCAAAAGCACATTTGCAAATGTTAGCCTAAAAAGTCAAAGTAAAAGAAATTAAAGCAATGTGGTTAAAGCTTCCTCTTCAACTAGTTTGAGACAACCTCAGTAGACTGCAAAAGATTCCATGGGCAATGTTAAAGCAATCATGGTTAAAGCAAACCCAGAAACTATTTAGTTTGACAATATTTCCTAACCAACTTAATGGTTTTGTGTCTAGTGGATATTGGCTTTTGACATGCAGGCAGAGCACTTGCATTTGCTGAGCCAGTTTGTCATCCTCCTATATCACGCTGGCAAATTTCAATTGGCACTGCACGCTTCAGCACTGCCAAGTCCCACTTCTCTGGTGGCAGCAATGGATTTAAGGATAATAAGCTCAAAAAGGCTTGAAAGAAGACCAGTGACCATGATGTGTTTGCAATTATTTCAACACAGTGCTACAAAACACTGTCCCACTGGGTATAGAGAGAGGAGAAAAAATGCTCACACAAAATGGCTGCATTAAGTTATGCATTAAGCATCCATAATGCACATGTGTGCTCCAAGAATCCAACTAAGTCAGTTTGCTAAAATAAAGGGTTAGCAATCTTCCTCAGGAACAACTTGGTATTTTTTTAGTGCACGTACATGCTTTTTGTGGACATAACTATCTTTCATTGCATCTTTGTACTACACTAGAGAGCCTTGATCTGGTCAACAACTCTTGGTACAACTGCAATATAAATCTGTACATTTTACGTCTGACATATCAGTTAGTGGCAAAGAAAGAGGAAGTCAAGTTCAAAATCTGCCTGTGGGACACCCTTTTGAGTCTCTGCATAAAAGACCATCAGCATACAGATTCACACATCCTTGGTAGTAAACAAAGGGCCTCCTTTGGTACTTTTCAAATCGTGAGTTAATTTGAAGCTTATTTTAAGACAGCTGTGGCTGAGGAAGGAAGTGCAGAAACAGATAAAGAGTGCTAGTGGAAGAAATACATACTAAAATGGAATTTGAAGGAAAGGACCTTCTTCCTTCTCTCAGCTGCTGGGAAGGAGCTTTGTTTAGAACTAAGTACATGCAAACTGTAATGGCTTTGCAGAGATTCAGAGCTCCCAAAAAGGCAAGCAAAGGTATGATGGAGGTACAAATCCATCAGAAATAAAAATAAGATCTTCCGCATATCCTCTCTGCCTGTTTCATATTACGACTTTCAAGGTTATTTTACATCCTTATTAATGCATACACGCACATAAATGCAATGTTTCAACAGTTTGCTAAGTAGACTTGTGTTCTACTCCATGTCACATCCTACACCTATGACAGTTATAGCACAGCTCCTTCCAAAAGCACAACACGTAACATGACAAGGAAGTTCATGGTTTTTTTCTTTTCTTATTCCAAAAAAAATAACTAGGGTGGATATCTTTTCATCAGTATATGATACCTTAGGTTTTGCTAATTGCAAAACATTTTGAGCACGAAACAGAAAGTACTAAGAGATCCATAATGATTCTCAGCATAGTCTCTGCAGGGGATTTTCTTGGATTATTTTCTTGGATGGAACCTCGTAAATTTTATTGAGGAGGTTCTTAATGTTTTCTGCATTTGTCAAGGACTTCCTTACATGTCATAGCCTAATCGGATCAGTAGGTAAGCCCAGTAACTCCTACCTGTTACCATACATTCTGGCATGCCTGGGGTTATATTGCACCGACTCCGTAAACGCAATTTGTTCAGGAAACCTCAGAGTTACAACATAAGTGCACCCCGCACACTCTCTTGGAAGCACTGGACTTACTGTACTCACGCCGCCTGAGCATGAACACTAAGTCTAACATGTCGCTGGAGGATCAGATTTACTACACATCTGCAGGCCACCTGTGCTGTGCATGTACAATGAGCTAAAAAGAAATAATGTAAAGCTTATTTCTTAGCCTTTTAACCCATGGTTGTGATACTGTTGCCCACAAAATCTTGCTTGGCAAATGTTGTTTTCAACAGGCTGGGAAAGGAGGGAAAGCTTTGGCTGATATTACACCTTCTCCTGAGTGTAGCATAATGTATGAACAGAGGGCAAAAAAAGAAATAAAGAGTCATTAATGTTCCTCAAAAGGAGGGCCTTTGTTTTTCACAAAAACTCACAATCTTGGAGTGTGTTACACAGGTGAAGTTACAGAGTGAGAAAAATACAAAGCTTAGAAGATTTTGAAGACAAGTTCATAAGCGTAGGATACCTATGCTTAGAAATTAAGTTGCAAACAACAGTTACATCCCTAGCACCTATCCAGTTTCAAATGAGAGCAGAAATGCCAGGTGTTACCCACCTTGTTCTGTGTGACTTCCTGCCCACAGCACACGGGGACTGGTACACTTCAGGTTGCTTCTCAGAGATTGCAGTGAGGAGACTAGCCCATCCTCCTCCATCCATCAGGGAGGACTGCTGCCTCCAAAATTGGGGCTGCAGTGGTCCAAAACATGCCTTGGCTAACCCAGTTGTAAACCCAATACACATTCACCCACCTAAATATGCCATCTCACATACCTGCTAGTGTACTTTCTTCTCTATTATAGCACCTACCAACTCTATCCCTATTTCTTTTTGCCACAGCATGACAGCTACCAGGAGTTATATGACTAGTTTTATGCACTACTGATTGGGAAGACTGTATTGACCATCAGCTGAAGCCTCAAATCAGTTGCCATTTATACGCTGGCACATAATAAAAGAACAGTCTCTGACAGGAAGGCATAGCAGACCTGAATATCAATATCAAACCTTCCTGCTAAAGGGAATGCCTGTATTTAAATATGCTTATTAATGGCCTAAATTTAGAAAATATTTTTATTACTGTCCCCTGTTTCTGAAAAATCATGCCAATTACTTACACTTCACATTTAAATGCATTTCTTAAAATTCTTCTTAATTGAATATCCTTCTCCTTTTTGTTCTTTGTTAAGCATTAATGCCATGATGCAATTTTGTCCCATGCATGTTTTAGGAAAAAATAAATTTTTTTTAAAAGTAAAATTTCAGCTTTACTATTTTACTAATTACTTTCAGTTGAGGAAGCCAATCCTTTTAGAAGAGAGCATGTATGTATTGCCAAAATGTAGTTCAGGAGTTCATTAGCAGATATATACAGGTGTAGACCATACAATGGCTAAAATTACATTTTTAAAGGGCAACATAAAGTGATTTTTTATTAGACTTTCTGAGGCTCACCCAGCTTCTAAAAGTTCAAGTTTAAGGGACTGAGGAAGTGGTCTAGTCATTTTTTTGGGAAGATTACAAAAACAACTATGACTAAATTCCCAGAAGCTGTAACATGTAAAAAGCTAGACTAGACAATGCCTTCTGAGCTCACTGCAACTGTTTATTTATTTGAAAGTCAAACCACCACTGCATCAATAAGCAAATGCTGTACATTTTTCAATATTTAAGAGAATGACAACTGGAAATAGAAAACAGGATTAAATGCATTACTTCCCAAGAGGCTTCTACTGCGCAGTGAGAAAAATCTTCAAAGTGTGGGCAAAAATCCTAGTTCTTGGGAAAGCTGCATTATAACTTCCCAGACTACATCTATACTGTACTTGCTCTGGTAGCTGCCAGGAGGGACCTAAAAAGCAGCACTCTCAAAGCCCTGCTTCCAAGTTCATATTTGCCCTGTAGCCAGCCTGGTTCAATCTGCTTGCAGGGTGTCTGTTTTCTCTTCCTGAAGACGACACTACAGTCCTTCAAGAAAGAGTGCTGGATCACTTGTCTACCTGACGTCAGTCTTCTAGCATTGTCAGACACCAGCACAAAGACACAAGAAAACAGGTCACCAGGCACGGAAAGCCAGAGCCCATCCAGACTGCAAGTAATCCAGCCTGAGCAAAGTGCAGATGGGCTGGAGGCTTTTCCCCTAAGCGAACTAGCCTGCTTGCTAAGAGATACCCCAACAGATAAGCAGTACAGATAGTCTGCAGGTTAGTTTGTTATAAGCCTTGTCCTCAGCCTTAAATACACTATCAAAAGACACTGCAGACTTAACCTTACTCTATTACACACATCTTTTTTAAATGTTATCTCCATTCAAAGAACATGTGGGCGCAATTTGCAAATTGTTTTAAAACTAGAAAACCCTGAGATGCTTATGGTAGAGGTGGTATTTTGTTTCCAGAAATTACTATAACTTATTTCAGGCATATCCTGAGACATAATAGCGGTCATGTTAAAATAAAATTGTTTTAGCTCCAAGAGACGAAGACATATTTTTTGTATGAAAAGTGCAAGACATTTTGACAATGCTGTTGAAAATAATAAAAAGAGGTCAAGTCCTGAAGCCTCTGCTCAAACAAAGTTTCCACTGGATTCCTTTATGTGTTGTGGTACAGTAATTTTTTATAACATATATATTGACTTATTCCTAGTTTTCTTGAATATTATATATTTGAATGCATTTTTAATGTTAATTGCATTTTCTAGTTTTGATTTTGACCAATTCCATATCGCCAATAAACTATAATATAGGAATTTCTGATATGACATATTTGAGAAGCATAAGGAAAACTAGAATTAAACACCATTTCATCAAAAGCATTTCAATAATGGTATAAAAGAGAGCTGAGACTGGTCATTTACCCATCACTGAAATGTGAATGGAACTCAGCTAGAACAGATTTCTTACAATCATTTTTACAAGGCTGTTTTAGCAACCACAATTTAATAAAACAAAACAGAAAAATATTTTCCAATTCAAACTACCTGGAACATGTTCTGCAGAAGGCAGAGTATAATTATTCAAAATTGTATTATTTGGCCAGTTTACAGAGTTAGCACCCAGTGCCATGAAAACAGCCATGGAATTGTTCATCAGAAGTTGAGACTTTGGTTTTAATATATCTTCTGATACCCAGCACCTCCCACGGCAGCATGCTGCTCAGTGCAAAGCTGTGGTGGGCTCAAAGGGAAGAGAGCTGCCCACTGCATGAGTCACCCTCCCAGCCCTTCCAAAAAGCTGAGGTGGCAACCCTTTCTTCAAGGGAAAGGAGCAGGCTGCAACCTTAAGGACTGAAAAATAAAGGAGATCATAGTTTTCTAGGGAAGAGGACCACCATGCCTCATGGGGATTTGTCTTCGCCTTGGTATATTCTGGGTTCTTTTTATAGTAATATCATAAAACAGAAGCTTCAAAACATACCAGGCTAACGTTCAGGTTTTCTGCTCACAGTAAATGACAAAAATCACAGATGGTTCATTCCCTGTCCTCATAATATTATACCACATGAGGATCTCAACAGGATACGACATTGAGAGAACATCCAGATCCCACTGTCAACATTGCAGCTTAACAATAAAAAAATCAGTCAGATAAGCTCAGTTTTCCATTTCCTGTGATTCTGCTTATTCCTTTCTTTTTTCTTGCTTCCCTACCAGCCCTTCCTAATGTTGACCTCTCTGCAATCCCTCTTCCCAGACCTCCTTTCCTCTGCAGGTGAAGTGACAACCTCCTTCACCCTCTCTACACACCACTGGGGGTTTCTCTTGGAATTAGTTCCCTTTGGATTCTTCACACACATGCATGGTCTCACTGAATTTTTGTATCATCTCCTCTTTCAAGAGAATCGTGTGCTAGCAGCTTTTATGTTAGGCTAGTGCCAAGAGCTAGAGGAAGGCATGACTACTTTTCCCTCCTCTTCCTTTTCTTTGCTCTGTGTGAGTCACTGGCACAGAGCAGGCAGCTGTAAAACTGGCTGAGGGACTACTGATGTTTTCAAATAATTTAATAAATAGGAATTATTCAATCAATGAAACTTTAAGAAAAACAAAGAATTTTATTTTAAAATAGTATTGAATGTTCCCAATGACACAAGGACTATCCATCCCTCTCTGTTTTCAGAAAGTATATACGAATATGTCAAACTAAACCAGAAATTAGATAACTGAATAAATCTTTTTCATTACATGTGGAGGATATCACACTTTTATTGCAGAAAATAATTCCATTAACTACTCATCTACGGTAGTCATTATTTTCACAGCAGTGACTTTTTTACATATTATTCAGAATATTGTCAGACCAAAAATTCTGATAGCTAAAGAACAAGGGCATACTTCCATTTTTAAAACTATAATTACATCATAAAACTTACTACTATTCACTAATAAAGCTTTGTTTTAATGATGTGCGCCTCTTCAGCATAGCATCCTTAGTTTAACACACATTAAGTAATAAGAAAAGGGAAAAATATTTCTGTCTATTAATCTCAGTAGGTTTTGGCTAGCCCTGCCTCTTTTTTGTAATTTTTGTAGTGCAAAACAAGTGTTACAAACACTATTTTTTTCTCTGCTATTTTATTATTATTATTATTATTATTGTTGTTGTTGTTGTTGTTGTTGTTGTTGTTGTTGTTATTAACATATGATTATGTTCTATTTATTTTTACATTTTTATTTTCTCAGCTATTTTCTATCAGCTTGGTAGCATTATGTTGATTTGAGTCCATCCAAATAATGGAAACAACATGTTTCTTGAGTACTGGCGTGGCAGTTTTTGAATATAGTCAAATATAGTGGTTTTATGTTAAATGGTCGTAGTGAGTTGGTCCAAATGTCTCCTATACATGCATAACAGTGTGGAAAAAAAAGGAAAACATAAAGTTTTTTTTGTTTGTTTCTTAGCAGGAACGCTAGCAATTCAGGGAGGAAAGGTTTATATCACATTGAGTCCTGGATTGAAATGGAAACTATAAATTACAATGCATAAAAAATGTAACCCAACAGCTGCTATAAAGCTCAAAAATCTCTTCCTAGACTATTTCATATTTCTAATATGATTGTGAAGTTTACAAAAGCTATGACATTTGTATTGAAAATAAGAACTTTCCCTGGGCTGGAATCAGGATCAAAAATTTGTTATGTACCATTTGGTAGTCTCACAACTTTAGTTAGGTAAATTGATGAAAAGTCACCCCTCCTGTGAAGAAGCTCTATGAAACAGCAATTCTTTGCTCTCTACGAATTCAGTGTTGTTTCTAGCATTAGGTATGTCACTTAGACTGACAGGCAAGAGAAAAATTCTCTTTCTAAGGCCAACATTGCCCCCTTCTGCTATAAAGGGGCCAAGACATGTAATTTTCCAATTCAGAAGTTTTAGGGGGTTTGGCTTATCAACACGGTAAGGTGAACAACCGGCCTTTTACCTTACTGTGTTGCTAACAAATACTTGGAGTAGTTATTTTTTAGTATTAGTTGCCTATTCTTTGAATTTCCCACTCAAAAATTTCAAAACAAAATTTCCTTCTCATAAACATTTATTCCCTTTCCAGATCGAAGTTACTCTCTGTCTTCAGAGACCAATTGTACAGAAAATGGTTTCCCTCCCTACATTTTTCAATATATCTCTAAGGTCCACTAGCAAATGACCTATGTAACGATATTGGGAATCCACGAAGGTGTTATTTGAATGTAAAAAGAAAAATACTCATGAAGCTTTTTGAGATTTCATGGTAGCAACAGAAAGGGCAAGCTATTTTGGAAGAAATATTTTAATATTGGATAATGATAGCTAAACCTATGCTGCCATTTACAAGAGAAATCTTGATTTCTTGCCCCTTGTAGTGTACCACATTAAAAAATCACACTGGGCTCAAAGTCCCCAATATCAAGTGTCATTCCACAAAAAAAATTGTCTATAAATATTTTAAAAATAATCAAAAAAATATGTTGCTGGAGTCTGGATAATATTAACAACAACAACAACAACAGCAGCTATTAAATGTCAATCTCCCTGAACACTTTTTTCCACTTTTTTCCTATGGATGCCAGAAAACATGTCCGTGAATTTCCTAAGAAAGGGACCCTATCTCTTTTAACACTGGGAGTAAAAAAGAAAAAAACTAAGGTTTGTCTAGATTAACTAGACTGCTGAAGCAAGTTGCAAGAGAGGAAATTCAATGAACCAAAGAAAGTCATTGGCTTTCTTCTAAGAAGAATTTTAAGTAGTCATCAATTGAATGTTGTTCAGTTATTTTTAATAAAACTTGATCATCCTACTTGTGTGGATTTTAATTTAGCTAGCAACAGCAGGTTTCTCCAGTTCTGATCTCAATTGTTTTAAACCTTCTGTATCTCTGATAATTTCAGTTGGTGTAGTTATTGATATATTTTCATCAGTATTAAGTAGGAAAACTAAGATCAAAATGTTCTGCACCTGGAGTATCAGCTCAAACCCAGATACAGAATTAGATACCATTTTCTATTTATAATACATGGGAGAAATGTGAATGTTTATAGCACATCTAAAAACTGGGGCATTCTCACATGCATTCGAAGTATAATGTAAAGCTGATTTGTGGTCACTTTCATAATTACAAAATCTAGTAACTCACCTAGAGTCCAATAGCAAATATTTTTCCTAAATCCACAAAGGGAAAGGGTTGAATGTGCTTTTACTGTAAATGTACTGATATCTTCTTTCCTCTTCCTTGTCTATATTTGGGACCCTCAAAGGCATGTAACATTCACAGCGTATTAATATTGACAATTTGGATAGATAAAGTTTCTCCAGTGAATAAGTACACAATGACTTTTATTTGGGAGTACAGTTTAATCCTGTTGCCTGAGTCATACCACTAGGCACAATACATCTAAATGATTAGTTCTCCCCACTTGTTCTTTAATAGCAACAGCTCCCAGTCCACTCTTCCAATATTCCTCCTGCTTAGTTTCCCACTCTTCTGCTGCTTACATCCTCCATCATGTTGTTGAAGTCTTTAAAGGCAGATGGTGGAACTGGAGGTCAAAGACTACTTTTAAATCACATGGGCATTACCAAGACAATCTCAGAGCCCTGTAACTATCATATGCAGAAGACTGTCATCACAAAACTGATGTTGGATTTATGTCAGCATGAAATGAAACTCAAGCTAAACTGGCTAATCCATAATGAAAAAAACCCAGCTAATCACCTAATTTCAAATGTGGATTCTAAATTTTGCACGTGTATCTATCTAGTAAATTCTGTAGTCAGCCAGGCTGAACATTTCTTTGCTGGGTCTCACTCACATTGCTTGCTTCAGCATAATTGCTATTTTTTAACATACTGTATCAGAGAGTGACAGAACGGCAATATACTGAAGATGAACACGCTCTACCTGAACACAGCGTAAAGCACTGAGTTAATGAAGCACAAGGTTTTGTAAGCTCTATTCTTAGACCTGGGAGTAGGTCAGAGATCAGTTACGTTACTTGTAAATAACCATATTGCTGAAGCTACAAAGCACCAAGTAAAATAAGTCATTTTCAAACAGAAACAGATCAAAATGCTGCGCATGATATAATCAATGAGTTGTAAAGAATAAATGCATGTGACAAATGGAAATTGATTCTTTCAATCAACTAAGAAGCAACTGCGGCAATGACGTGTGCACTTCACCCTGTTCTTTCATTGCAGTAACAGAGTGATTAGATGCTATTATAGATATAGATGCTATTATACAGTATATTATGTTATGACATGATCCCTAGGCTGTCCTCTGACAACACTAAGTGGTGCACCATATAACCTCAAGAACTGAGGTGGACAGACCTGCACCAGTAAGTTGACAATTCAAAAAAGACGAGATAATTGATGCTGGAAGGAAGCTAGGATAGAGAAATGTCCTGAACAGTACTGCATCGCCTCTATGACTGCTGGAGCAGAGTACAAGGCCCAGGCCTCACAGCCAGCCACTTGGGGTGTCCAAACAGCACCTCCTGAAATAATTTTTTTTCTCTCTGACACAAAACTCCCATTCTGGGTGGGATAGGGAGAGGAGGGAGCAAGAATAAAACAAGCCCCAGCAGAATTCCAGCAGCTCTTTTCCGTGTAGGATCGCACCCCCCACTTTGGAGCCCTGCTGCTGCTCCAGGAAGACTGCAGGATGCCTGCCGCTCTGTCAGTGGTAAGACAGGCAAAGTGCCAAAGCTAAACAGGGAGTAATTTTATTTTATTTCCCCTCTAAAATAAAAATAAACACTTTTTCTGGTACCAGCTTTCAGCAACCCATCAGGATGTACAAGGTTTGAAAACCTGCAGCTATCCTACTCTGCTCCCTTTTGCAGTGTCTGTTAGCGTGCCTTATCCTTGCATATCTGTTTGATTCTGAGGAAATCAAATCCTGGATTACTGCTTGTTTCTCACACACCATAACAAGAAGAAAGAAAATGTGGCATCAAGCTGGATTAAATATTTGATTTTTTATAATATTTAAACTAGTATTATTTCAGTTAATAAATATTAATATATTAAATTTCAGTACTAATGATAGCTATAATTAATAATTATATTACATCATATTGTATATTATAATGTATAATGATATTATTAATAAGTTTAGTGAAATCAATATTAATATTACTTCTTGATTAAAGTAATAGGGAGGTTATGTTTTACGTTTTTTTAAGTTACATATTTCAAAACTGTTCATTCTTTAATGTCATTGTAAATTTTATGGTACTGTATCCTGACAAAGTCTAAATAGACGAGCTAAGTTTGCCGCATACTACAAAAAAAGGCAAAAGAGAGCACTATTCATCTTTTTGTTTTTCTGTGTGCTAAACGTATGATAGGAATAATTGAGATCTGGGCCAAAAATCTTCATAGTGTCCATAGGTGCCATACACAGACATTTTTATCACAAACACACTGTATACAAAATGACATTTGCTCTTAATAGGTTTTCCACTGTTAGTTGAAATTGTCCCCAGGTGCCTTGCATAAATTACAAGCTATAATTATTTTCCCTGAAGCTGATCAAAAACAGCTGAGAAAACGTAGAGCATGTTTCCTATGTCTCATTCAAGTACAGAAATGGCCGAAAGCAATCCCACTGGTGTTACAGCTCCACTCCAAAGCAGAGGCTTCTAATCCCTCCAGTAGCAGTTGGCACCCCGGCGGCTGTTGCCTGTGACCTGGTACACTCACACCCACGGCATGGTTGCACAATGAACATCCCAGAGAAAAGATTCAGTCCTGAGCAGTGATCAGAGGCCAAGAAGCCACCTTGCTGACACAGGAACAGGGAGATAGGTGTTATAGCTCCCTATGGCAGCCTTGTCCCCCGCAACAAAAAATCTTAGCTGCAAGGAGAACAGAAGAAGAAACTGTCTTGTGTCCTCTACTTTGGTAGCTGTTGATGGTGGATTTTCATTTATCAGAGGTTCCATCCACAAAATTACATATTGTGTTTAAGGACATATGGATGATGGGGTTTTTTTTAACAAGGTTCTCTCACATCTCATGAGCTCTCTCTGTACTTGGCGTGTTTAGGTGTGCTCCCCCTTCTTCCGCCTCCCCGAGGTTCCCCCAGAAGTATCGAGTGTTCCTGTATGTCACCAATGCCAACTGACCCAGAGGGCTTAAGTAGAGACACCACTTTCCTCGTGGAAGCATTTGAATACAAAGTAAATGGCACAGTTTACAAAGGTTTACAAAAAGAGAGCTTGACAGAAATGACCAGTAACAATGGCACATCCACCTATCACTGTCAGCTTTCTCTTTTCCTGCAAGTTCAGCTAATACTGGCTGGTTCTGCCCGGCCATTGAACCCTGCTTCTCACGTACCTTCAACATCATGAGCTAGCCTTCACGAAAGCAAAGCCAGCACCAAATGCCCCTTCTTTATTTCATGGTCCAGATCAACCTTTCATCAGTTATGCAGGTTCAGCTCCCTCCTTATTACTACATTTAACCCAAACCATCAATTCAGCTCCTACTCTGGAGATGCTAAAGTTCACTTGGCCTTGTTTTAAGAGTGACATTTACTGAACAGGCAGTTACTATTATTTCTGTGCTTGGCTAAACTCAATACAAATCATTAAGTTCTCAAGTGGCATGGTGGTTTTAGTCATGAACTTGAGAAATATTCACACTTTGTTGTGAAATTCCTCCATAGACTGTTTGCTGCATTTCATATAAACATGCATGAAAGGATACAGTACAACAATATTACTTTACAGAGACATATGAATAGGATTAACATATATTGGACTTCTGACAATAAGCAGTCACTTCAGAGTGACAGTGGATTCTGGATGAACTGACCTCTTCCCCCTTCTTTTAAGGATATTGTGATAGATCCAAAGAAACTGTTTTGCCTTTATTTACATCATGATGGTGTTTCAGAAACATCCTGTGCAGAATCTCCCATTATCCCAAGAATTACCTTGTAAATGCGCTTGTCAAGAAGAGGTGCTTGCCAAGAAATTAAGCAACCCATTAATTCATCTAAATAGCCTAAACTCTAACTAGCACAATTAAAAAGTGCAATATGGCATTATATTTTTATGGTGTACATGGGCATATTTCTGGAAGAGGCTGCGTATTTATGTTGTGCAGCTCGCTACAAAAGATATGTGATCAAAATGAGAGAAAAGTGTGAACGTGAAGGGACATTCTGTAGATGTTTTGGAAAATATCTCACAGATGGCACTTTCACTCTGCAATGTAAATTTTTATGCATCAAAATAAATAAGAGAGAAAGACAATGACAGCATGGTAGTTTTGAAAAGGGATTCGTTGCCTCAGACAGAGGATAATCTCCAATTAAGAATATGGTCTGTCTAGGGATTTCAACTAGGAACATAGCACCCTCCTAAAGAAATCACTTTCCTTGCCATTCGCAGCTTGCACTGGCTGGCATTGCGCTGGACTTAGTCACCACCGCACTGTAGAAAAATGCACATGTATAGTCCTACCTCCTTCATTTTACAAAGGCTCTTCTCTAAGTTGATATTATTTAGTAGAAGAAACCACTACTAACAGTATAGAAAGTGGTTACTGCCAGTTAGAATGATGCAATTTTAGAGATTTTTTTTATTTATCCCCCCTCCCCCCCCCCCAAAGAAAAATAAAATCATACATGAAACAGCGTGATGGAAGATTCTGACTTTGACAATTAGGATTCAAATTACATCCAACAAGCTTTACAACAGCCCGGTACAAATTACTTTAAAAAAACAGGAACTTTTAAAGTACTGATTTTGAGTGCTCTCCTAATTCCCACTTTGGAAACATATCCAACACATGTATGATAGCACTGCAAGTTTGTGGTGAGCAAAGTAACTTTAGTCTTGAGAATTACACAGCCAACACTTGTTTTATGGCTTTCAAAGCCTTCACATCTATTCCAGCCTCCCAAACCACTGTACCCACACAACCTTCCAGGACACTTTTGCTTTCCATATACTATTTTCTTTCCTCTTCCTTTCGCTCTGCATTTTGGAGTAGTCATCTGGAGCCAAAGACTCTGACAGTCTCCTCCTTCATTCAATATCTGAAATCCAATTGAGCAGCACTTTTTGACAATTAGCTTCTCTGTACTGATAACTTGCATGTATCTCAGCTTCTTTGAAGGTACAGTCCATTGCAGGATAAAGTAAAGGGATAATTCAGTGAAGCCTGGAGGAACTATATTAGATAAGAAGTGGAAAAAGAGTAGGCCTGTCTTTCATAAAAGAGCAGGAAAAAGCAGAGTTTTCCCATGCTATTGAGTCTCTCTTACAGATCTGGAACTTCTTATCTCTTATAGAAATAGTATCAGCTGCTCTCTTCCCACAAGCATCACCAGACTCCCAAAACAATGGGGCAAGGAGGCAAAAGAGCTCTGACTACCTCCTCTGGAGGCTATAGCCAGCTGTTTTTCCCAGAAGGCAGGAGACATAGTGAATTAGAGCACTTTTCCCACATCAGCACTCCTAAAACTCTTGATGCCTGTAGTTTCCAGTTCCAAAAGAGATCGACATAATTGTTGACTACAGGGATCAGTGAGTGCACACTGTGTCCAGCTACAAAAACAAGTCTACCAGAAATATGAGACCCTGTTCCGAGATCTCCTCTGGCCCCTGCATTACAGGCACTATGAATAGTTATAAACTTGTTTGAACTTCAGATCTCACCCTCATGCCCAAGCATAGCCATGAGGAAATGTCGAACAAGCCTGGCCAAAGCATGCTATCTGTTCAAGCAGTTGGGCAGCTTCATAAAGAGTTCCCAGAGGCAGCAGTGGTAGAGAAGCCCTAGGACCCACCTCTGCCTACAGAATCCAGGCAGCGGATGGTGGATGCTTTGCTCCCTAATTGTGTTTTTAACAACAGCCTGATTGTACCTTGCTACCGCTCTTCCTAAAGAAAAAACACAAAGTTGGTAGTAATCAAAACTTTCTTTTTCAACCAATATTAATTAATAATAAAGAAAATAAATGAGTCATGCAGACAGAGGGGATACATTCCACTTGAAGTGATATATGCAATTCCTTCACTAACATCACAGGAAGCTATTAAACATTATCAGGGAAAACTAATCATAGCCTAACGAACCTCCCAGAGTTTGTAGCACCTCTTTTTTTTTTTAATTTGTTTTGCTTTTCTGGCTATAGTGTTCACAATTAAAAATGTCTAAGACACCTTCCAATGTTGGCTTTGCCACTCTCCTCTATTAAAGAAGAGAAAAGGTCTGTGATAGCCCAGTATGGCTGCGAGAGCCACAATGCAAGAAATAAAAGTGACTCCTTCCCATACAAGGCAAGTATCATGCTTTTCACCCACCTTTTCTTCTCTGTACACCCTGGTTTCAGGGTCTTGCTAGCCTGATGACCTGCATAATCTAAGACAAGAGAACAGCACTGAAACCTATGCACTCTATATTAAGAACCAAAACATGTCCTTTTAAGTGAAAAATGACAGAATTCTACGTTTGCATTTAAATAACACTAAAGCCTCCACTCAGGCCATTTAGGCATGATAAAGGTATAATTTTTTTGCAATGTACTACCCAACCTAACTAATGCTCAGTTAAATCTGTCTCAAGTTGCACCTGAAGTTACTCATAACAGCCACTGGAGGGAAACTAATATACAGACAGAAAGCAGAAGTCCGTTGCTATACAGTCAGGAAGCTCTGTTTGTCACTGCACTGCTTTTTAATAAACCTTAAGTGAAATCAGATAGAAATTAGTGACACTGCCAGTTAAAGCAGAGTGAAACCGAGGTATAAAAGCCATCTTTAAGTGTAGAATTATGTATGGTTTTTTAATTATATATTGATCATATTTATTATCCGTTGGAATTTAAATGCTCCTCTGAAGCTGCTTATGTGTAATTGGTTTTTCTGTCATTTTCTTTCTCTTTTCTAAATATAAAGTCCCTTTGTACATTCTTAAGAATAATGTTCTGTGCATATTTTCACATCTTCACAGTGTCTCTGCTACTAGCACATAAAAAAAAATATTATCTAATAGCTACATAAGTTTGTGTTAATGAACTTTAGTCATAAGCAGGCATCTGTTCAAGAGAAACTGTGGTATTCAGGGACTCTACAGTACTTTTGTGTTGCAGAAGTATTTAATAATAAGCATGAAGATTCAATACAAATCTTTAATAAAAAACTACCAACCCTTTCCATATCTCCATTGTATCACCTGGGTAGAACCTCTTTAAAGTAAGAACTTGAAAGACTAAAGGCTTCATTCTAGCTTGCTGTAAAGCAGCTACCAACAACTGTCACTTACAGGATTTCATTTGTGGGTGATCTTCTGTAAGGCTGAAAACTTCTTCCTTGTGAGAAGTTGTAGAAATCTAATGCTAATGTCACCTGAAACTAAGCAATGCAGGGGAATGTATGCTGTCCGAAGGAACAACCAGGCATGTGCAGAGGATTAACAAGACAATATGACTAGTTACAGCCTATTTTTAGTAGTACTTTGACTTAAAACATATTTGTATTCTTCAAAGCTGCCTGGTATTTCTATTCAAAGAAATGAACGAAGGCTGCAAAGGAGTAAAAAGCAGAAGACGAGGAAAGCAGATGATCCTCTCTGTTTACATTCTGTGAGGAGAGGAAAGCTTGTGTTGGTCTAGATTTCAGGTTTCTCATAAAGCTGCTTGAAAGGGACAGTCTCTCCTCAGCAATGAGAAATGCAGAAGAGGCCATGCTTCTTGAGGTATTCAAACTTCTCTGCTATGCCAATACTGAGAAGTGTGGGAAGGCTGCTGAAAATTCAGGTTCCTAATTTACTTCCTTGATAATGAATCAGGAAATGAAAAAGAATAAGACAAGGGAAAAATGAATAGGAAAGCTTCTTGCATGTTAATGCACAGGCCAATTAAATTAAATTAGTACTGGGAATCTAGAAAACCCAGGACTACGAAATTATTATAACAGTTATAAAAATCGCTCTGGGGTTTCCATCGTTCAGTGGATTTCTCAGTAAAAAGAAATAATAATTAATTTTGCTATCCATAAAAATCCAAGGACATTTATCTCATCTTCTGTTAAAACTACTTCAGTATTTTTATCCTAAGACAAACATCATTTTAACATATTTTTATAAATGCTGTTCTTCATTTAATATTCCTTCCTGCTCTTTCTCCTTGATCTCTACAATAAGCATTGATTAATTATTTCCTATTTTCATTGCTTTCCCTACTGTAAGCTATTTCAGTCCTGTTAAGTGGTTAGTCTTGGAAGGAACTATCAACCTTGACTTAGTCTAATTTAATTTTTGGATTGAATATTCTGATTTTAACAATTCTGTCAGTTTTCACTGAAAAAAAAATGCGTTGCAGAAATGAATTATTTTATGAACCAAATTTTATTTTCCACTCCTGCTTATATTGTTGTCCACTCTTTTTCTTAGCCTCCAAAATGCATATTTGAACTATGATACCCAGAGTTCCCTTCCAAACAAGACTTTTCTATGATTCTATTATCCAATACATTGTTAGGTTGCTTCTCAGTTGAAATGGAAAGACTAATTTGTTTAGTATTAAAATGAAAGTTAGGTTTGTATAATAATCTCCATTTACACATCAGCTCATCTCAGTTTTCTGTTCTCTTGCTTTACTTTAGTTTTTGCATTAAAGCTTTAATCTAAAATATCTTCTAAAATAAAAGATTTTTTTCCAGTTATTCAGAAGGTTCCAGAAGTCCCTATAGCTAGCTGACGGAGGTACAGCTCTGCTGGCTGTTCACATCAAGAGCAGAGTCCCCAAAACAAGCAGCTTAGTCTGGAGAAGTTGTTTGTGTGAAGTTGAAGACTGTGTCATGATGAATATTTATATGAGAATGAATTGAGGTTGCACAGATAAAACACGCTTCCCTGACTTAAAAGAGATGTGGTACGCAATAGATGATACATACATTATTCACCCGCAAAATAGGATCAGTCTTTTAATAGAAGTGTTCCTGAAGCCACATCCTTCCTCTCTGCCTGGATCAGGTCTGTAACAAGTAGGACCATTCCTTGTCATAGAAGAAAGCTGTGATGGCTTTCTGCTCTGTGTTTCAGATTGTGCAAGTTACAGCTTTTAAAGTGTTACAATTTGGTCAGATTCGATCGGATTTTCTCAGAGCAAAAAACATATTCATAACACAAAAAATAGTACAAAACTCTGATTCAAACATGGCTCAACAGACTTTCTAAAGAAATCTTTACAAAGATATTTAGAAGAGATCACTGGGAGCCTCGTAAGTTTATTATTCAAATTCCTTTAGAGGTAGCGACAAACTAAAGGCTACAGAGAAATCAACAGTTATGCCTCTGACAAATGTGCATTATGTTATCTGATAACACTGCTAAGCATACAAAAACTCCCATTTGCTCTGCTTTGCTTCTACCCTTCCGTGTTTTATACAGTACCACAGAAAATTACCCTATCCCACAATTTGCATTTTAAATCTAACTGTTTTCTTACTTCATTTGCTCAGAACCTAGTTTTCAAGCAAGCTGACCTACTTTATCTTATTTTGGTACTTGCAGTAAATTCCCTTAAGCTTGTCTACTCCGACATTGCTTAAAATGTCTGCTATGTACTTCTCTTAAAGCAAAAAGATCTATCACAACTGATGCAAGAATGATAAACTAGTAGTCCTTCTCAAAGTCAACAAGATGTTTTTACATTGGAACAGTATGTTTTTCATTAAACTCTTTCTGAAAAAGGCTGAGGTATTTTGGAAGTTAAACAAAAACATTCTGGTTGAAACAGACTTCAGCAGGTGAAATTTAGCCCAAATCCCATTTTGTACAGTTTTCAGCAAAGAAAAATAGACTCTAATAATGGGACGTACAAGGCATCTTTAATACAGGTGGCACTAATAGCCCCACTTTTAATAAACCTAAATCCTTTATTCTTTTATCATTGGTAACAAACTAAAATCCTGCTTTAAGAGCTGCCAAATTGTTTACAGTATTTATATGAAAAAGGCTCTCCAAAAAGAAGTGTTAAATTGTTTTACTGCTATCGTGCTCAGATATGACAAGGCGCAAAAAAATACCATGGTGATGAGTGAGAGATGATTTGATAAAATTAGATTTGGATAACTGCTCTACAACTATTACATTTGTAGCTGAATTCCCACTGTAAGCCTTATTTTGGTCCCACTTTAAGAATCTTCAAGGAACCAGTAAAAGTGGCATATAAAATTTGTGGTGAAGGTAGTTCTGTGAAAACAGAGGCATTATATTTATTGTGTCTCTGTGTGTTACAGAAACTAGAAGGATTCACTGCAGTCCAAAATAGTTTGCCTGTTTTTTATTTACTGATCTATCAGTGAAACAAAACAGAAGCTTTAAAGAATGAGCTGAAAACAATTTATGGGATTCATGTAGCTGAGATTTCCACAGATCTAGCAAGCATTAGGTGACTGCATTGATTTAGCAGTTAAAATTGGCCTCCCAAATTACTAGTATTTAAAACACTAATATCAAGGTAAATTGTGAAGCTAATTTTTCCTCCTGGAGATCATAGCTCTGGAGATGATGTTGGGAAGGACAGACTATAGGATGGAGAAGTTATAAACTCTGGCATGTCCTGTAAAGAGCTTGGACAGGAAAGGCAACCAGTGAATTCACACACAATACAAAAATTACCATATTCATACCTTTGCATAGCTTTTCAGGTCACAAGGAAAGAAATTAGGCTGCAGATTTAGGGTATCTCTCAAAGAGAAGACCAAGGGAAAAGATACGGTTATCTTCTGGTCTTCTGTCTTTGGACTTCCTGAGATACGCAGGAGTTCAGGATACTCATCTAATCTCTGTACATTTCACATAGAGAAAATCTGTTGGTGTAGCTGTGCTTACTGGTAGGCTTTCTATCAGGCATATAGATTCAGCCTTTAGAGACAAAAGCATCTATCAAAGAACAGTATTTTCCTTTTCCCGTATACAAGCAATGATACAGTAGGGCAGTACAGGCACACTATGTATATACAGTGTAGTGCTTACTATAAACCTTAAGAACAAAAATAATAGTAGTCATCCCACAAGAAGCAAGTAGGTTTTTGACAAGTGCCTATCAAAGAAGATAAGGGATGTTCATCATCTGATGGAAGTTGGGTACATCCAAGACCCTTTAACCATGATGAAAATTAACCTTAACAGGAGTTCTGCAAATATCTAGTGTTTGTCACAGGACATGTTTCTCTGCTTTTTTTTTTTTTTTTTTTTTTGCTTCTATTGCGTAGCTTTCCTCTTTAATAAACCTCACAACCTTGCAACATTGATCATCACTGAGGTCCTGAAAAATCTTGAGGAAAAAATACCAAAATCATTTAGAAATAATATCCCAGTGCAGGCTCTGAATTTATAGTTTCTGAATTCATACCACCATTCTGACCAAGATATAGAAAAACAATACAATGAAACTGCAGTCAGAATACGGATAAACTCATTCACTGATACAGGGACTAATCAGAGCAACAAGAAGACAACAAACAAATGTCCAGCCCCAGGAAGGCTTCTCCTTGCCTTTAAGATTCTTGCCTCATCATTCCCACACAGTCACATTTTCAGGGCAACTGCAGTTACTACATTTGTTTAAGTTTTGTCACAAACACTCATCTCTTGGTTAAAACTTGGAACACTGTATAAATCTCAAAAAGCTACATAGTATAGGAAACTACTGTTAAATTAAAATTATTATAAAACCAGCAGAAGAATACAAATTATTTTCATATGAGTGTTCAAGAAATGCATAAATTTCTCCCTCTTTTAAGAAACGGTAAAGATGCTTCTTCATAGGAATAGTATTTATAGATGTACTCACTAGATTCATATTATTCCTTGAAGTAAGTAGAGCCATCTTGTGGACATATCTAGCTGCTGCATGACTGGAAACCACCTCTAATTACTTCTTAGGTGGAACTAGACATTGAAAACAAGAAACAAAAAACAGTTTAAAGTGTTTTACTTCAAGTTCAGATCTAACTACACACATATATATATACATATATATTCACTAACTGTCCCCACAGTTCAAAAAAGATGCGGACAGACTGGAGAGGGTCCAAAGGAGGGCCACGAAGATGATGAACAGGCTGGAGAACCTGCCCCATGAGGAGATTGAGGAGTTAGGTCTCTTCTCCCTAGAGAAGGCTCAGGAGGGACCTTTTCTTCTCCCTGAAGAAGAGAAGGCTCAAGAGGGACCTTCTCACAGTATTCCTGTACTTAAAGGGCAGCTACAAAGAGGATGGAGGAGAGCCACAAGGAGCTACATGGAGAAGACAAGGGGCCATGAGTGCAAGTTGCACCAGGAGAGGTTTCATCTCGATATAAGCAAGACATTTTTTACAGTGAGAGCAATCATTCACTAGAACAACCTCCCCAGGAACGTGGTAGAGTCCCCATCACTGGAGGGTTTCAAGAGGCAATCGGACAAGCTGCTACATAATCTCATCTAGGCTGCCTTTCCCATGAAAGGTTTGACCAGATGATCTTTCGAGGGATCCCTTTCAGGGTCCCCTCCCCATAGAACAGTCCTGGGTTGTTCTATGATTCTAATTTCAGTTAACATAATGAGAATCACAGGTAGGTAGTACTACTGAAAAACTAAGCTGGTCATTATGCTCTGATTTGGATGACTAACCTTAGAAAATGTTGAACATTATTCCATGAAAGATTCTCCAAAGTGTATTCAGATCAGAAAACTGCATCATACCATCTTTCTCACTTTAAATTCTTGAAAATCCCAGTCCACAGTAATCTGGAAGTAGCGATGATCACTATTCCTCTGGGGAAAGAAAGAAGACAGGCCATTCATTGTTCTTTATTAGAAGTCATAAGAAAAAAAGCAAGAATACTTCTCCCTCAAGACCCAATTTTCTCTTGTATGTCACTGAAGGATCTTTCAATGGACCAAGCATACTTTGTTTGACATTTTATAAGGTAGAGTATCTATATGAGTGTTTGGCTGAGTGGCCTGTTTTTCAGGAATGTTACCTATCCATAGCTGTTATTACATTGGCTGCTATTTCAAAATTATTTATAAAGCATGTCATTTTACCGTGCATATTCTGCCAGGTCTCCTCTGTGACCCTGAATATATCCCTCACCTTCCCTGTTACTCACTGAGCATACACTGCGCATGGCCAGGAGCACTTCGTTAGGAGAAATTTTACCTAATCTGAACTAATTTGGCCAGATTACAGCACTTCTTTTACTATTTGGAAAGCAGCTCAGAATTCTGCAAATGGTGCTGTATGCATTGAGCTCTAAGAATCACCTTCACAAAACCAAGTATGCGCATTGACATTTTGGCCCCAAATATTAACTCCCTAACTTTCACCATTACTTTGGTATTTTTTTCTTGTTTTTATTGTATCGTTTGATCAGTAGCAAATTCTCCTATGTGATCCAGTTACAGTGAAAAGTGTACAGCCACTAATCCTAGGATCCAGGCTATTCAGTCCAGATTGAACATTTAGATTCTACTTATCCAAATTCCTGCTTTGTTTTCAGCTGAAAGCTGAAATCTTTCACTCACAACCTAAGAGATGGTATATCCTTATGGTCCATAAAAACTTCCAGTCAAGACACAGAAGCACTGCAATAGTGGTGAAACATCCTCTGCTGTGATGTTACTGCTTGTATGTTTTTCAAGAAGATTGCAACCAGGACACTATATGATGATGTATTAAAACATACGATAGAAGCAACAGCTATTGGGTGCTCTTCTTGGAGCTAAGGCTTCTGTCCAAATACTTGGTAAGCATTTTGAAGGGTATAAGAGAACAACGTCTACAGTGTGCTGGATCCTGCTAATATTTTCACTGGCAAAATTTCCTTTGTGTGGTGCAATCACAGACAGCTGATGCTTTCAGTTAAAAGGCGCCTATTTATTTTATGCTAATGTAGGGTGGTGGCTTTTTTTTTTCCAGTGAAAGTTAACGCACAACTCACAGCTTGGTAAGTACATATTTTAGAGGATGTTCACTAAATTGTTTGACACGAACAGATCTGTCACAAAAACAATTCCGTTTCCCATATCCAGGAACTAAAAACTGTGGCCAATTTGCTCTAATTCGTTCATTCATGAAGAAGTATAGGAATTGTACTTCCCTCCATTTCTTCATACAACAGTACGCAAATAGCGGCATCTATCAATATAATATTGGTCACTGGAAAAAGTTAGGAGACAAAACCAATGACCTAATACAACAGGGTTATTACAGAATCCAAAGAGACACTGCGTGAATAAAGAGGTTCACGAACGCAGTCGATGTTACCTGAAGTAAGAGACTCTAAATTATGCTAAGGTGTACGTCAATCATAATAGTGAACATACAACCTTTGTTTTAAGATTTAGAGACACACTATTTCATCCAGTAGCCACGTGGCCCTGAAAAAAGACTTACAGTTTTATGAAACATTATAGTAGAATAACTGCTGAGACTACAAAGAACGTGGAGGTGGACAAAGCAGAAGGAGAGCCCACTGGAGACGCATTCGGCGTAACCTGAATTTGTCTGGCACTTCTCGTGAGGAGGGCTGCCACTGCCTTCGCGCTGGCTGACTTCAAGCACCAGCCTTCCCTCCACGGCCCACAGCGGCACGCTGCTGGAGTACTACTATCGCCAACGCCGACTGAGCGAGCGAGCGAGCGAACCCGAACGTCGCCTATTATTTTTTTCCTACCGTCGCACCCAAAGCCTTCCTCCCACGGCACCGTTAGTCAGCGCGTAGGCGAGAAGGCGCCTGTGTGTACAGGGGCTGAAAAACTGCGTTGTAGCTGTGAGGCTGGCCGGGGGCTGCCTCGGCCTCTCCCCGGGTCGCTGTCGCCCTCAGGGGTCCCTCTCTGCGAGGGGTCTCGGCTCCTCCCCGAGGGTGCCGGGGGATGAGGTTGCCTCTCAGGGGCTTAGGCCTGGGCCCGGTGGCCCTTCCCTGACGGACGAAGCAGGGAGGGCGGGTGGTGTAGGCAGCGAGGGGGCGAGGGTCCGCGCTGAGGGGGCTCCACGGCGGGAGCCCCTCGCCCCCTCAGCGGGGGAAGGCGGCCATGGGGCGGGGTGGCGTGAGGGGACGGCGGCGCCGGTGGAGGGCGGAGGGGGGGGGGGGGGGGGGGGGAGCGGTGGGCTGCGAACGTGTGTGCGCCTGTGTGGCGGCGCGGGCGGCGTGCCCCCGCCCTTCCCCCGCCGGCGGCCAGCGCTGCGCGGTGGGCTGGCGCTGGGGTATTTACGGTAAGGTGGACCCGGCGGTGGCGGCTGGGTGTCAGGTGATCGGCGCTGAGGAGCCGTTGCCGCCGCCCGGGGAGGAAAATGCAAGATGGCCCAGCGGGGCCGTGAGGGGCTCCGCGGCGCCCCCTCCCCGGCGCGTAGGGCCGGCGGGAAGCGTTGAGGCCAACCCCGCCGCGCCAGAGCCCGTCCCCGGCGGGGGCACCGAGCCATGGGGCTCTGCTACAGCCTGCGCCCGCGGCTCTTCGGCGACGCCGGCGGCTCCATCTCCAGCGCCGGCGCCGCCTCGGAGCCCGAAGCGCCGGCGGAGCCTCATGCCGCCCCGCAGCCTCAGCCCCTCGGCGCCCCGCTTCGGCCCGGCGGTAAGCCCGGCGGGGAGGCGGACGGGCCGCCGCTGCTGCTGCAGAACGGCGGCGGTAACGGGGCGGCCCCCGAGCGGCCGCCTCTGCCCAAGGCCGGCGGCCCCGGTGGCGGGGGGAAGGCGGCGGCGCGGCAGCAGGCGCTGCACCAGCCGCCGGCGCTGCAGAGACCCTGGGAGAAGCTGCGCCTGGAGGAGAGGGAGGCGGAGAAGGAGGCGAGGAAAGTCAGCAAGAGCATCGACCGGGCGCTCAAGGAGCAGAAGCGGGAGTACAAGCAGACGCACCGCCTGCTGCTGCTGGGTACGCGTGTGTGTGTGTGTGCGTGGAGCAGTGTGCGTGTGCCTGTGCGGGGCGTGTGCCGGGGCGGGCAGGTGCCCCGCGGGGCTCCCCGGCAGCGCCCCCCCCCCCCCCCCGGCTTCCCCTGTTTTCCGTGGGCGCCCTCCATCGCTCCTTTGTCTCCCCGCTGCCCCCCCCCGCCTCCGTCCCCGGGCTCTCCCCCAGGCAGGTTTACACCTTTCCCTCCCCCCCCTTCCTCCTCCCTCTCGGCCCTCCTCCCCCCTTTTGGCCCTGGCAGTGGCTTTGCAATGGAGAACACGAGGGGTGCTTGTCCTGCGAGGGCGAGCGGCTCCACCCAGGCCGCCGGGCGGGAGCGATGCGGAGGGGGCAGCCCCGGGGTCTTCCGGGGGAGGGGAGCCCTGCCCCGGGCGGGGGGGGCCGCCTCGGCCAGAAGTTGGTTGTCTTAGCGCCCGAGCAACTCGGAAGCATTAGGAAAAAAAAAAAAAAAAAAAAAAAAAAAACCAAACAAAAAAACCCCACCAAAACAAACCCACAGTAGCAAGGAGGAAAAATGGCCATGCATAAGATGTGTAGAGCCTGTGGATGGTCCTCCTCCGCCGTGCGTAACCAGGGATGGTCTGCTGAGGAGCAATAGTGGGGGCTTGTGGCTCCTACACGAGAGGAGTGCTGATGAGCAATAGCAATAGGCTCCTTATTTAAAGAAGCAGCAAGCGGTGTAGGTGGAGATAAGTGGCTGTAGGTATGTACGTATAGTCCTCGCAGACATCGCCTCTACTACAAGATGTGTTCTTCAGCTGTTGGCCCTCAAATTTTTTTAGGGATGACTTGTCAGCTTTTGTCCCCTCTCCCCTGAGGCGCTACCTGCAGTCTGCTATTGCCACTGCTCTTTCTAAGCATTAGTTAATAGTCCTCTCCAGAGGATTTGTACCAGCTGATACATTTACAGTATGAAAACCACAGGGGTATCTAATACAAGCATCTCATTTCCTGCAGGAAACAGAACAGTCATACTGCAGGGCTTTTTTTTTTATGGTCTGGGCAGAGGGCTTGTTTGGCCTCTTAGCTGTGGTCATAAATCTCTGTTTTCTGTCAGCGTGGAAATACCGATTTGCTTTTGCGTTAGCTTGCTTTGCGTGTTTTCATAAAGTTGTGTGGTACAGAGTTTCGGTGCTTATCTATGTGTCTTCCAGATTTTGGGTAGCCTTACGTCTGTCTTTATAAAGCTGTGTTTCCATGTTATTGGATTCCTTCATTCCTGTTGGTGGGTGAGGGGCGGACAAAATACAAAATACAGTAGTGTAAAAAAGGTATAAGCAATGTTTGCGAGAACTGTAGTGCTCCAATTCTAAAAAACAAATCATGGGCTTTATTATTTCCCATAAAATACCAGCCTGTAGGATACCAGTACAGCCAGTAAAAGGAAAGAGAAAGAAGATGTAATTCCTACTCCATGGAATTAATAATACTCTTTGTAAAATGTTTCTTCTGATGCTGGAACTGTTACAGTATTTAACTCTAAAATTTAAAATATTCCATTAAAAAAGTGTATTTTAAAAAGGTTTTTCTTCCTGTAACATCTGAAAGTATGTTGTGACCAATATGGCTACCAGAAGGCAAAGATACTAGTTGGTGACCTTCCTCTAGAGAGGAATGTAATTGCTTGAACAAAAGGATCCTAACAAATAGGTACTGCATGTAGTCTATAACATGGGTGGTTGTCATAGTAAACCAGAGCAGTACGCACCTGCTCAGAAACAATGCAATTTGAAAAATAAACCATCTCTGACCCTTGACACCCTGAAAGACACTCAACACTCCCAAGACTCTCTGTGTTGAATTTTGTATTAAATCTGTGTCATAATCAGAAAATACTCTCTTGTTCTCTGTATTGCAGGGAGGAAATGCTGGATTATTGTTTCAGCCCTGGCTGATCAGGGCCTGACATAAATGTTTGATTTGGGTGTAGGGAGAGCTGCAGGTGCTTTGTGTTGCTGTTTGCAAAGAAGTAGAAATTCTGCTCTAGTTAAGAGGAAAATATTTAGAATGGGGAAGGGTTTATTTGTCCGAGAAAGAGTAAAGCAAAATTGCATTGCACAAGGTAATCGTTTTCAGTCTTGCACAGAGGAAAAGACTTGGGATGCATGCAGAGGTCTTTTAGATCAAAGAATATTATCGGCTTGATATTTTACAGTGCTTCTTGTGGTAAATAACTTGATCCCTGTCCCTAAGGTCTTCCTGGGAGAGTGAACCTAAAAAGCGAACCTTTGCTGGAGAGAGGAGGAATATTTTTGTAGATCAACATGGAGGAAATCCATAGCAGCGGAGAAATGGTGAATGCAGTGACAGCAGAGCACTGTCACAGAATAAACAAAGTTGAGCAACAGCATTGGTGTGGGCTTTGTTTCTTTCTGTTTCTTTTAAATACAAGTTTGTAAATAATAGCTTTGATTTGGTTTGTCCCTGTATGTCTTGTACCTGAACTGGGGCAAGTTTAGAGGATATTATTGAAATTTTAGAGGAAAACACTGTATAATTTAAGGAGCTACAACTAGATGTGAAAAGGATATACAGATAAGTGCACTAGTATAAGAACATTAATAATCTCTAGAGTCTCTAAATAAGTAGTATATTAGAAGAGAAGCTTCTATAAATGCCTGAAAATGACCTTTCCCTAAAAGCACACTAATTCTCCTTTTATTATGTCAAATGAAAACAATCAGCTTTGTGATGAGCTATGCATATAAGTTACCAAAATATTATGAAGCCTCAAAGGCGTTTTTTAGCATATGTTGGTAAATAGATCTCTAAGAACATGTTCTTACCTGTCACAGCTTCCCCCCGATTAATGTCTCATGCTGCACATGATGTTTTGACGCTCCCCTCTAACCTACATTTAGAAACACTTAACGTGTTTTGTCATAACCAGTAGTTGTCAAAAGGGGGGTATGCGGTAAGTCCTTGAGAACAGCTCTGTGTGTGCCTCCCACAAATAGGTGTATCTGTATCAGGTGGCTGTAACTGTGATGCGGGGGCTTTCCTGGTGCACTGGAGTGACAGCAAACATGGTTTGAGTTGGTTGGTTTGTTTTTCTTCTGCAAGAAGATGAACCTTCACAAAATGGAAACTTGCTTTCTACCGCAATTGGCTGTTTCTTGTTTAATGTCCACTTTAAAAAGAGGAGAAAGGGCTGGAAACCTTGAATTGATTAATGTGCACTGTATTATTGGCAGGTTTTTATTTCCTTTTATTTTTATAAGTGAAAATGTTAATCTGTGCAGAATTCTTAGGATGCTTTTGCTAACCTTGAGATGAGAATTTTTTTTAAGCATCCATATTTATTGCACAGATTTACAGGGCTTGGTCAGAGTCTTGTAGCTTTGGTTTCTGTCTTGTTTTCTGTTTGGTCTTTTTTTCCAGAGAACTGCAGATACTCTCTTCTACAAGACTGTTTAGTTGATGATTTCCTAGAAGCTGTACAAGCATTACAAATCACTTTGTAGAAGCAATTTAAATTCTCATTTCCAGTCTTGTATTTTAAACTATTTTGGGAGTAAGTGGGGTGAAGGGGGATTGGCTCTAAACAAAGTGCTAACCATTGTGGTATAATTAAGGCTCATGTAATGTTGAAGTAAGCCATAAATAGAAATAATTTTTTTTCCTAGTTAGCTGTTGTCTTCTAGTCTCCTCTGGCTCCTGTTTTTTCCATTTCCCCTGACTCCTGGTTGCTGTCCTAAATTTGGATGACTTTCTCAAGCAGAACTCATTCTTTTGCACTTCCCTGCTAAACTGAAACTGAAAGTGCTGGGAGTAAAAGCTTTTCTGTTCAACAGAAACTGAAAGTAATGATACAGGGATTGAGGGAGGGAAAATGGAGATAGTAGTTTTCTTCCTTTAAAAGGTCCTGTAGCTGCTTACATGATATTTAAGTATTGACTTGATAGTGAAATTTAGACATATTTGATGATGTTTATACACAAAAGTGTATAAAACATACAAAGAAACACGGTTCCCCTGAATTAATGGAAATCAAACACAAAAATGCCTTGTCAACCTTGGGGAGTTCCTAAGCTGTAGATCCCTGAAAGCTCGGAGGTGTATAACAAACATAATGCTTTACTACAGTTTTATTTTCTTAACTACACACCTATTGACTGTTGTCAGAATTACACTGTGTTGCAAAAAGGATTTCTGCTCTGACAGCGGCTTTCAGGCTAAAATTGCAGTCTGTTATTTATGTATGCTGCATCAGCAAACCCTTAAATTTATAATCCCCAAACCAATTTTAAGTATTAAAATTAAACTTAATAAATCTTATTTTAAAAATAACTAACTTTTATATAGTGCCAACTCATGCTTATTGATAAATACCTGAATTTAGTTTAGCTTGATGTGCTGATACTTTGCCTGTGCCTGCATAAGGCTGTGTGCTTGGGGTGTTTTCCCTCTTACCACCAGAGATGATGCCCTCCCTGGTCCGTAACTGAGCTGGGCACCGCTGCTTGTGTTCCAGGGTGTTGCATCTTCTTGTTGCATCCTGTATATGCCTATCTCGTCTTTACAAAAAAACTTGTTGGTTTGTGTTGGTAGATTTTGGATCCCTATAGCAAGGTAGTACTAGCATGTAGATAATGGAAATAAAATTGATAGGAACAGATATTTTTAGGACTTGAGATAATGGGCTGCAAATACCGACCAATGTAATAAAGTAAATGGGTTCTATAATCCCTAATCCTTTGGATCATTCGCATATCTTTCCAAATGCTCTTCTGGTTTTGTTGTAACTTATGCCATCACATTGAAGTGTATATGCATGCCTTGCAGATGAGGAAACCAGTAGGCGGAAGTCATCAGGACATGTTGGAATTAGTTCTTTGGGCATTTTTTAAGTGTACTGAAAGTGATCCCTGATTTACAACACTTAGCTTTTCTTTATTCTGTAGATTACTGACTAATTGCATTTGGCCCATGTTTAGCTGTTCTAACTGATTTCAGCTCGTTGATTAATTTTGCTTATTTTTTAATCACTTTTAAGGAAAAAAATACACTTTTTTTGTTCTATTCTATGTTATGTGTAGTAGTGTGTCATGGTTTAACCCCAGCCAGCAACTAAGCACCACACAGCCTCTCGCTCACCTTCATCACAGTGGGATGGGGGAGAGAATCGGAAGGGTAAAAGTGAGAAAACTCGTGGGTTGACATAAAGACAGTTTAATAGGTAAAGCAAAAGCTGTGTGTGCAAGCAAAGCAAAGCAAGGAATCTATTCTCCACTTCCCATGGGCAGGCAGGTGTTCAGCCATCTCTAGGAAAGCAGGGCTCCATCACGCCTAACGGTGACGTGGGAAGACAAATGCCATCATTCCCAATGTCCCCCCCCCTTCCTCCTCCTTCCCCCAGCTTTATATGCTGAGCATGACATCGTATGGTCTGGAATATCCCTGGGGTCAGTTGGGGTCAGCTGTCCTGGCTGTGTCCCCTCCCAACTGCTTGTGCCCCCCCAGCCACCTCGCTGGTGGGGTGGGGTGAGAAGCAGAAAAGGCCTCGACTCTGTGTAAGCACTGCTCAGCAGTAATGAAAACATCCCTGTGTTATCAACACTGTTTTCAGCACAAATCCAAAACATAGCCCCAGACAAGCTACTATGAAGAAAATTATCCCAGTCAAAACCAGCACAGAGTGCTGGGAGGCTCTAACTGCTGAGCAAGGTTGGGTTCTGCAGCTGTTACTTAGGCAATATGAACTTTCAGTTGTTAGGCAAGTTTTGCATATTGGTGTGTATTCCACAAATGCTTATCATAACATAGTGTCTTAATTAAGCAAGCTATGCTAATATCTTCTTTGTCTTTTTAAGCTCCCGTTACCATTGTAACTTGTTGACTGCAGAAATTTTAAAGAGTATATAAAACTTTGGGATTTGTACATTTGTTTTCTCTTTCCCCATGCCTTCCCCTGCCCCGCCCCCAGAAGAAATACAGTTTATTAGAAGAAATTATTTAGAATATTATTTAGAATTATTACATTATTTAGAAGAAATACAGTTTGATACTTTGTTCCTGTGTTCATCCCTTTCCACTGCCTAAGCCCGCACCCCATATTTCCTACCTTGCCAGCCCTTTGGCATTCCTTAACTGAATCTTATGATATTTTTTCATTCTCCAAGAACACTGTATAAATGATACTTATATTGTGGGGTTTGGTTTTTTTTTTTTCCATTTTAGCATCTTTTACACAGTGAAACTGTACAAATTTGGGGAAATATTTACTGGTTGTGGGGGTTTTTTTTCCCTAGAGTCATGGCTTCCTTCAACTTACTTTTCAAGTCAGGTACCATTTGAGCTTAGAAAGTTGAATTAATTTTAAAAAAAATCTTTCTTCTTTTGTTTTTAATCCAACAGCCTCGTTGAGCTGTGGGGGAAACCTGGCCTTCTCTCTGCTTACTAAGTTTAACCTATTTGATAGCCTGTTCTAGGAACACTTTGCTTTCACTGAATGATAGGAAATGATTCTTCTCTATGGACTTCTGAACAATAGTAGAGAAACAAAATGGTGCAAGTAAGATAACAGAGCTGTTGCTTACCCTCCAATAGAAAGGATAGAAATTTCTGAGTTACCACTTTTACATTGGGGAAGTCTTGACCATACCTTTCAGTGTTTTCTTAAATTCTGTGTGGTTTGGATCTTTTGTAATGTCCAGTAAGAAGCTCTTTGTAGAGTAGATGCTTGATGGGTTGAACAAATGAGTAAAATGAAGCACAGAGCAGATGTTATTCAGCATGTTGACTGGTGCCACGGTCCAAAAGAAATCTAAAGCTGTCTTTCACTGAAGATGCAGATCTATTTTTAGAGATGGAAAATGTATGTCAGTAGTTATTACTTATTATGTTCTTAATAAAAGCAGCCTTTTGTAGATAGTTAAAATCATCCAATTATGGTTAAGGTTTACAGCCTTGTGTAGTTGTTCAACCCTGTGAGCTATTTGTTGTGCTGCAGTCATCAACACATCTTTCACTTTATGGGCAGAAGCTTGTCCTACTGTGCCATTACTTAAAACTGTCTGGCAGAACTGTTTTAGTTTTTTTTTAATTTTGTATGTTTTCTTTTGACTGATAATATCATAAATTAATAAGGCTGGGTGGTTTGGTTTTTTGCTTTTTAAATACCCAGGAGTGCAGGGTCTTGAAGAAATGCAGCTTCCTACCTGGCCTATGCACATTGTATTTATGCCTTTTCCAAAAGTGAATGAGCATTAAGTATACTGACTAGCGATGTTTCATGTTATCCCTGCAGCACTGTATAGCTATATGTGAAACTCCTGTCTCTCGTGATTTGTCTGCACATGAATATTGAATAAAAGTTTAAGGACTTAAAGCCTCACTGGATAAACTTTATGAAGAAGGAAGGACATACTGTTTGGGACTAGAATAGATAAAAAGTATTTAAGAAAATATTTGATTTTTCTTTGTCTGTTTTCACATGCAAAGGATCAAAAAATCCAAGAAAAAACCTGCCAATTAATGTCTGTAACATAAGGCATAACATCAGTCACCTGTAGTGGAAGATCTTAACTGATAAGATCTCTTTGAAGTCAAACTTGAATTTCTTCCTCAAAATCTGGTATTTTACTTTTGTTTGTTTTTAAACTTAAGTTTGAAGAATTATAAATTCCACTTACATTTAAAGTAATGTTAGGTTTCAAGAATAATAAATTATTCTTTCCCAAAATACCATTACTGTAGTAAGTCAGATCGAGGTCGTATTTTAAATTCTATACTGTAAATACTTAGCTAAAATAAAGTTAAAGATGACATCATGTGGGAACAACATGCATTTTGGAGCTTATAAAGCTGTTAAAAAGTATAAAGTGTGTGTCGTCCCCCCCCGCCCCAAGTATTTAAACAAAAAGAATTGAAAAGTCTTTCACTTTCTCTATGATAAGCAATACAATGTTGACAGTTTCTTTTAAGAAGACTTCATTCCTATAAAGGGCAAAAAGGAAGCTCTTCTCAGCAGTTAATTCCAGCAAATTATCTAGTTGGTCTTCAGAAGCTGCAGAAAAGGAGAACATTCCTTGTGTGATTTGGGTTAGTGCATGCATTGGAGATAAATAGCAGGCTGAAAACATCTCTAATAAAAACATGACAATAAATTGAGTCCTCAGTCTCTGTGGGTATTGTTTCCCCACTCCCAATCCCTCTGTTTTAATTATTTGAAAATACATACTTTTTGATACATGTAATATACACTGTATGTAACTTGTCATATGTGGATCAAAATGGATAGAAAGAGTTTTATGTTTCCATCATGAAGAATGAAGGCTATGCTAAACTGCCCAAAATGTGGATGATCATGGGTCCTTATTCTTCTGTGCAAGTGAGATTTATATTAAGCAATTTAATCTTTTATTGAAAACTGTCGCAAACATTGCTGCAGACATTACCAACTCTGTTATGGTACAATTCTCTTAATTATGGAGAATTAGTCATTCTGGATCTTGAAGCAAACGCAGAATGTACTGCATGGTGTTAGGCAGTGCCTTCCTAATAATCATCTTTATTTTCTTGAAAGCCTCATGTGGAGGACTAAGCTACAACAGAAGCAAGTTGCTTTTTTCTTTCAGTGAGAGGACTCGTTCATATTTCACGTGCTTGAATTAATTTCATGTTGACTGAAGAATAGTTTTCTATTCCAGATGACGCTTTTTTCAGATAGAGATACACACACATGTCTGTGCGTGCACACATGCCACCAGTGAAGTTCTTGTAAAACATGGTAGATAGCCATGAGGAGTCTAGGTAAGTTAAACAAGCCTGCAGGAGTATGTGGTTGGATTATATGCTGGTGTATCTCATAGGCTTAAAGCTTTGTAAGAACAGGGCAAGTCTAATGGATTCCGTAACAAGATTGTTTTTCTTTTCATCCTTTGACTCACTGGATGTTTGAATTACAAAATAGACTTACAGTGTTATCTTCTGCTTGTTCTGAGCTTGCTGCACTTGTCTAATTCACTCTCTAGGAGAGAGATGAACAAGATACTAAGTGCTTCTAACATGTGCCAGCCTTTGCAAAGACATACTTCTTTTTTTTTTTTATGTTCTTACACAAACTAAAAACCTAAGATGCAGAAGAATATAATAATTTGTATAAAGGACATATGCAGAAGTAACCAGTTCATAATCTGTAAAGGTATGGTTAAAAAGGTTTTGGGGTTTTTTAATTAAAAAAAAAAAAAAAAAAGTCTTTTTTCTTTTCTAAATGGCAAGATGCTATGGAAGGTATTCATGTCTCATAAAGTGTCTGTTTTCTCCCAATCATTTAATCATCTAATACTAAAAACTGAACAAAGAAAAAAATCCTTGATGTGTACAAGATAAGTTTTTCTGCTTCAGCTGTGCTTAAGAACCTTGTAGTACACTACAAGTATACTGCGGTTACGTGTCAAGCTCTGCAACCTAGTCATGCCTAAACAAGCAGGAAAACTGCATTAAGGATTGGCTATAACTTAAGGTGACTTTCAGATCCTTCTATTCATTGGGTCTACTGACTTGTGAGCATGGCTTAATGCAGAACAGTAGCGGTTCAAACTGTTTTGCTTTTATCCCTTGAAAATATTTCCGTGAAGGAAAACAGATGGGATCTACAGGACAATAATTCTGGTTCAGATTGAGTAGTTGATGTTACTTTCATTTAACATTTTGAAAGAAAAACAGAAATCTGAAATTCTTTATAGTATTTTCTCACAGTCTTTGTTGGGGGAGGTGGAGCATAAAAACCAACCAACCAACAAACCACCCTTCTTCCATGTGAATTTCTATGGCTTTGGTTTGTTGAACAGAATTGAATTTCAAGTTCATATTGATTTGGATTGTGCCTATAGATGAAATAGCACTGGGAGGGGAACAAAACCTTTTGGCAGTTGGAGAAAGACTGGATAACAAACAGCATTTAAATAACTGGCATGCATTGTTCCTTTTAGTAAATACATTTTTCTTCTTACTTTTAAGAACATTTTGAACAGCCTTACACTTTCTGTGATTCTTCAGTGCTCTAAAGCATTTAATTTCTCTTAATGGAAGACTGATACAGAAGCAGTAGAGTTGCACTTGGTTTAGTGCTTCCTGATGTATTGCTTTCAGATCAGAAGCTGTAGCAATCCCTCTGATGCTTCCATGAGCTTCCAGCAATTCCATTTCTCCTCCCTCAGGTTTTCTTATTCTACTTGATGTGACATCGGGATTCATGAGCTTGTTTGTTCAATAGTGTCTTTCCAACCTGATTATTATTGAAATAGTACAGTTGGTATGGTGTTGGTTTTTGTTGGGTTTTTTGTTTTGTTTTGTTTTTAAATGGGGAAACTACAATAATATTTAAGGAGGCAACATATTCACTCGTAGGGCCTTCTACCTCTTAACTATATATAAAGCTGAGGATGTTGACTCAGCAGAGGGGAAAAAAAGAACAAAAATGCCTACAGTGGTGTTTGGCTTGTGATATGCAGAACTCTCTTCTGTCAGTGGATTCTGGCTCCAGGTGTATGTCAGCTATGTCTTTGAACTACCAGAGGTGGAAGGAAAACTGTTTCATGTAAAAGCTGAAAAGGAGAGAATAGTTTCTTGATACTTGAAGTTGCTCATAATTTAATGTAGAAAGGATCGCCTGAAAAGTAATCTACTCCAGAGACCATTTGGCAATAGTCCTTGTCTGGTTAAAAGGGATTCACAGATATGTGATCTATCTGCTGGAGACTGAATAATACTTTCTAACATGTCAGGAAAAGTTAAAGCAGTGCAGTGAAAGATTAAACAGCCTTTCAGAGGACTGTGTTACAGAAGGGTTTGGGGTGGGCAGGGGTGGGACGGGACTGTCTTTCATGCTGCTTCATGCTATGCCCAGTACCGTTGCTAGTGCTTCTGCTCCAGCAGTTTCAGAAGGAAATAGGGACTCTGATGCTCTGAAGAACGAGCAGATGTTTCACGCTCGGTCTGCCTCCCTATACAATGCTTGAGAACAGGTATGTGTTAATACCTGGTTCTGCTCTTTGGGGAGACCATTCACCTTAATGCCACAGTTTCTTGGGGGTTTTGTGCATTGCTTGTGCGAGCAATGGCACAGCCTGCCAAGGTTCTTCAGCACCTGGTATTCTAGTACAAGTAGATTGGGTGCAGGGCGAAACAAATACATAACCTTCTCAAGCCTAAGCAGCATAACATCAGTACATCCTACTATGTTGACTGCCACTGAAATGTAAAAGGTCTCTTCTTCTGGTTTGATTCCACCCCCCCCCCCCCCCCACCTTTGACTTCCTGTTTAAAGTGAATCCAAAGCCTCCCTGTAATACCTCACTTTGTGTTTCTTTAGAGGTCAAATAAACTTATTTCAAAGTAAGAATTTCTGACGGTTTGTTTTTTGTTGGGTTCTACCCCCCCCCCCCCCCCCCCCCCATGCATTCTGTATCCTGATACCCTTGGTAAAAGAGTAATTGGAAGCTTACTTGAACTGGCTGTTTACATGATGTGCAAAGAAATGCTGAATTAATCTCTCTTAATCCTATGTCAGAAAAAACAATTTGAAGATACTACTGAGTACCAAATAAATAAATACACAGCATCTTTTGAGTTCAATCCTTTATCCCCTAATACAGTTCTCTCTGAAGTTAGACTGGTAAGACTTTAGTATTGGTAGCTGCTTCATCAGTGTGAGGTAAGCAACCAGACAGTGGAGCAGATTTAAGGAATTTATGAATAAGTAGACTGAAAGTCCAGAAGTAACTAGTAAGACTTTTCCATGCAACTATCTATATAACCAAGAAATCATTTTACTTCCCAGTTAGTCTCTGTGCTCAAAATTATTAAGTTGCTTGAATTTTAACATGAATATTACTAAAGTAATCTTCATATAGTGTTCAAGCAGTGGTATTGTTTGGGACCTCTTATTTCAGTTCTGAATAGGACACACACTGACCCACCCACCAACTTCAGCTTCTATTTGGCTGGAATTCATACTACACTTGCTTTCTCCAGCTTGTTTGTAGCTGTAACTCATGTAGTTATTCCATTCCTTGAAAGAAAACAGGCTGGAAAATATTCCTTAAAAGCTAACTGTGCTCTTCACCTATTGCTCTTGTCTGAACTGTTTTTTCAACGTCTCAGAAGCGGGCAATGCCTGCTTCTAATGGTGTTTTTGTTTGTATTTATTTTCTGGAGGAAGCATTGTTTTTCCTTTTTTACTTGGTTCATCAGGCAATTCAGAACTACTATATATCGAAGCCTTTCTGAAACTGGCCTATAAAAATCTCTGTACTCTGCTTCTGCTGCTTCTAGAGATATGACCTTGCAGTGGCTCATTGAAGAGTATTATTTGATTGTACTGTGCTTATTGGAGAGTTGCTCTTCTCCAACATTACTGCTCGTCCACATTTCAGTCTTTTGTTAAGCTAGCATTATTCACAGTGGTATCTTTAATCAGTGACTAAAAATTTACTGGTCCTGTGAGGACCTTACTAGCAACACTGCAACTAGTTGATGATTCACGCTTATTTCTTGAAATCCATCTCTTGGCTGATTCCTGATCCACTTAAAATGTGTTGTATTGATCATTTGCAGAATAACATCAGGCATACATGTGCTGCTTATTTATAATATCAAATGTCTTATATTGACATAAGCCTTTAACTTAATCAATGGTGTTTGTTATCAATATCCCTCAAATATTTATTTTCAATTAAGCAAATAACTTATTACTGATTCATGGACCTTAGGTGGTAGATACCAGTCCTGTGCTCGATGGAATGTGATTTTTCTCAGACTGTGTGTAACCTAAATAACAGGATCTCATACCTGAAAAACTTTATTTTCTGAGGCCCTGAGGTTATTCTGTAGAGTAACAGTAAATGAGATTGACATTCTTTATGCCATTATCTGTGGTGATTTGCAGGACATGCATGCTTGGATCCTTCCTGGATTGAATTCTCCTGTAAATATTGAGAAAAGAACTGTTTAGATCACCTTGTGAAGAAGGAGGGCAAGAATCTCTGTTTAAAGAATTACTTGTGTTGACACACACAGCATTATTTGCTGTAACTCTTTTAAGTAAAAAACATAACCTGACATTTCTGGGTGAATGTTTTCATTAAACAATGAGGCGGCTTATCCATGTCTTGGTCTAGCATGGTCTAGAAGAGCATGGTGCTAGTATGATTTCTAGCAAAACAAATAATTTTATTAACTTGAGAAGATGTTTTGGAAACAGCAGTGTTTTGCTTGGTCCATTGCATCGCTAAAGTATAGTCTGTTTTTAGGGTGGTTCAAACTGTCCACTTCCCTCTCCTTTTCTTAGAAAAGAGACAAGCTGCTTATTTAAATTCATACTTTCAACAAGCTGAAAATGCTTTGTCAAGATGAAATATTAAGCCAATTGAATATTTCCTGCTACTACAGACCAGAGCAGGAGAAAAAAATAATCTCATGATGTTGTTGTTTGTTTCCTTCTTTTTTACTGGCTGTAGTCCAAAAGTGTCTTCTGTGCTATGTTAGGTCTTGCAGGCAGTTGCTTGGACCTTTTATGAACGCTGTCTTTCAAATCAGCTGACTCTGGTTACTTTTGCTGTCTTTGTTTATGGCTGGGAAGTTACTGATCATTCATGTTTTGAAATCATCCTCACCATAAAAGAGTCCAGCTCAAAATGTAAAGCTCTTAAATCTAAGCACTTAGTAAATTAACAGTTTTATTTCATGTCAGCTTTTTGGTGGCTTTTTTTGGTAGTAGTTAGGAAAAATAATAATCTGTTCTAAAAACTGCTTATTGTTAGAATTGTTGTGTATGTTACATGTTAGAAATCAACTCTTGTTCTAGCCATTTACTAACATAAAGGTAGAGTTTTTACCTTCATAACCCTCCTCTTTGTTAATAGGTGTTTGAGTGAAGAATTAAGTCTCTGTGAATACATTGGGGTATTCTCATTCTTTAACTCATCCTAAATGCACACTAGCAATTATCTAAATTTATGAAATACTTGACTGAGTCCATCATCCTGTCACCATAGACAGTCTTTTTTTTTTCTTTTTTTTTTTTTTTTTTTTTCCTTCTCAGGTGTATGCATTTCTTTCAGAGCACTAGATGGCTTGAAAAGCTTTCTTGACCCCCATCCATAGTTGACAATGTATTTAACATTTCAAAGGATAGCGCTTCCTCTGTGGGTGTTCTGATAAAATGCTCTAGCTGGAGCCAGGTCTTCTAGCATTTTAACTAACTCTCCACACAGGGACCCTTCCTGTGGAGGAAACATGCATTTTCTTTAAAAAGAACTTCCAAAATAGAATGCGAGCATAAACTGTGAAGGAGGAGAAATAACTTTAAGTATAGGAGCAGTTGTGTTACTGATTCTGCTGTAGTATGTAAAGATCTGAAGTTGTAAGTCAGTGTAATGTGCAAGTGTGTAAAATGCATACTTACATTGAAGGCATAGCAAATCTTGCTGTGGTGGCAAGAATCCCAGATGTGAACCTAACTCTGCAGTGCTATCAGTCTGGAACTTACTGCTTGAGTTGGAAGAGGGAGCTGAGACCCAGAGGCATGGCAGAAAATTATTTTCATGAATTTCATCTTTGAATGTCTCATTTTTCAGCTTGAATATGGTACATGTCATCAGAAATGCTTCAAAAGTACTGAGCAGTTTTGTCTTCCACCAACTGCAGCTGGAGTCAAATGGTCAGCACTGAGGAAGGCTTACACACAAAAGTGTTGTTTTGCATACTCTGAATATATCAATTCCTTCAAGACGAATAATCTTTATTTTTTTTTTAGTGTTATTTTTGTCGCATTGTACCTGGTTCAGTCATTGGGTATGTATTTAAGTGATGGTGATAATTCATTTGCTTACAATATGATTATTTTTTTTAAGGGAGTTTTTATTCTGAGACTTAAAACTGAAAATGCCGTTTCTTTCATGGAGCCCATGAAATGTGGTATGCAACCCCTGACTTAACAGCAGCATGCTGAAAAAATGTAGATTTCAGAATAGCAGACTACTTAAAATGTTGACAGAAACACTTATTTGCTTGGTTTTTTAATTTTCCCTTCTGATCCTAAATGCCCATTGGTTTTCATCATAGAAAACTTCAGGCTGAGAGGTTAAAACCTAATAAAATCAGCTGAATGGTGTCATATAATGAAAATCATTAGGAAGACTCAACTACAGCAATCAGTAGGGTTTGAGTCTAACTATAGTTAAACTGTCAAATACACATGCAAAGGTTAGGCATTTCCAGCATGAAGGGTATCTGTTCAAAGTTTGGTATGTATGCTTTATATCAACATGCATTATGTTGTCTTTGATTACGTGACTGTCTGTGCTTCCTTTCTACATTCCTCATAGGTCCCTCCCTACCTTGCAGTATATACAGTATAGAATAAATATTAGCAACTGAATATTTGTTGACTGCATGTCATCTTCATTTTTTTTAATGTGGAATAATTCTTGCACTGTATACAGAAGTCTTTAGTGTCTCATGTGGATTTTTCTGGGGAGTGAACCATAGATATATTTCCTGTTATACAGATGGAAAATCTAAATAGAAGTGGAACATGCTCAAACTTACATGTCATCTGAATTTTATTTATTAGTTTAGATGTCTACAGCCTGGTCTACTTCTAAAATTACTTTAGAGAGCTGGTACAAAAAGCTACTACCTTTGGTGTCCAAGTTACTATGTTAATGTTTACTAGAATTTCTGAAAACTGCTTCTCAAATTAAATACTTTTGAGAGTAGGGAAACTTAACGATTATGCTGCAGCTGTATGGCCTCCTCTCATGGCCATGTATCCGAGATGTGAAAACTCAGCTGGGAAGAAACTGAACCTTCTGGTACCGTTTTTATGTCCCAATGCCAGCTTAATGATCTGGGCCTCTCAGATGCTGGTCAGACAAGTTCCCTGTCATGGCAGCATGAGAAAGTCTTCAAGTCTTAACAGTATACTGTTCCTGGCTTTCCTGTCTGTGATGTCCTATTTCTAGTCCAGGGAAGAATGATGACTTGGAGCACCTGTTGATACCCTTTTGCCTGCCTCATTTCAGATAAGCACGAGATGTAATACAGTGGAGGATGTTTTGACAGCAGCATGCCATGTTGGGAAAACCGCCCCATGTTGTAAAGTTTGTCAGACTGCATTGCTACTGAAGATTTTTATAATGGAAAAGTCTCCTCTGACCAGCTTTGGGAGCAAGAGGATAAGCAAAGAGTAATGGGAGTATCTTACTGCACCAAGCAAAGGTCTCTGAGCCTAGACAGATTGATAGTTGTATTCCTGCGAGGGAAAACTTTGACCCTGCCCCTTGCTGCTCATGCATGACAAGGGTGCCTGGAAAAAAATGAAGAAACAGCTTGTTCTTGCAGTCAATAACCTGATTTACTCCAATTTGAAGCAGAGTAGTAGTTAATGAATTGAGTGTTACCAGGATTTTCTTGTATGGTCAAGCTCCTTCATAATACTTACTGCTTTGGTTTGCCACCTCTGGTGATAAAGCTGTTTATATAGTGGTACAATTTTTAGTATAGAGCTTCTGTATAGTTATTAGGTCTGCCATTTTTCCTTAGAAAATGAGCATGACTATAAAAATTACACTTCACAAATATTTCCATGAGCTGTATTTATCGAACATGTCATCAGTGGGTTTGATAACAATGGAGTTGGAAATCCTGCATTCCTTAATTGGAACAAACTGGGATCCAAATCCCATTCAAAACATTATGTGATTTTATCCTATTTTAGATCCCACATCTATTCTGTTGCTCAGGGCTTGTCTTGTATCTGTGGTACTATGCCTGAACTAATAAATCCTGTGGGATCTTATCTAAGCTGAGGTCAGTGTTGGATAAACCATGTCAATAATTCAGAAATAACTGAGTTGCAGAGCTGGTTTCTGACTATTGTAACTTCTGGGTATTGCTGGCTGCTCTAAAAAGGCCACAGGAATTATGAAGAAAGTTCATTGACTTGTCCACAAATATGCAATAAGTTTAGGCAGAATTTGAATGACTATCTGAGCGGATGTGTAGTCAAAAGCAGCTGTGACTTGACTGCAACTAGAGTGGAAGACCTGTGTCAGTATACCTAAGGTGCCAAATGACTTCTGTGGTAGCACTCAAAGCTTTATCCAGTGTTCCCAGTTACCTGCTAGTTCAGGGGTAAAGAACAGTGCCACTGGATACGAAGGCACTTTTGTATGACCTGCTATGCAATCAAACATGGAGTGAAGCAAACCTCTCTGCGGCAAAGAAAGGCTACAGTTCCTCTTCCTTAAAGAAAACTGTAACAGCCTGTTTGCTGTGCCAAATGTCTGTCTTTATGCTAGTTTCAACCAGTTTCACCAGTTTACAAGTACCACTGCCGTTGGCTGTATCACCTTGATTTATTCTTTACTCACCATTTGCTTTGCACTGAATGAAGGAGGATTATGTAGCTAAGCTGCCATGGCTTTTCCCACAGCATAGTTAAAACTGTTAATGCTATCTTTGCAGTTTTGTGAATTGGAAGTAAACTTGAAGAGAAAACTTTATTTTTGTGTTAATTTTATTTTAAAGCCAGCTTGGATTTTTTTTTTGACGTGGGGAGGGAATGGTGGTTAATGTCAAGATCGGCTGATGAAAGATCATCTTCTGGTGAAACTTCTGTACAAAACAGATGCTGGTCTGGCATTTTCATAATGGTAACCGTTCTTTCTAGTTCTGCTGAAGTAAATTCTCAGCTTCCTGATGGTTCCTTAGTAAAGAGTTGCAACCTTCATGTGGCATAGTAGATGTTCTGTATCAGTTTCTACATCTTGCCTATGAATGAGAATATCCCAAAGTCGGCTTTTGTTTCTGGTTGTTTATTTTTCAGGCCCATGTATTTTCAGTCACCTTCTGCAAGATGTAAGATAACTTTTCTGCAAGACATTCTACCCACTCACGGTAGGGAGTAAGTAGTTTCTTTTGGAAGGCTAAGTGGTCTCAAAGAGCACTTTGATGGAGTGAGGTGCACTGTATTGGCACTCATGCATCACACCATGTTAAAGTAGATGCAGCAGATAGAACATTGTGGTTTGCCATCAGAAAGGTAGATGCAATATTCATAGATCCAGAGATGTGAAGGTGTAATTCTAGGACCTTATGTTTGATGGTGTCTGTGCAATCCTCACACATTGATTGTTAACTCTGTTAAAAGTTTCTTGAGCTATTCTGTGACATTATACAGGGAAGATTGCTCTCTTGCATCAAGAACTCAACTCACAGATAAACCTGGTGCCACCAAAACAGTAATTGTGAAGACCACTGTGAACAGTCTCAGTGGAGATGTATTCTACAGCTATAGGTTGCATTCAGGCTTTGTAGTTCACCAGCGATAACTGGTCAACTGTAGATGTGGAAACAGCAGCTCTGAAGATATTTGTCAGATTGTTACAGCTTGTGATTTACTTTTCTTCTGTTTCCCACCTCCACCTCCAGGTTAGACTGTGTTTGGGATGCAGGCGCAAACTCAAGTCTCCTTTGCCAGGGAGTGATTATCCTTTGTGATTGGTTTCCAGACAACTCAGCAATGTGTTCTGCTCCAGGGCCTTGAATTTTTAGTGGAAGAACTGAGCAGAGCTTTGTGCCCACTCTTCTGATGGGCTAATCTTCTGAGTTCAGTACCTTTTAAGAAGCAGTAGAATTGTTCATTTTACAATTATTTCCCCTGTCCAACTTCTTCCCATCCCAGAAATCTCTCTTACCACTTACGAGTAGAAAGAGCAGCCAATTAGCAGAAAGACAAGTTACTTGGTATGTGTAGATCAGCTGGACATTTTCTGCCTCTAAATATTCTTCTGTTCACCTTTCCCTCTATTTGTGATCTCTCTTAGTCATTGTTTCTCCTTATCTGCACATTTGCTTTGCAGTGTTACTGGATTTACTCTTCTGTATATACCCATATGCTGAGCTTGAGGAAAGCTCAAATACAAGTGTTCCCATAGGCTCCTGCTTTGTTTTTGAGCAATGTAATGTGCACATTTACAGTACTGGTATGCATATTAAATGCAGACATCAGTCATTTGAAACTCATTAGTAATGAGTAAATAATAAACTCACAGGTCTCTAGTGAGATGGGGATGTTCCTAACTTCATTAAATCTCCCCAAAGAGTTTTCTTTAAACATGATTTTAGTTTGTATTTTGAGACAGAACCAACTCAAACTAAACAAGTGATGTTGTTTTAAGAGAAAAAGTAAAGCTGAGAAACCTTTCTGTTTTCTGATGCAGAAGGAATAGTGTATTACACCTGATACTTGGATTAGGAGGGTTTGAATACAAATATTTAAGGGGATATGATGTTTCCCTAAAGATTTTGGGAAAGGAGTCATCTGCCTTGGTATTTTTATGACTGAACGAATATTGTCGTGGCAAGTTTTTGGCTTCTCAGGGGACGATACATCCTTGACTGTTAGTTTTGTGTATGTCGATTTACCAAGACTATAAATAATGTTCTTACGCAGGCTTAGTCTTCTACAAAAACTGTTTAAGGCTGTTCTTTTCTAGGGTAGGAAAAACTATAGCTGAATAATTCAAGAAAAGTCTATCCAACGCAATAACCCATAAAATTACCACTGTGTTGTTCTTATGATTTAAAAAAGTAAAAAGTGATTGTCCTGTTACATTTTGAGAACTAACTACTTGTGACTTTTTTTTTGTAAATTTGTAAATAGATTTGTTTATCAAAACAGCAAGCATGACATTTTAATGGTATGGTGTTAATGAAGTGGTGCTGCTGTTGCCAGTGATACTGGACTCATTACCAAAATTTGCATAGTTGTGTGAGTTATATGGACCACTAAGATGATTAGAAAGGGGCCTTCTTGTTCAATAAAACTTGGTTGCATAGTGTGTAAATGTGGCAGGAGTGAGAATTGTGTAGAATCTCAGCTGTAGACTCTCAGCTTGGGACTTCTTAGCCAGTTTGGAGAGTTTTCCTGCTTGGCTTGTCACTGACTTCTCCCTACTTTCACCCTTTCAAGGCTTTTGGAGGAGACTAGGAGCCGTAGTCTCCAATGAGGTAACAAACCCAGAAGTGGGACTGACCAGAGAAAGGTTTGCAATTGAGTGGTGTTCTTCACCATGGGTTCTTCTTGATGAATTCATGTATTCATTGCATTATATCTTTAATCCTCATGGTGGCAGCAAAGACTTAAGAGAAAAGAACCTAATCTAGTGCAGATGACCTGTATTTTAATTAAAGTTAAAAAGAACATGCTTATATTTATATTTTTAGTTTTTGTTTCCAGTGGGGCAGCTCACAAACAGAAGGTCAACTTAGGCTGCAAAACTTTGTCATCTGTGACTTGAGTTTGTATGAACTGGTGAGAGCCATTTAGCTGGGAGAAATATTTCCTTTTTTCCTCCCTACCCCCAACCAGCAGGTAAAGGTAGCATTAGTGAAGATCCTCAACTGTTGAGAATACTTACATGGCAGGGTTAGAGTTTCAGTTGTCCAAAAGGTTGTCCAGAAACTATTTTAGTTGTTGAATTGGGGGGGGCTTTTGTTAACCACAGCACAGGTACCAGGACTCCATTGTTCTAGGCACTGCACTACCATAGTCTTTAGGAAAGACAACAATTTGCATATAAAGTCAGGGTCTGTCTGATGGATGCCAGTTGGAAGAAGAGAGATGGTATCAGCCTGAATCATCGATAGTGGCATAACTGTTGTCACATTTATAGTGTTGGGCCTGGAATCCAGTGAAACCTATCAACACAAGACAAAGAAAGAAATACTGAATGTTAGTAATAAGGTACTGATAACCCAATAACTGAAAAGAAGTCACTAATGTATTAAAAAGTTGGCTGCAGATTTAATACTGTGCTAATTAAGGAAGGAGATAGTACTGCTATTAAGTGTCTGAAACAGCCTTTTCTGAAGTAGTGTCACTTAGCTTGATCATAGGCACTCAAATTTCTTACCTTAGTCTCATTTGTTCATATGTGAATGAACAGTTATTTCAGGGTAGTAGCATTGGTTTGTAAACCGGCACAGGAATGGGTTCACTTTATATCATCTCCCTGATCTCAGAATCACACATCAGTTTCTTGTGATCTTCTTCCCCTGTCTGAAGTTGTCAGTTGTTTGTTCTTCTGTGTTTCATTGGCATACTGTGAAGATCTCATCATATATCAGACTATTAAAACTGAAGCCAATACTGTTGAAGTTCATAAAATACCAAGAAGGAAATAAGATATGAAAGTAAACAGCAGATCATATGGAAAACAGGTAAATACAGTCTGTGCACAGTTTTTGCAGGACTGCCTCTAGTATCTGAGCTTAATTTGTTTAAAACTAGTTCAGGTATCCCTCACTCAGGTAAGGATGAACATACAGTCTGCCTCTGCACTGTATTCCAGTTAGGAGACTCAAGAGGTGAAAACTGAGTAAGAAATGTTTATATGAGGCTATTTCCTGTATCTCGGAAGTGGTCTAAAAGGCCAATTTAATGGCTCTACCTTCCTGAGCTGCTTAGGATACAATGCATTTAAAAAGTAATAAAAATTGAAGGGATAAACCATTGTGCCTCTAGACATCTGCTCGTTGGACTTTGAGTTTTTTAGTTGTTTGAAGTCTTTTTTTCAAATAAATTTGAGAGCTCAAGCTAGAAAACTCTGCAGAACTAGTTATAGGACCATGATAAATTGTTACTGTATGAGAATCAAGAGGAGGATTTTTCACTTCTCATTCTGTAAAGGGCATTGAAATAATATTAGGAAAAAGAACTGCATGTTCTCCATACTCATATTGGTCTTACAAGGAGCATGGATCAAGCCCAACTCAGCTAAAACAAGGAACGTTTTTTCTAATATGAGATGACTTGCATATGAGCTTAAGCTGATGCATCCTGAAGAGGACAGTCTGATGCGTGCAGCTTTTCATTGCAGTCATGCAAGTTTAAGATCTAAACCAGCAGTTCTCCAGAAAATCACAGTGTTAGATCTTAAAACTACAGTATTGTTCAACAACTGGCAGATCTCCTTTCCTTTTTCATAATACTTATTTTGCCTTCTTGCCAACATCTCATACAAGGAAATTTTGAAGCTCGATAAGCCTTATTCTATACTGTTAAATGTGGTAGATTTATGAACTTCCATTCCCCAAATCACTACTTGTGTTGTAAGTGTTAATGATGGGATTGCCATTTCATGTAAATATAAATATAGTACAGCCTACTGACCTTCACTGCTGAAAAAGCACTACTTGATGCGGTGTGGTTATGGAACAGAGTACAAATAAAGTCCTCTTTCCTTCTTGGTGACTGAGATGGATATTCTTTTCCTTTGTTGGTCCTGTTAATCACAGAGTAAAGTGAGCTTGCGGGAAGAGAACTTACACTAGACCAATCAGTATAGTTGGAAGTGGGCAAACTATTGTGTACATAAGGTTTTGTTTATTTTGTGGTCAGAACATCGCTTTCCTTCTACAACCCAATGTATTGCAAAAGCTGAACCACCTTTTAAAGAATGCTAGAGTGTGACTGTGGTTTTCTGTATAATCAGGAAAGGGGCAATTTTCTGATTATTTGGGATTTTTGTTTTCTACATGCATGTTGTTTGTTTTGCTGAGAGTTTTGAAAAGGTAGGATTGTCCTACCTGCAGGGCGACCTGAATTTGCATTCAAGAACAGATCTGGTAATAGAAAATGTCTGACATGCAGTGTCCTAGACTGAAAATTCAGAGGGAAAATAGGCAAGATGTAGGAATTCAGAAAACTAATTAGTTCTTGAATTTTGGGAGAATTGACTTTTCTGTGAAGCACCTTGGCATATACACTGTGATGTGTTACTTGTGAAGAAGAGGCTACTGCTTTGTAGTTGGGGGGGAAGGGGATGGTGTACACTTGTGAGTATTGTGGATTCACTAAAACTAGGCCAGCACCCTCTGCGTTTACCAAATAGTGGGTTTTCTAATGCATGATTGGTGTTGCATGCAAAATTGAAAGGTGCAGAAGATAAGATGTAATTGCTGCAGTTACTTATAGGTACATGTGTCTATGTAGTCTTTGGAAACTGTATCATTTTTGCAGAGAATTAATTAATGGGCCATAGCATTTCAGTCTTTTATGTGAAATGACATCTGTTGACTAGCTTACATCAAAATGTGACTTTATTGTCCTTTGATACCTTTATTTTAAGGCTGTGCAACATATGTAGCTGCTGATTGTTGGATGACACTAATTCACAGTATTTGTAACATCGATCATGTAAGAAATAATCCCAAGTTCAGTAGGTGTATACTACAGAAAGAGTAATTGCTTAAGAAACAGGCTGCTTACTTCATCTGTTACGTATTTTGCATTTAAAACTTTGTGGTTTTCAAACCACAATGTTTCAGTGGTATTGGCAGCATTCAAAGACTAATATTGCTTATGGGTGGAGTCAAAAAGGTTTCTGTACAAAATGTTGGCAACTGAGACTGGCAAGATTTACTTTCCAGACTTGTAAGCAAATCCATATTAATTGGCATATGATACTATGTCTTCCATCACTTAGAGTATGTTACCAAAGAGTTAAGGGCAAATCCAGTTATTCCCTGCTTTGTTACTATAAAATAGTGTGAATATCGACACTTTTTACTTTATGGAGTCTAGCTGTGTCCAAAAGTAAGTCTTTGAAGATGTTATCCTTTCCTATACTATGTTGCACGGGGAAGGAATCTGTTGAACTTCCTTCTGCTGTTCAGCTATTGAGAGTTTTGTGGAATACAGATCTAAACGGCATCCTCATGCAACATGTCCTTCACTAAGTAGAAAATGCTTATATATAGCCCTTTGACAGCGTTTATAGTCTACCTAAAGATTCCTATCGTTTCCTTAGGCTATTCCTTTGGAGACGATGAGTTTATGAGTAAGTAAACAAAGGCTTTGGGTCTATTTTGAAATCTTTTTATAAACACATGGTCTTTTGTGTCTTTAAGATTCTTTGAAGTGTAAGTCAGGACCTTAGTACAAGACAGGAAAATATTTTTATTAGCTGGGAGTGGTCTCAATTCAGAATTGGAGTTGGGTTTTTTTTCCTCTGTGATACTGATAAATTCTGTTTGTATATGCATAAATGATGTATATGTTTAAGTGTATTGGGTAGAGTAAATGAATTTCTGTTTTAAAATGTAACTAAATCCTTAAAAGGCCATCTATTTGCATCATTTGTGAACGACAAAAAAATACAGAGTAATATTAAGAAATCTGTTTTAGGTTATCTGTGTCACAGTCACTGAGCTCATGTCCTTTCCCCTTCCTTTTTGTTAATCATTCCCTCATGAGCTCCAGCCATCCATTTGGTTCCAGGAGGGATTGGCCATTTCTCCCTGAGTTTATATGCTGGATCTATAACTGCAACTCTTTCAACGTGTCTGTCTTGCATCCAGATTTTTGAGACTATGTTCCTTGTAGAAGGAAAAGGATTACTAACCCCTGACTGAAGAGTCTTTCTAAGGCACAGCACTGTCTGTTAAAAAGGAAAAAAAAATCTCGGAGAATGTCTTTTAAAAACTGTTAGCATACCTACAAGTCAGCTTGTCTCTTTTCTAGATTGGAGAAGTCACAACAGCTTCCTTTACAGCCCTCTTCTTCCATGTTAGTCTGTTGGGCTTTTTTTACAATCTACATGCATCATCCTCATTTCTTTTTTATTTTATTTCAGTTTTCTTGCAGAGGAGCTTCTCAGCTGCAGACTGTGCTTTCTAATTTTTTTTGGAACAGTGCCTTTCACAAATCCACGTTGCGCTTTGCTGGAGGTAGAGCAGGGTTTTGCTGAACTCTGCGGCTTCCTTGGCACTCCTTCACCTGTGTTTGAATATTTGTCTTTAGTAAGCCATTTTGGTGGTCTCGTGAACAGACTGCAGCATTAGAGTATAAGCTGTAAGCTAGATCAGTAGAATCAGCTACACAGGATGATTTCAGTAATCCATCTACATTTACAGAAGCTTTACCTTTTAGGGGATTATATGCACCATTCCTAAAAATGTTGTGTTTTGGTGTTGTTCAGTTACGACAGTACTACAGCAGTCAGTCTGGTTGTATTTGTCATTAATGTAGAGTCATATATTTTAATAATAGCTGTTTGTTTAGAATTTCCTAGGATTTTGCACTTCCTAAAGAAAGTGCAAGGTAGGTGAATTAATTTTTAATTTGATTATATGGCTGTAGACCTTGGATAAATTTGTTAGATAAACTGTATGTACTACGAGGGTGCTGTATTTTTGTTATGTAATCATGAAGTTGCTACTAGTGCTTGTTATAAAAAAGTCTTTTTAAAGAGCTGATGTCTGTAGAATGTACATTCAAATAAATACATGAAAAGCACTAGAGGTGGGGTTTGGCAAAATGTGAAACTTGATGAAGAAGTGGTACCACTTTAATTTTTCTAGGTAAATCTTTCACAAAATGCCTCCTTTTTTCTTTTTTTGACATCCGCACTCTCTTCCCCTCTCCCCAATATTATAACACATGCATTTCAACTTTTTTTGGATCCTTATAGTTTGTGAACACTTGCACAATTCACACTTCCCACACTTGTCAATCTTCAGTAAAAACGCCTTCATAAGGTAGATATTATACAATTTAAAACATAAAATCCCCTTTACAATTATTTGTTACAGCTGTCTTCAGCTTCATTAGGGTAGCAGCGGTGAAATATTTCCCACTTGCTGATTTCTCGTCACGGGGCTGTAGCAGTAACAAAATCCGTAAGACCAGATTTAGCATGGATGGCTGGGACCGGGGGAGGTGGGGAAGAGGAAGGTATCCAAGGAGCACCTGGGGTTGTAGGAGATGGCAGTGTTTCTTTGGTTGGTTGATGGGGTGCTTCTTTTTTTGCTCTTGGAATGACCTAGAATTCACAGTAAATAAAATAATGGTAGAGGAGACGGTGAACTGAGAGCAACATAGGTAATATTAAAACCAGAAAAAAGCCAATCTTGCCTTATTCCCAGGGTTTTGCTATGTACGTGCTTTGTTCCTATTTCTTCACATAATGAGAAGGACGTGAACCGTATCCGGAAAAGTCTCTTCTGCCTAAAAATGATTTTTTAAAAATGCTGGTTGGCAACCCTTGAATTCACTGTAGTTGATAGAAAACATCTTCACTGCTGCTGGTAAAGTGAGCTCTTTTTCTGCTACAGCCTGGGCCTTTTCTTGTGCTTGCTAGAAATGTGACACTCATTCTAATGACGTGACTAAGTGAACTAAAGTGAACTTTAATCAACTAGTTGGATGAAATCCTGCCTACTTAGGACCTTTGGGAGAATAATATGTGCTGCAGCGCGTTTGTGAACATGCAAAAAGATGGGGTTTATAATGCTTTTCTCCATTAAAATCTGTGTCAGTGAATGCAGGTGGTGTTACCCAACTTCTTCCTCCTGTCATATGCAGCTGAGCAGGGTATGTTTTTGGTAACAAGGGTAGCGTTTTAACCAGCACTGTAGGAATTCAGACTGTAGCTCAGTTTTCCCTTCCAGACTTAATGACAGTTAAATGCACTTTCCTTAAATCTTAGCAGTGTCTTGTCATAGCTGCAGGGTGTTGTGCTTTTGTGTGTGTGTGTATATACCGCCTTCTTTTAAATATACTCCCATACTATCTTACCTCCCTTTCTCCACTAATACAGCCTACCTCAGCTATATAAAAAGGGACTTCCAGAACCAAGTTTCATTTGTATCTCTAGGATCTGGGATTCACTGCTGCAAGAGAACTGGCATGATGATTCTTAGTGAGCTTAAAGGCAGTCTTGCAGCTGAAGCAGAAGTAGGTCTGTTATAAGAGTAGCTTAAATATTACTAGAAGGCCCTGCAATTGTTTTATGTTCTGGAGCGCCCAGCACCAGTGATGCAAAACTGAAGGCTTAAGGATTGCAACAGCCTTGGCAGGAATAGTATGTATGGGTAGGTATTAAGAGGATTTATAGAAGGTCATGGGAGACCTAAGGCAGCTGATCAAACAGCAGTGAATGAGGACTGCTGAGAACCCTCCCATGAAACCAGTGCCTTAGCTTTCTTAACTGCTTTACCTTCTACCCCAAGTTCCCTGAGAGAGTTCAAGACGGGCTGTTAGTAGCAAAGCTATTCCCATGCTTTGGTAATTAATAACTCTTGATTGTATGTAAGTGCCGGGGGGGGGGGGGGGGGGGGGACGGAAATAACCAACCAAAACTGGCAGTAAGTCATCTGTATCAGGATTTCATAAATGCTTTCTGTGAGGCACCTCACTGTCAGGAGGGCTGGGCAGCAAAACTGCCTCTGAGAAAGGCACTGGCTGGAGACCATCTATTGCCTGGGTTAAGTCATGTACCAGCTAGAAAACTAGCTTATGCTGCACTACATGACATATACCATTGTTTGGGAATACTGGTCTGTAATTAAGCTTTAATGTTTTACTGAAACAAAGACTTTCTGGCCAATTGAGAATATTTCAGTTCTGCCACAAATTAGTATTGTAACTTTTAATGAATGGCTGTGCATTTGCAGAATATGTGAAATTGGGGTGGTGTCCTTCCATGAACTACATGAGAAAGATATTATTGGCACTGTTACTGAATTAAAGTTTTGAAAATAAGTCTAGGAGCCATATCCAGTTAGCAGCATGATGGGAAATTTTCTGCTTATGAGGGACACTTCTCGCATACTAATCTTCTACCATATTTTGAAAAAGTGGCTGAAAATCTCATATGGAAATAGAATGGAAATTAATATTATGAAAGCAGGGGTTTGCTTTTTTGGGAAATTTTGTGTGTTTGCAGGGCCCTGTGTAAATATGTAATGTCAAGTGCTATGGTTTTGTGAGTTTTTAAATGTATGGTATTGGTTTGGCTAGCATGCCTTTTCAATAGGAAAGAAAATTATCTTTGGTATACATTTCTACTGTGACAGGTCCATCTTAGTCTTACAGAGTGTCACTTAAAAAAGCAATAATTTATATAAAGAATGAATAATTTCAAACTTTATGGTCATATTTTGCAAGGGAGAAGTTGCTAATAGCCTTCCAAGTTAATAGCTGGGGTTAATGTGTATTTTTTAATGGGACAGATTTATTTTCATCAGAGCCAAAGTTCGTTCTTGCTTAGACTGTGAATTCCATAAGGGAATAGTAAGGAGTTAAGAAGGAAACATGATGAAATGTTGGTCTTTGCATCCAAAAGAGGATTTAAGTCATGAACTCCTGAACTTGTGATCCTCAATTACTTATCCTGGGTGCGGGAAATCTGTTCTACTTTAATGTTTTTATTAATGTGACTTGGAATGAACTCAAGCATTCTTTTCTCTAAAAACGTGTCTAAAGAAAATAACTCCGGATTAAAAAATACTAGATCTTTTAATTTTTAATCTGCTTTTTTTTTTACATAGACAGTTTCTAACAAAAAAAAGTTCTTAGAGAGGATTGGCTGTTGTTTTACAGGGTACAATGAACCTTGACAATGGTACGTTGAGAGTTGGTGGCCAAGTATAATAGAATGTTACCTAATATATAATATATTTAAGCCACCTTTTATACCTTGCTTCTCTTTAGAGTGCCTTGAAGGCTCAGTGCAAGGATTAGCCAGTGGTTGCATTAACTCATCTTCTGCAGTTACAGCAAACCATCCAAACACACCACCAATTTTAAACACTTTTCCTACAAAAAGTAGGGTTTTTCTTACTTTATTTCTAATGTATTTTCTCTTTTACCAAAAAAACATGGAAAAATCAGGCTCATGTTTTATGTTCCTAGATGTCTTTCTGCTAACCATTTTTGAAGACCAGGGCTGTTTTCATATACTGTGCCATGCTTGCCTTTGTTTGAAACATGGGAAATTTCTGTGAAGTGAAGAGGTGAAGTATAGGAAAAGCAGGGCAGATACGTTCATGCAGCTGCAAATTAGTCCCCACTTTAGAGAACTCATTTTTAGGTCTCGGGGTTCAGTGCTTCTTTAGTAAAATGTGAACTCACGTGAGGATGGAAGAAGGCAAATGGAAATGAGTGCTAGAGCAATATACTTCAGTGTCATTGAAAGTTAACTGCTGACCTAGCAAGGCACCAATTTTTAAAATCTTGTTTTTCAAGTGATAAATCAAGCTGTTGTAAAAGCCAAATATATTTTTGGTGTGCTGTAGCTCAAGGTCTGCTTTAAGTTAAGGTTACCTAACTTGTCATTCTGAATGCTTGTGTAATGTTTTGGAATTCATGAAGCATCACATGCGCTTGCTTTACAGAGCTGTGGAAACCTCTGTAGAAAATAAGCTAAGAGAGAAGGGGAAATGAAATTGTCAGGTCCTGGGATCTGACCTAATGTGAACTGATGGGTAGTCCCATGCTATCGATTAGGTTGCAGTTAGGGTTTGCAAAGCAGACTGTTGGATTTATACTGTGGACTGGGAATCTCCAGATTTTGTGTCTAGGATATCAAAGAACTCATGGTTTTGGATTCTTTGTTTCATAATATTAATGCAGTAGATTTGCATGTATTTTAGCAAATATCACTGGTCTGAAAGCTATTTTTGTCAAATGTTGGAAATGTGTTTTAACAATTCCCAAAGATTGCTTTAGAAGAAGTTTATATAGGCTGTCATAACTCACATGTCAGTTAACAACTTAACATCCTTGAAATCTTTCTTTAATAATTTTTGCACGAAGAACTTAACTTTCGGAACAGACGTAAGTGAAATTGTTCTCATCTGAAAAGTCAAGTGAACATAAGCATGAGAAACACCTCCCTGAGAGGCAGCTCATCTCTACCAGAAGAATGTCAGTATGCTGCTGTGAATACTCAGGGCAGTGCTAAGCTCTTCCTAACTCATCACATTCATAAATTGAAGTTAATGAAGTTTCTCACTTTTTCTAAAGCAGAAGCAAAGTGTTAGGTCATTCATAACTGTTAATGTTGTAAGCACAGAAGAGTGCTCACTTAAAACAGGTAAAAACTGTTCTTTGTTTTCCTTGTTGATCTCTGTAAGGGCACTTGTTCTATTTATTGGGATAAGCAGCCTGTGGCCTGCAGGCTTGCTGGTGAATCCACTCTTGGCTGCCCTTTGAATAGGAAGCTCCTTACAAGCTCTCTAAATTGCTCCAATTTTGGCAGTCTGTTCCTCAGGCACTGTCTTTAGTGGGGGATCATTGGCATGAGCCAGGGCTGACTTAGGACAAGCGCTTCTCTGACTTTACACACCACTGTTTGCACAGATTTCACAGGTGAAAGGTGATGAACGTATGTAGTAATCCTAGTTACATGGTAAGGAAAGGTGTTACATGACCTTCCTGACTGGAAGGCTGGGATACCATGCTACGAATCTTTTAAACGATGCTTTGAAGGCTGGATTGTAGTTCTGAGGCTTCTTACAGCACTCACCACCATGTATGTGGATTTCACAAGTACTGATAAACTGATGTGCATGACACCTAATTGAGAGGAGATTTTAGTAACATAGGCACCTGGAAACTGAGTCTCACAGCCTTTAGGAAAAAAAAAAAATCTATTCTGTAATTATCAACTGTTTGTCGTTTATGTGGGGTTTGGTTTGGTTTTTTTTGGGGGGGGGGGGTGCATCTATCTAGTTTAGGGCACCTAAGACTTGTTTCCATGCTTTCTGGTAAGTGCTTTGAATTTTATGTTACACTTTATGTGTAGAGCATGATACCCCTATATTAATGGTATGGGTGCTAAGTCCAGCATCTGGAAAACAACAAAAAAAAAATGGTGAGATGAATGCTTGATTTAAACTACTTGCCTAAATTCACAGTCAAGTCCTATGAAATTAGAAGAGATAATGTTTTTATGTTCTGTTTTGTTTTTAAGAAATTTTCAATGCTTTAACGACTTTTGCCGTTCATGAACTCATTCACTACAGCTTTGCAGGAGAGGAGTCATGAGTTCTAGAAACAAGTATCCCTTACGATATAACACTTACTCGTTCCCAGAGGAAGTCAGCTTTGTGCTTAGCATGAGGAGGGAATCCTGCTGGGAAAACCAGTGCATTGTCATTTAATTGGAGGTTGCATCATAAAACAGATTCATGAGGGATGATGGCACAGAGGGAATTAAAGTCACACAGGTATCCTTAGTTCAGAAGAGTGCTTAGCTTCTGCATCTTACTAGTTTTTTGTGTGTGGCTTGCTGGATGCTTTCTTGTTGATGATGTTCCTATGTTTGTTTTTAAAATAAGCTTATGAGACATGCTAGATTATCTTACATCAGCTTGACATGAGCCATCAGAAAGTTTCTGGATCTATCATGCATCCTATGCACACTTGAACATCTAAATTGATGTTAGAGGTGCCATGTTGTCCTCCCTGTAGATCAGCACTTGGAGGTGTGGAGAAGATACTTTGCATTAGCTGTAAAGGAATGCCAGGTTGCAGCAATCTGGGCATCTGCTGAAGTAGATGACAATGAGCATAGGCATTTCCACATGATTCCTCCATTGCCACATCTTCCTCTGCTCCTTTCCCAGTTTAACCATGTTTCAGTCTTATTTCTCTCCCATCCTGATCTCAAGCGTAGTCATGTCAGTGTAACCACAATGCATTCTGTTTCCACTCCTCTAACCTCCTCCACCATTACAGTATCTGTGGATGCCACAAATTAATTCATTTTCTCAGGACCTCTCTGAGATGATGTTCAGTGATTATCAAGATACACCTCAGCTTTGGGTCTGTAGTTTGTCAGATTCATTTCCACTCACTTTTTCCTTGGTGTCAGTCTCCTTCCAGAAATAGTTTGTCTTTTTCTTTGACCAAGTTCTCAGGTGGCAGACATCACACCTAGCCAATCTGTCATCCACAGTTACCAGTTCTAGGTTCCCTCTACCCTCTTCAACTAGTCTGAAGTCCCAGTAACTTCTCTTTTAGCAGCCCCTGCTCCTGTTCTGCATTTTGACAATGCTACTTCTAACTCCACAATGCTTGAACCTTGCACAGGAGACACTGAGACCATATCTCTGTTCTAGACTTTCCTGGTCCCAAATCAAAGGCACCTGAAGTTTTGGGAATAAAGAATTTCCTGTGGGTTGAACCATTCCAGCTAGGGAAAGCAAGCATGTACCAAGCAGGTGCAACATTCTCCTTGACTCTGCTTCAAAAAGAAAAGGCCTGGAAAACTGAATAATATGGGCAGTTTTCACCTGGATAACAGGTCCCATTATCTTAAAGTTTACGTTGCCCTGCAAACTTCCAAATTTTGACTCAAAGCATATGGATGCTCAGACTTGGTTATGTGATGTTTGTGAGCTTTTTGTTTTTAAGAAGATGTCATCAGAATGTATTAAACCAAGCAAAGTAATATATTTTCTTTGTTCACAGAAATGACCTGTTTGGGCTAAATTTTCCAAAAAGGTCAGTCTGACCTGACTCCCAGCATGGAGAATTTCTGCACAGCAGCTGACACTTGGCGAAGTCACAAGCAGTTGAAAGCAGGGTCTTATAATAGAAGTTGTCAGAAAATCTTATTAATAGGCGAACTTGGAAGCACTGCTCCAGATCCATCTAGAGACCTTTTTTCTTTGAGGTGCCTGGGTGTTTTCTTTTCTGCCCCAAAGGCTGGATATTACTCTAAACCAATATGATTCCACAACACAAAGCTATTCTGTATAAGAAGAAAGTTATAAGGTATAAGAAACTGCCACAATACAGCTACTGTACCTTTGCCTCTAAATGTGAAACTAATCATAGAATCATAGAATGGTTTGGGTTGGAAGGGACCTTAAAGATCATCTAGTTCCAAACCCCCTGCCATGGGCAGGGACACCTTCCACTAGACCAGGTTGCTCAAAGCCCCATCCAACCTGGCCTTGAACACTTCCAGGGATGGGGCATCCACAGCCTCTCTGGGCAACCTGTCCCAGTGCCTCACCACCCTCACAGTGAAGAACTTCTTCCTTATATCTAATCTAAATCCACCTTCTTTCAGTTTAAAGCCATCACCCCTTGTCCTATCACTACATGCCCTTGTAAAAAGTCCTTCTCCATCTTTCCTGTAGGCCCCCTTTAGGTACTGGAAGGCTGCTACAAGGTCTCCCCAGAGCCTTCTCTTTTCCAGGCTCAACAACCCCAACTCTCTCAGCCTGTCCTCATAGAAGAGGTGTTCCAGCCCCGTGATCATCTTTGTGGCCCTCCCCTGGACTTGCTCCAACAGGTCCATGTCCTTCTTATGTTGGCAGCCCCACAGCTGAACACAGTACTGCAGATGGGGTCTCACCAGAACAGAGTAGAGGGGCAGCAGAATCACCGCCCTCGACCTGCTGGCCACGCTTCTTTTGATGAGGCCCAGGATTCAGTTGGCTTTCTGGGCTGTGAGCACACATTGCCAGCTCAGATTCAGTTTTTCATCCACCAGTACCCCCAAGTCCTTCTCCAGCAGAGCTGCTCTCAATCCACTCATCACCCAGCCTGCATTTGTGCTTGGGATTGCCCCGACCCAGGTGCAGGACCTTGCACTTGGCCTTGTTGAACTTCATGAGGTTTGCACAGGCCCACCTCTCAAGCCTGTCAAGGTCCCTCTGGATGGCATCCCTTCCCTCCAGCATGTCGACCACACCACACAGCTTGGTGTCATTGGCAAACTTGCTGAGGGTGCACTCGATCCCACTGTCCGTGTCCCCGACAAAGATGTTAAACAGCGCCGGTCCCAATACTGACCCCTGAGGAACACCACTCGTCACTGGTCTCCACTTGGACACTGAGCCGTTGGCTGCAAGTCTTTGAGTGTGACCGTCCAGCCCATTCCTTATCCACCGAGTGGTCCATCCATCAAATCCATGTCTCTCCAATTTAGAGACAAGGATGTCATGCAGTACAGGGTCAAATGCTTTGCAGAAGTCCAGCTAGATGATGTCAGTTGCTCATGTCTATCTGTCAGATGTCTTATCTGTCCCTCAGAATTGAAGGCTGCAAATAAATTAATCTCAAGTTTGCACTATTAACAATTTGAAAAAAAAAGGAGTTTGGATTTACTATAGATTCAGTGTCAATTAATGTACTGGTAGAGAAAGCTGCAATGTAAGTAAGGAATATCCGTTCTCTCCTCTGGAGTGCACACTGCCATCTTACAGTTGACTATAAAAGGAAGAGTCTTGTGGAAATGTTGCCAGCCACTTTCTTGTTGTGGAAGTCTTCAGTTTTGTAAACATATGCTTTCTCCTATAAACTAACATTTCTTTAGTCAGTTAAAAGGTAATTATTTAAACCACTCTTTACCGTTGTCTTTGATTTTGGGCAAGTATACCTCTCTTCTTTAGTTTATCATGCTGATGTATCTTGTATTTAAGTCATGAGATGTACATAGTGTTGATTTATTTATTTTTAATGAAGGCTCAGTAGAATTGTTCAAGTTTTTTAATCATACAGAAACACATGAATGGAACAATAAATACTTTTCTATAAAACTTAGGTAGCTAGTCACTGATAACAGTCATTGAATTACCCAGTTAATGTTGCTTATGCAGCAATATGGGATGTTCAATGCATTTGTCCATTTATTTTTTTAAAAAAGCCTCAGCATTGGTAAGGTTTTGTTGATAGACTAAGGACTGTAAAAAAATTTTTAGGAGCTACTTTTAAATGTCTGCTATTAGGCAGTCCACTGACATTTTCACATTGTTTTTTATAGTTTGGTGATGGATGTGTCTCATGCAGTACTGTTAGGAAGTCTGGATTAAAAAGGAGAGACTGTATTTGGGTTGAGTTGTCAGCTGTAACTTCTCAATGATGCTGACAGCCTGCATATCCTCCTTAGTCTAGGGACGGCAGTCTGAGCTGTTTTAAGCCAGGAAAGTCAATGGATAACCAAGTACACAACTTCCTGTCTGCAGTGAAATTTGGTCTTGGAAAATTTCAGGTGTTTTTCATTATTTAAAATAATAATCATCATGATAAACTTGAACCTGAGCTTACATCCGTCAAAACAAAAGAAAGATCAGGTTTGTTGTTGGAGCAATGCAGATTAGGCTTCTGATGATGGGCTCACTTGGTTAACTGTTGAAAAGCTCGATTTTGTTGACATGTTCTATATACTATTATGAAATTCAGAGTATGCTATGCAGAGACATTTGATTTGCTGCGGTTGGACTTACGGTAGAATAAGGTGTACCTTACAATGATAAAAACATGGGGTTAGAGAAGACCTTTCAGATAGATGTTTCCCTGATAGAGAGGTATATTTAAGCTCTACCTGACAGAGATGTATCCAACTTGTTCTTGAAAATTCTCCAGCGTTAAAGATTTTGTGATCTCCTGAATTAACCTGTTGCACTGCTTATTTTGTTCTTGTAATTAAGCCTTTTCCTGGTATCAGGGTGAACTCTCCCTTGCTACAAAGCAAGCTGAGTGTTTCCTTTTCTCTCTGACTGAACTGATCAGTATCTTCTTTGCAATAGTCTCCTGCATCTTAAAAAGTATTTCCTATTTCTCTCAGGTTAATCTCTTCTATGTTAAACACAATTCTTTCAGTCTTTCTTCACAGGTAAGGTTTTTATACGTCCTACAGTTTTCAGACACTGTACTCCAGTATTGATTTGAGAAAATCCCATCAGTTCTTGTTAGTAATTCCTGTGAAGGGTATTAAAGGAATCTGGCCTCTACCTAATACTTGAATTTTCTCCTTTCTGTTGAAAATCTATATTGAACAATCAGGATTAAAACATTGTAGTAACAGGTGGGGTAGCGACCAATGAATAACACAACTACTTCAGTAGCTCATCCAAATGCTATGTAAACAGTGGTTTGACCTCTTGACATTGTGGCTCTTAATTTTTTACTTCTGTGTTAGAGAAATTTTAAGTGGGCTGGTCACAAGTAAATGCAGGATAGAAACTGAAAGCTTCTTATCCACCTGGACAGTGTTGATTGGAATGGCCTTCTAGTTCACAGTGAGCTTGAATTACTTTACTTTATCAAGCTTGCACAAAACGCTTTATGATGGATTAGGAAATTTCTAGGAGGAAAAAAAAAAAAACCTATCTGTTATATGGATCCTTATCTGTGTTGACGTATCCAATGAGTTTTGAAAGGCAGCAAGACTGTTTATTTGTTTACTTTATATTCTTTATGTTTATCTGATATTAATTCAGTTTCAGTATTCCTGACTGTGAAGGGGATCATGGGGAACTTCTTTTTCCTTTTTTTTTTTTAATTACACTTAGTCCATAACTGGAGTTTAGGCATGTAATTTTGTCTTTTAAGGAAGTATTCATGACTATGCAGAAGACTTGGTTAGAGACAAAATATAAATGTCTAATATGCTGCTGTTTGTGGTTTATTGCCTTACTCTAAGTACCCAGCTGGTGCGTGCTGCTTGCAAGTTCATTAACGCATTTCCTGCCGTTGCAGGAACCTCTGCCACTGGCGATGCCCTTGATCTTGCCGTTCTTCCTGGAACAATTTAGAGTTAGGACTTTTGCTCTTTTCTGACATGCTAACGTAGATCAGCGTGTCATGTTTATGGCCTGCGGAGCAGAGCAAGCACCACTAGCGTACTCTGGACTCTACTGAACTAGCTGTCTGTGATTGCATGAGCTGGTAGCTTTGTTCATGTCTTGCAGTCCTCTGCTCCTTCAGACAGCGTCAGATTCCCTCTAACCCTCCATCTTGAATTGTCCCTGCAAGTGGTTTTATCTGGATTTTTGTTTCCTTTTGAGGCTGTGCTCCCCCCCCCCCCCCCCCCCCCCAGGAGGCACTGCTTTCTTCACCTACTATATGTCCATGTCTTGAAAATTTACTTATTCACAACATTTTTGATATACCACTAGTTCATGCCAGCTCAAAGAAAAAAAAAAAAAAAACCCACCTAATAAGAATCTGAAACTTTCAATGTTGTTTTAATGTTCTAACTGAAATGGAAATAGTCCGCAACATTTAAGCATAACAAGATGTAAATTGTTTTCTTTAACTGAGCAGTGACTTCCTTTATGGATGGACTTGTTTCACAAAGCAACACTCAGGAGCCTATCCATAGCTGCTGCTTGAAACTTCTTAGGAACTCAGAATTGTTCCCTCCTTCTTCATATTCCTTGAAAACCTTTTTTTCTCCAACTGGTGATGCAGAGCACTGAAGTGTCATTCAGATGACTGAAGTCCAGAGTCTGCTTTAGATACCAACTTAGACTATAAAAACGTAGTATGCCCCTTCTGTAGTAGGGCCAGATCTTGAGATTCTGAGTATCAGAAATGTTCAGGTATATGTGTTGTAGCTTTAAGCATTTTATGCAGAAGACTATGCATACTTGTCTTCTGACCTTTTGTCTTCAGCCATGTATTAACAGACTTTATTTCCATAGCGCACTTCTAGAAAGTGTGTTCTAAATTGCTGTGGAAGGTCTTTTGAATTTCCAAAAAGCCCAGAAGTTATTAAACTGTAGGTCCACATATATGTAATGCTCTAATCTTACACAGTGAAACAGTAAATGGGTGTTCCTACTGCAAATGGATCAGTGTTGCCCTTGCATAATGCTAATAAATTGCCCAGAAGTATAACCTTATTTAAATTTTTGTGTTTTTTTCTCTTTCCTGCTATGTCACCCACTTTCAAAATGAATACTGATTCTAAGTTAAAAAAATAACATTAGTATTTGGATTCCCAAATGTAACATGAACTGTACCTTCTAGTAAGGTTTTATGTGTGAATTTATATAAGATACTGTAGCACTCCAGTTTTAGACTGAAATCAATTAAAAAGTAGTCAAATCCAGAATAGGCTGTTCTTTGAAATTTATTTCAGTTCAGACTGTGTTTACAGTGTTAATGTCTGTCTTGAAGGGGCTAGCAGACTTTGAAAGGCTTCTGCCCTTGCTTGCTGTAATTAATTTGGAAGATCACGTGGCTTTAGAAGAGATTTTTTTGTTTTGTTTTAATTTGGGGAAAAACACTAAACATGTTTTTGCCTATTTTTAGAAGAAGCTATAATTATGTCAAAAATACCACAATGAGGAAATATTGAGTATGTGTAATAGGTTTTTAATGTATTCAGCATATGGTAAAAAGGGAGCCTGAAAAGATTTATACAAGGACATGCTAAATTAGTACAGAAACATGCTAGACTCCTTAAAATGGATAACACTAAAAGGCCTTTCTAGTTATTTTTCCAAACCACAATGAATAACTTGGTGAAAAATATATTTTGCTTGAACCAAATTCTGAAGTGAAATAAGTATGCCAGAACTCTAGAGAATGAGTTCCTCAGCAAGTGTAGTAAGTATAGACTTCTTATTCATCATGTAACTTACCTGTTCTTATAAACCTGTAAAATTAAAATCCATAGAATTAAAGAAATCAGAAGTATCAAGGCATATATGACAAATATGCAACCATAATGTTTGGATTATTAGAAAACAGCTCTTTGTCTGCCTTTCTGTCAAAAAAAAGTTACTTTTCAATGGAACAGAATTATTGTAATACAGAATTAAAATTGGGAGTCAGTTTTAAGTATTTCAGAGTTTTCATTTTTAAATAGAGGATTATCTTAATACCAAATATTTAAAATCTAAGAAATTACTAATCAAAACTAGAAATTAAAGAAATCAAACTACGATAAAGTAAGAAATCTTAGTTCTAGTTTCTAAGATACTTTGCATTTGGGAGGTTAAATGTTTAAACTCTTTTAAGATGCATTATTAAGAGGCAGGGCAGTCTCCATAACTATTTTGCTACAGCATGACTATCTAACAGGCTTGAGGAGTTCTTTTAGTATCCAAAGCAGACTTAATCTTCAAAATGTACTCATGTCAAGTTGTGCGGGTATTTGATGTTAAAAAAAGGATAGTAAACTGTCTAGAAGAAGAACTTTAATATTAAATAAGTTAAATTTCTACTGAAGACTACCTGTGGCAGATGGCTGAACCAGTATTTCAGCAAGACAAGAAAAAGAAATTAGTAAAACATTGCATAGATGTCCATCTTGAGAAAAACTACTGTAAATGTATTAAATTAACAGAACTAGTTTTATATAATAAGCAATAAAATCATAAGTTAAAGGTATTCACAGTGCCTGATTTTAGGCTTTTTAAATATAACTATCTCCACCATAAAACAGCTTCTAAGAAGAAGCCAAATTAGATGCCTCAAAGCAGTAAACGTTTCAGCAATGCAAGTTTAATATTCCGATGTCCCTCTTTCCCTCTCTGCATTGCCCCAGGAGTAACTTCACCCTTTCCTGCCAAGAGAAGGAACACGGGGAGAATCGCCCTGTAGGCTGGGTGCCAGAACAGTCCTGCCAGCTTGTCTGAAGTTAGGACCTTTCAACTGTGTATATAATTTGATTTCCTGTTACTGTATTCAGTAGATGTGTGGTCATTTTTCTTATAGCATGTTCCCTAACCTGTTTTAAACAGTGTGTTGTCTGTGTTACAACAAAAGCAAAATCACCCTCAATACTGTTGGCTCCAAAAAGAAAGTGCTCTTAAAGAAATTCCGCTCTCCGTTATGCCCTTGCATTAAACATTTTGATGTTGGGGGTTTTTTTTCTCATCTGTGTTTTCCCATTGTAGATCTTTTGAACAGGTGGCTTCAGTTTTATGAAATGTGCGGCAGTACCTTCCATTAAATTCTGTGAACTCATAATTGTGCGTTTATATTTTGTAAAGTGCTTACTGTACTCCTTTTACCTGTATGAGGCATCATGTTTCCTTTTCCAAGGAAGTTTTGCTTGCATCTGAGGCTTAAGATGACTTTTTGCATTACTAGCATTGGCATGCGTGGGTTTTTTTCTAGATTTCACTTGGTGTATCTTTATGAATCTGTTGTTTCTGTTAGTGCCTAGAAAGTTTCAAATAAGAATTGGAACTGTGTTGTAACTTGCATTATAAGAGTGTGCATAACAAAAAAAAATGATGGCTGTACCTGGTTTTATATTGCATCTCAAACAAAGGTGAAACCATATCACAAAGCATGTGGCTGCTATAGCAGAATCCTTTAAATGTTTCCCCCCTCCTTTTTTTTTTTGTGTGTGTGTGTGGTAGGAGACGTCGTTTGTTCACTTCAGAGAGGGCTGAAATCTGTATGCGCTGGCCGGCAGAAAAGCAGTGTTAGGATTTTAAGTTTAAACTGTACCTTTATGTTTTCTAAACTTAAAAATGTTTTGGTATAGTATGGAATGGATTTACATGTCTTCCTTAGAGGTTTACTAAATATGGCTTACAATAAGGCACTTTATGTAACTCTCCTCTAAAATAAAAATCATGTTTATGAACGAGAAAAGTATCCCATCTTCAAACATGCAGTAACTTTTTCAAATAGCTAAGAATAGATTTTGGCAGCTGCTGATCCTCTGAGGGGATCTAAATCTCTTCAGGGATAATGTGAAGCCCTGTTCACTGTAGCAGACATTTCATCTGTCCTCTGCGTGTGTTCTGGGGCTGGATGGTCAGGCAGGAATTGCTTTCTCTGCGATTGAAGGCTTTGCTGTGTAATTATGTTAACATGCCTGGTATTGTCATCTTTCTCTGACTCTTCCCTATGTAGAAATTATGCCTTTGGGCTAAAGGATGGATGAGGAATTTCCAGACCAAGTTTGCTTAGCTGCTGCTGTCAGCAGCAACAACTATGCGTTTGTGCCTGACTTTGACAATATTTTCAGGCATAAAGCAGGCTCTAAGTTTCCCTTAAGGATTTCCAAACTTTTGGAGGCTTGTTCAAGCTCTTGTACAGTACCTCTTATCAGGCTGCCATAAAGTGAAAAATCCCAGGCATTTCTGTGCATGTGTGTAAATCAGCTGTGCGGTACAGCTGCAGTAAGACTGGCAGAGGAGGAAAAGCCATGTGCGTTTATTTCTGTCCAGGAAATCCCAGACAAAGATGGTAGCCCAGCATACTCGTGCAACCTCTCTCTTCCAAAGTAGAAACCGATCCTCCTTAGGATCCCATTCATCTCCCTGATCCGGGGTGCCCATTTCAGCATCCTAAGCCCCATGCTTTCCCACCTCTGACTTCTCCAGCTTTGGACTCCAGCCCGTGCTCTGCCGCATGTGCCCCTCTGTCCTCGTGCTCTCTCCCTTCCAACTGCAGGTCCTGCTCTTTCCGAAGCCGAACACGATCCTGTGCTCCTCTTTCCCTTTCCTGCTCCCACCTAATGCACGCGTGCCCGCTCTGCTCTCCTTCTGCCGTGCTCCTATCTACCGATGTGCAGGCAAGGTCCTTGCTCACCTGTGGTGCAGCCCCTGCCCTATACTGCTGCCTGTACCCCACGGCAGCTCCCCCCCCCCGCTGCCCAGCCAGAAACACAGATCCCAGGCGGGCTGGTCCGGCCTGGCTGGGTGACTGCGGGCACCCCTGGACATGGGGCAGCTTCTTGGAGCAGGAAGTTTTGGCTGGCTGAATAATGATCCTTACCTCGCTGCTCCTGTGGAAGGCCAAGCCCGGGAGGCATAGCACCGGCTCGGTGCCCGAGGTGCTGAGGCGGGACGGGTAGTGCAGCACCGGGTGCCTCCAAAGAGCCCTCTCGGGCACTGGGTTGATGAGATCACAAAATCACATTGTGGTAAATTGGAGTATTTGGCACTAGATGGAAAAGGACTACATTAAGCTGACATTATTTCACCTGCTGAATTGTATAAATTGTGGTGAACTGTGTTTGTTTCTCTTTTTCTTTGTAGAAAGTGAGGAAAGAACAGTGTGTTTGCTGTATGTGCTATGTTACCTTTTTTTATTCTTGCCTGGTTTGTTTCCCTGTCTCTTACAACAAATATTTGGCAAATGTGTATCACAAGACATCACTGCGTGACCATGTCTTGTTCACCGGGTAGTTCAGCATGAAGTGATCCATGTGCTTCAAGGAAACACTTTAAAAAAAAAAAAAAAAAAAAAAAAAAAAAAAAAAAAAATTGAAAATGGATATTTGAAATATACCATGAAAGCAGGTTCCAGGCATTTACATGGAATGAGATGAATTTTGGTGAGTGGGAAACCCTTAGCAAGTTGGTTGGTTGAGGCCTGGGTTTGAAGATTGCCTCATCTGCTCTAACTCTGAGGAGAAGCAAACTTTCTTTCTTCATCTTTAAAGACAGCCAAAAAGATAAGAGCTCTCAAATGCTTTCTGCCAATAGAATAAAATTAAATTAAGCAAATAGTGGAATAATATTTTTACATGGTAAAATTGTTCTCAGTGCGCTCTGCGGTCTGTCGCTTTCTCTGAGGAGTGCTGAGTAGTGTTTTTTGCCTTTCCTTCCACCACTGCCCGATATTTTCTTTCCCCATCCACCAAATAACGTTCATGCCTCTTTAAATTTTCCAGTCCATTAGCTTCAAATGAAGAGACGAGAGTGAATGAATTTTCTGAAGATAATCTTAGGATGGAGAAACACACTTTGATTGAAATCTTTTGAAAAATACTCTGTCCTTGGAGTGAAAATCCAGGAGAAGTTTTGTGTGAAAGCTGTAATATCAGAGACATTTTTAATGTCATTTCTTAAATGAGAAATACATTTTTTCACTAAAGAAAATTATTCTCAAAAGCGTTCTAAAGCTCCAAGGGCCCCAGATCAAGTATTTGCTCATTCAAGTCTGAAAACAGCCCTAAAATAGAGTTCAAACTCCATATTTAAATTTTAAAATACTAAATTGGATAACTTCTTTTTATAGAAGATATGAACCTCCACACTACCTACAGCTTAAGTTAAACCTTGCCCTTTTTATTGCAGTGAGAGCTGCCCTTACCTAACCGTGGTCTAACCATGTTAATATATTAAGCCAAATCTAAAAATATTGAAAAGAGAAGGTAGTTTGGCATGCCTTATGCTTTATGTGGCTTGTTATATTTATTACCTATATATATAGTTTCTAAATTAGTAGAAAAATGTGGAAAGCAAAGATTAAGCAGACCCAAATTCCTTGGAGATGGGATTCCAAGGAGAAAAAGATGCTCTTCAAATCTCTGTCCGTAAAAATAAATATTCATTAAATGTGCAGAAGTGAGATGTAGTTTACCCACGTCTACTCTCTTGAGTTTCATGAGACTCTTTGAGCCTGGATTTTCCATGTTGGCACATAAGCTAGCAAAACTGATGTTCTTGTATGTTTAGGCTTGGTTTCTCCTTGCCTGGGAAGTGAACGAGTTATTATTAGCTATTACTACTAAAATGAAATGTGATTTCAGGTTATATCAGATGTATGAATGTCTTCCTGCTGCATTGCATAAGGGACCAAAACATAGGCAGGACTCAGAACCTGCTGCTGTGGAGGTTGCCAGATGTTTGTTGTTTGCCAAATTTTAAACAATTACAAAATTTCTACCATATCTTCAGAGCACAGCTTCCTTCCCTGCCCCCTCAGCCAGCTTTCCCTCCGTCCCTCCTCCCCTTCCCTTGGCTTTGCTTGTAGCTGCGAGTGCTCACTGTTCTTGCAGATCAGGCACCGGTTTCTGCTGACTACGTACATTTATTTATGTTAAGGCATTTTGCAATATTAGGTCTACAAATGGAAGCCAGTGAAGGGTGTTTTTTTAAAGAATTTAACTAAAGTTGCTGAGAGGGAGAGAGAGGAAGAAACAATTTGGACCTTGTATATGAGTGAGATGGATGTGTAACAATTTAATACAAAGTTCATAGTTCTTGATAACGAGTTGACATACAACATTTCAAATCCAAGTAATTTAAGTGTTCTTATAAGACATGAGTCAAGTTCAGCTGTGCTTTTTTCAGAAATTTGTAAAACAATTTCAGATCACTGTGGTTCTGGTGATATACAACGCAAAAGAAGTGGAGATCAAAAGGAATAAGTCACACTGTGTGTAAGGTGCCTAACCTTACTTGAGGTTTTACAGGCATTTACATTTTTTCATGAATGAAATGTTTTAGGGTTTAGTTAGAGCTAATATCCAGGGAAGAGGTTTCTAGTATGTAGTGTTGCAGAGCCAGAAGGTGGTTGTGTAGTACAAGAATTAATGATTGCTAATTTTGTATCACAGTATTTTAGTAATAGAGCAAATGTTTAGATGCTATTTCTAAATTCAAAACCAACCAAACAGGTATTCAACCAGCCTCTTTATCTAAGCATCACTGTTTCTCAAATCAGACATCCATCAGATGACAAACTTACAATGGGATCTAGAGATGAGGGTAGACTCCAGTTCTCCAAAACAATGTATTCAAATATTTGAAATAAGATAAGCTGTTTTGTCTATCCACAGTCCTCCTCTTGTCCACCTGTTTGCTTGTATTATTTGACCAGGAACTTGCTTTGCAGCCTTTTCCTTGTTGGTTGTATGGATGCACTTCCACAGACCTTCTATGGAGATGAAGCAGGACTTGGAGAAAAGTCTGTAACTTTGCCCTGAATCATGCTGAAAGCAGCTGGCTTGCTCACTGAAAGGAGTTAGATGACCTACGGAAAAGTTGATACATCAGTCTTCAATTACGGTTTTAGATCTTTCTGTCTACACAAAGGACCAAAATAAGATTTTTCTGGCATCTTTTTTGTTTTTATAATCCTTATTTGTTACTGCTTTGTTTAGCAGAGTCTGTAGTTATTATTTGAGTATAGTTCTTCTCATTTACTAATAATCTATGATGACCAAAGACTGTTTTGTCTTGGACAGCAAATTAAACATTTCCTGAGAAAAATGGAAAAGTATGCACAAATTGCAAATTACTGTACTATATCAAACTTTCTAGGTGTGCAGTTGTTTGTCAGTTATGTTGTTCTGGTTTTGTCAGGCATGAATTGTAGAGATTTTCAGAAGCTTAGCTTTTGTTAAGACTGAAAGCACTTTGTGGGAAGTACTGGTATCTCATTCCACTTTGTATTGGCTGGTTTAGACTATTTTCTTCCTATTCAGGCACCTTTGACTGTCAAATAAATTGGATGGTTTCAGTATATTGCCCTCCCATTAAACCTTTGCATTTCTCCTAAGATATTATATACTCTCAACTAAGATTTTTTTTTTTTTTTTTTTTTTTTTTTATTGTGAGCTCTTCATTTAGAGGTTATCTGTACCTTCTTTGGAAGATACCTCTATGTCTTCTAGCATCTATTTTGAAACAAGCTTTGAAGCACGTATGAGGAATGCCCCAGTGAGTTTTAGCTATATGGTTTCATAATAAAGATCTCCCAAGAGTTAGCTTGGAAACAAAAGTAGGCATTATCAACACTATGCAAAAAATAACTACCTGACAACTTGCACTGTTACCAAAATCCTGAGATTTCAATGTAGGAACTCGTTTGGTTTCTAAGAGTTAGGCTTGCTTGCAGCTGATACTGTATCGGTGTCTTCTCTGTGACCAAGTACTGTACCTCAAGATCTCCTGAGGAGCTCTTTCCTAGACCCTGACTCTTCTTGACTGTGGGCTTGGGCAACAGAAAACTCTCTTCTCAAAGACACCTGAAATAATCTTGATATACTGAGATGGCACTGGAAGCCAAACCTTGGTGTGGTGAATCTTCCTTGATCTTCTTAACAACTATCTTGCAGCAACTATCAATTGCCATGCAGTTGATCTTTTACTTCAAGAACATCAGTGTATTCACTGAGAGCAGTGCTTCCTTAGGCAAAGGAAACTCTAAAAATAAACAAACAAACAAAAAGAAAAACTATTTTCAGTTTTCCTCTCAAATGTTGGCTTTTGGTAGTTACGATACAAAAGCAGAAAACCAGAACAGGTAAAGGCAAGGTATTTTGGGATCTTAAATAGGTATATTTTTCTGAAGCTATATTAAAATGCTCTACTAATTACACACATTATTTGGGTTTTTTATGAGTGTTTATATGTTTTCCTTTCCTCCTGGAAGCTAACCAAAAAGCTTCAGGAGTTAAGGATTTATAAAAAGTCCTTTCCAATTCATTTTTAATAATTATGTTTGCTAGAGTGTAACTTTTTTTAAAAAATGAAAATTTACACATTATTAAAATTATCAACTGTGATCGCTTGAGCAAACATTCAAAGAAATGTTAGACTGAATAAATTAGTAATATTTAAGTATTATTCTATTTCTATTAAGTTAGGGTTTTTCACACTTTTAGTGTTGTGAAATTAGTAAGTGTGTAGTTCCTTAGTGACTACTTAAACAATACTTTTCTGTGTATTGTTTTTAATGTAAATTTTTCATTCTTCAACATTCATAATGCACATTTGGAGCCTGGCCACTGCAGATTCAGGCTTTTGTGTTAGATCCTGTCATTTAAAGTGAGTCTACACTGGTCACGGTACAGACGCGCACGGGACTCAGTTTTAGCTCACAGACCACCGAGTTACTCGGTGATTGTGGCTTTAGAAGTGCAGTGCTGTGTGTATATGCCAGAGTACCAATAGCTGTGCAGAGATGAGAAATTCTTAATTTAACAGTTCCTCTAATTTTGGTGTATATAAAGGTTAAAATAACATGGCATTAGGATCATTATTAATCCAGAGACTGTAAACGTGGTGTCTTAGTAACCTGCTGGTAGTAGGGAAGAAGCTCGGAGCAGAGCTGCTTCAAAAATACGCTGGTTGCCTGAGTTGAACTCCTGTTGACATTTAAATAGGGTGTCATGTTCCACAACAGATGAGGAACAATGCTTGGCAAGAAGACCATTTCAAGAAGTGTACAGGAAAATGGGTCTACTTTCTCTTTTCCCAGTGGTGGAAGAGCTATTTTGGTGCTGGAAACTGTTCCTGTGTGAAGCGTATGGGAAAGAAATAACAAAAGTATGCTGAACGTGGAGAAGGAAAAAAAATTGTTTCACAGAGGAGGGTAGTGCAGAACAACCTTAGGACCATACTTCTACCTGGGGAAACTAGAGCCTGACTGTATGGCAAGAAGCAGCTTTGGAGAACACTAGTAGCTAAAATATTAAAAAGACTGGACTTTAGGAAAGAACTCACTTGGACGAAGTAGGAACATTAAAAGTACTAGCTGAACTGATTGTTGCTTCTGCAGGAGTGCTGGTGGTATTCCACGGCCGAGTCATGGCGATAGTAGAAATAGCAGGGGTTAATCGTTAACTGGTTTGCCATTTGCCTGATTTTAACACACTGCTGCCAGACCAATGAAGTATATTATTAATAATGTAACAAAGCAAATATTACAAATATCTTTACTGCTAGCCCAGGTATATATATAGCTATTCTATTACCTGCATGTGGGGGACACCACTTTATAATTAGCCTATCACTCTAATAGCTTGAGATGCAAGCTGCTTCTTTGCTTAGATTACCTTTGATACTCAGTCGACAGACTGATAATTTAAAACTTAATTTTCAAAACATACCATTTTCTCCTTGTTTTCTAAATAGATGACTAGTAAGAGTAAAATCTTGGGCATGTTGTGGTTAGTAGAAGCTTTTCTTTGGCTTGAGGTATAGATCATATTTATCTAAGTATGAGATAAATCTAAGCAAGCTAAGGGAATGATTGACTGGAGAGTCCATTTTCTAACTTTTCTTGGCAGAAATACTTAGTCTCCTTGCTCTTCCAAACTCTTCCTGCGATGTAAGAGAGCAGGATCATTAGAGTCAGAAAAAGCTTCCTGAGAGTTATGAGAGACAAGAGTAAGAATTCAATCTTCAAAGATTTAAGAATTTTTCACTGGTAAAAAGTATCATGTAGTAGCTCATTCCTTTATGTTTTAAACTTATGCAACTTCATGCCAAGGAGGGCAGGAAACTGATGTTCAGATGATTAGTTCATACTGTGGTAGGGCACCTGTTGTAAGAACAACAGTGTGTACTGGGTAAGCCGATTTCTTTCTGGAGGGATCAGTTTGAACTTGTCACAGAAATAGGAGTATTCTAGCTGCCTGAGTTCTGCTGAATAATCATACTGGGCTATTTTTAACAAGATTTAATAAATTTTGCCAGGAGCAGGTAGACGATAAATCAGTGGGTCATCCAAGAGCAGGGCTGTAGGTAAGGCAATGCATGCACTCTCAAAATTGCTGGGTTGTGAGAACATGCCTTCTAGTAGGCATGTGGTAAGAGGGACCTTTTTCATTCTGATGCTTTTAAAAGGTGTCTGATTTGAGGTTATTTCCACTATCAATGAGGGGTTTTTTTTGTACAACTCCAGCTTTGAGACATGTTTTCTGCACATCCTCTGTACATATTGAGTGTTACTTAAAGTGTTGATGAGCATATTGATTTAATTTTCAATTCTTAACCTTCATTTTTTTAAGCAGTTCCTAACCTCTAAAGAAAAACTCCTTTTGAAAATGTATTCTTCATATTTTCTCAGCCCAGAATAAGGGGGTAATGTTAGGATAAAAAGGGGGAGATTATGCAAAACAAGTTCAGCAACTTGAAATCCCTGTGTTGTGAGGGATTGCTTGCTTTGTTTTGAAAGCCAGTCCAATCAAATTAAAAGCAGACAAAACTAAATTTGGTTCAAAGTTGGCTCACCTCAGATTTCAGCAGGAGCTGTGAAAGCCAAGTTTAAATTGGGACAGGAAGGGAGGGAATGTGGTCAATAGCCTTAAAGTTGAGCATTTTAAATAGGAAATCTGTTTATGCCTCCAATAGCACTTGCTGTTCTGATTTGTTTAGAAAAGCTAAAACAATTCAGAACAGTGGAGTTGCTTGAGGCTTTTCTAGCTTGGTTTGAGCTAAACTGTGTCAGAAATTTAAGCTCATCTCCAAGCTTTGATTCATCCAGTTAAGTGGTGTAAGTGATTCTGATCTTGACTTAAGGCACTATCTTGCCATTACTTTCTTCACATTTTCCTTGTTTTCCAGTATTGAGCAAAGCATTAATATTTCCTAGTCTGAAGAATACATTGTATAACTTATTGCATATACTTTTCTAGCAGAAGTTCTGATTTTATCATAACTATTAAAATACTGTTTCAAGGCAATATTAATGAGTATAATATGGGATCACAAAAAGTAAGTCACAAGAGGGTTTTTGGAGGGAAATATATTGATATTGCTCACTGCTGAAATGTGGCAGGGTTAGTGTGGCTTGGTTTTGATAGGAGAAATAGAAGAATAAGTGCTCGCTCAGACAGATGAAAACTAAGGAGAATATAATTGCTAGGTGAAGATTTTTGGGAGGGATGAACACCCTCTCCCTCCCAAAATCTACATGGAATTTTCTATAGGCAGGGTCTTTGCATTATTTATTATATTTCTTTTCATTCTTTAGCCTAACCTGCTTCTCCTTCCCTCATTCTTATTTCTCTTCTCCCCCCACCCCCACTCCAAAATGCCAAGGTTTTCAACAGGACAGTTCTACCAGCAGTCTGCTGAAGCATTGAATCACTAGTGACTTAAAGCATCATCTTTGCTGATTCACTAATGCTCCTAGCTGGATAGTTCAATAATCTATATAATACATTGTATTTATATATGTACAATTTATATATTTCATGCAATGCATTGTATTTATGTAATTAATCCAAATAGTGGGCACAGGAATTCTATTCAAATTACTGCATTAGAAATTCAGGGGCTGCTGATGTGGAAGAAAATAACCACATCCTTTTCTCAAATAGCAAAATTCTAAATATGCAAAAAACAAATTTGGCAGAAAGAATACATGTACATGCAATTGGAATTGATATGGTCCTTAGCTTAGTTCATCCCAACTTGTCATTCATACATTTACTACATGTGATGCTCGCAATCCAAATCAGATACTGCATCTTTGGGGTCATTTTGCAAATTACTGGGTTAGAATGTTTTGGATACCTTTAACATAATTGCAGACAAATCTCAAGACTCAGCACCTCTTTCAAATCTGGCAGCTGTAATGAGAAGACGTGCTATGTGTTAAGAGGCATAGCCCAGAATTTGCAGTCCAGGTGTGGCACGTTCAGAGGATTTGTGATGATAGTTCATGGTCTTCCAGAGTGGTGAGTTTATAAAATTCAGTGAGAAACATGTGAGACACATACACATACCATCTTTGCTCTGTCCCTAGTAAGTGCTAGCAGCAGGCTGGACATCTTTGTGGGAATGCTGCAGCCACCCCACAGCTCTACTGAGTGGTGTGGAGAGCAACTGGAGCAAGTTGGCAGAGCTGGAACTGTAATGTGAGGGAGAAGATTATGCATACGTTATGAAAAAGATGTAATTTCATAAATCTCTGTCAGCAGTAAAGGGGAGGTGATTGTGGTTTGTAGGCTTAATGAGATGTTGGTGAAAAGTATATTGTTAGTGGTATAAGAGTGAAGAAACTGTGAAATTTGGCAGGTATTTCATTCTACAGGGAAGAACCCAGTACGTATTTGACAGCGTTTAGATTTGTAGTCCCCAAGCACCAGGACTCTAGCGCCAGGATTTTCTTTAGGTTTGCCCGAGATCATGAAACACACGTTCGTCAGGGAAGAGGTTAAAACTACATAAAGGGTCACGGCTTTTCTAAAGAATAGCCAAATCCCTTATACTCCCTCTCCCCACCACAGCCACAAGTCCTGTCCCCTTTCCTGGTTTTACCGGTAACAAAGAATATGACACTCACATTTGGGAAGCAGGGAGATTGTCTTAAAGAAACTTAAAAGGAAACTTAAAGGAAAGGGTTACTCAGATCCTGCATTCAAGGGAAGGGAATGTGGAGCTGACAGGCATTCCTCCCACTAATTTCCCCTCTTCTGTCAAATACCTATATTATTTTCTTTGTCATGTGGATTCTCTGCATCTGGATCAGGATCTTCTCCTTTCTTCCCTCCACCTGCGCTAAATTTTACTGCTGCTGAGCATCACCCTTTTATTCCCATCATTTTTCACTATGGCTTCAATCCCCTTTTCTTATTAGCTCTTTTTTTCATTCTTTAATTTTCTCAGCCCTGCAAGCATGTATTCATGTATGTGGTTTGTTTTCTTTTCAAAAGTAGTTTGATTCTTCAGAATTTTGTTATACTCTGCTAACATTTCTTCAAAATAAAAAAAAAAATCTACAAATGCCAATTGTAGCATTTTTCTTACCGTTCTTCAAATTTCTGCCAGTCATGTTATGCAAACTGATACTCATTGAGCATAGCTCATATTCAGTGCTTAGCCTGTCTCTTCCATCCGCTCTGCTCAAGCGAAAACTGAGAAGCTAGAAATTCATTTGGATATATGTTTTTTGCAGATGCACTGTCTCGTGAGTATAAAGTGTGTGCCTGGGCTAACATTTGAACTCTAAATCTTGTTTTCTTTTTGTTTTTTTGACTGTACAGTGAGTGCTGTACTCTAAATACAGAGGAAAGTGTTGAGACAGAACATTTTTGCAGTCTGAGCCATGGTTTGGTCTGTCACCTTCATATTGCAGGAAAAGAATAGCAACATTTAGAAGAGTTAAATTTGGGAGGGGAAAGAAAAAGCTGTATCTCAGAATTACATACACATTTAATTACAGATGCTCAAGTTAGGAACATTAATGTTACCAGCTTCCTCTCCCTCCCACCACTCCGGTACCCAATAAATGTGCCAAACTTCAGGGCAATCCAAAAAAGCCCATGTATTTTGTTTTGTTTTCTGATCTATTGGAAAAGTAACCTTTTACATAGAAGAGTGTTATGTGTTTACATATCACAGTAGAAATTTGACTTTGTGGAGATACTGAGGAGGCAGTTTTTCATTTGGGGGGGTTGGCAGCTGCTAAGTGTGTTTAAAAAACAAAACAAAAAAAACCAAACAAACAACCATTCTTAGTTCTAACCAAGAACAATGTCCAAAGTTTGTCTTTGTGTAATAGAGTTAGTGATGATTTCATTCTTTCTGGTCAAGCAATTCACCTGTAAAACTTAAGAGTTCATAAAAATCTGTCATAAACACAGACAGACCCCAGAATGGCTTGCTTGGGTGAGCTGGTGTGCTCCCCTGGAAGAGGTAAGGACTAATCTTGGCAGCACAGTTTCTGCAAAGAGAAATAGTCTCACTCATCTTCTAGAATTATTTGAGTGTGTGTGGAGAGTGGAGCAAAGACAATCAGCAGGCAATTTCTTCTTGTTTAAAAGGTCTTTCGCAAGTTTTATCGGGGGGGTCAACTAAAGAGCTGAAATGGTCACAGGGAGGGTGGCGGAGTATTCTCATGATATTAAGGTTTTGTCTGTTTCTCTGTTTTAACAGTGGATTTGGGAGAAAGTTTTATGTCTTTATGTATCTGTCAGTAGGCAAAGGAGATATTTTGGCTACTCAAATCAAGAAAAGGCTGAGGAACTTGGAAAGGGACCAAGTTAGGGGAATGAGCTGGAAGATTTCTGCATTTGTCATCAGAGAGCCCATAATTTTGGCACAGTTACAGAAAATAGGGATTTCTGTTTTGCTTTTGAGACATGTAGTGTTATACTTGCATCTAAAAAAAAAAACAAAGTACCTTTTTTTTTTTTTTTTTTTTTAATTTCCAGTTCAAATACCTGTGATCACATTTTAATCTCTCCTCACAAGAACTCCATTTGTTTTTTACAGATGTTTGTAGGTTTTCTTTGGGCAGATCTCAGACTTTTGTGTCTATGCTGATCTTCATTTGAACAATTTTAACTTTGATATGTGTGGCAAATATTATTTCAGCTACTCTCTCACAATAGTCTTCACACTGCTGCTTGTCCCTGTTCAGCATCTCACTTACTGCACTTCTTCCCCCATTAATGCAGTTCTGAGGTCTGGCCAGGTGTGTATTCCTTCAGTCTCTGTTCCTCTTGATCTGTTGCATTAAACCTACCTCCATCTTGCTGTTACCTTTGTTATCTACTTCTCTACCAAAACTTTTTTGGAATTAAAATTCTGCTTTATATACTTAAATAGTTTTATTAACATTTGCCTTCATACCTGTGCTCTTGAGTAACATGCAAGCTAGAGCTGAAACAAAGAATCAGTAAATAAATTAGAGATGCCTCTTAAAATGTCAGTAATTTAAAATTCAATACATACACATCCATTGATTTAGAGAAGAAATTTGGAGCCTTCTTTTAATGTCAGTACTAGAGATTCTCAATATGGTATTTGTAGAGACTATTTTGGAAGAGGGGATCAAAGGACTGTTGAAAGTAAATATTAATGAAATCAGGAGGTATCTAGGAAAAGTTCTGCCACCTCCAATTGCAATGGTTGTCAGGTATTCTTAAAAGATTAAGAAGAGATCTGTTTGCTGATGAATGATTTAATTTTTTAAAAAATTATGAAAGCTTGATTGATTGTGATATTGGTTGTCTCCTTATAACCTAATTTACCTTTCTTCTTTTCTAATTCAGATCCTAGTGAGAATTGCATAATTTACTAAGTACTGCAAATATAGATTAAAAATAAACTTGTAGGTGGGCTAGTTATGTGTTAAAAAGAGAGAGGAAAGAGATGCACATCATATCTGCTTATTAATGAGTCCATGTTTATATTAGCTTGTCTTGCTCAGGTCTGCATAAGCCTCTACATATACTGTCTTCAGTCAGCTCTGGCCCATCAGTTCTTTCCCCTTCTGCAATCTCATGCTTTTTAATGCCCTGTTGTTTGGGAGGAAGTCACCTGGAGCAGTGGATCCTAACGTTGCTTGAGAAAATTACCGTGTTTGTTCAGTTGGAGCATTGGGGCTTCTTTAATCACAGAAGAACTACTTTGCAGAATAAAAGAGGAGCTGACTAAAATAAAAATAAATAAATAAATCATAGAATGGTTTGGGTTGGAAGGGACCTTAAAGGTCATCTAGTTCCAACCCCCCTGCCATGGGCAGGGACACCTTCCACTAGACCAGGTTGCTCAAAGCCCCATCCAACCTGACCTTGAACGCTTCCAGGGATGGGGCATCCACAGCCTTTCTGGGCAACCTGGTCCAGTGCCTCAATACCCTCACAGTGAAGAACTTCTTCCTTACATCTAATCTAACTCTACTGTCTTTCAGTTTAAAGCCACTAACCCTTGTCTTATCACTACATGCCCTTGTAAAAAGTCCTTCTCCATCTTTCCTGTAGGCCCCCTTTAGGTACTGGAAGGCTGCTACAAGGTCTCCCCAGAGCCTTCTCTTCTCCAGGCTCAACAACCCCAACTCTCTCAGCCTGTCCTCATAGAAGAGGTGTTCCAGACCTCTGATCATCTTTGTGGCCCTCCCCTGGACCCGCTCGAGCAGGTTCATGTCCTTCTTATGTTGGGGGCCCCACAGCTGAACACAGTACTGCAGGTGGGGGTCCCGCCAGAGCAGAGCAAAGGGGCAGAATCACCTCTGTCAACCTGCTGGCCACGCTTCTTTTGGTGCGGCGCAGGATACGGTTGGCTTTCTGGGCTGTGAGCACACATTGCCAGCTCAGATTCAGTTTTTCATCCACCAGTACCCCCAAGTCCTTCTCTGCAGGGCTGCTCTCAATCCACTCATCACCCAGCCTGCATTTGTGCTTGGGATTGCCCCGACCCAGGTGCAGGACCTTGCACTTGGCCTTGTTGAACTTCATGAGGTTTGCACAGGCCCACCTCTCAAGCCTGTCAAGGTCCCTCTGGATGGCATCCCTTCCCTCCAGCGTGTCGACCACACCACACAGCTTGGTGTCATTGGCAAACTTGCTGAGGGTGCACTCGATCCCACTGTCCGTGTCCCCGACAAAGATGTTAAACAGCGCCGGTCCCAATACTGACCCCTGAGGAACACCACTCGTCACTGGTCTCCACTTGGACACTGAGCCGTTGGCTGCAAGTCTTTGAGTGTGACCATCCAGCCCATTCCTTATCCACCGAGTGGTCCATCCATCAAATCCATGTCTCTCCAATTTAGAGACAAGGATGTCACATGGGACAGTGTCAAATGCTTTGCAGGAGTCCAGGTAGATGACTTCTGTTGCTCTTCCCTTATCCACCAATGCTGTAACCCGGTCATAGAATGCCACCGAATGTCAGGCACAATTTGCCCTTAGTCTTCCTTTTTTTCCCCTTTCAAAAAGGGTTTATGTTTCCTCTTTTCCAGTCAGTGGGAACTTCCCCGGACTGCCACGACTTCTCAAATATGATGGATAGTACCTACCTCTCATCCCCCCAATTTGCCAAATCACTGGCATCATTGGAGACTGAGGTGATACTGGAGATAAAGGATGAACCCTAAGATGCACAGCATGTTGGTAGGAATGTTTTGATGACAATTACACTGGGCAGGAAATGGATCTGTGAGAGGTGGATGGGTTGATGGTGTCAGAAGACTTCTGTGGAAAGCAGAAGAAAACTGGAAATGGAGAAGCAGCAGCGGGGAGGGGTGGGAAGTACCCTGCTTAAGATCTATGTATGTGGCTGCAGTGGTGACACAGTAAGGATAATGGGGACACTTACCAGTTCTGTGGTGCTATAATGAATGTATGGTTAGGTAGTGAACTACTCTTTTCCACAAGTTCAAACATACTGAGATTCAGTGGGTGAGGTCTGTATTCATGGAAGTCATTGTCTTAAGGTTAAATACCTTGGCTTATTTACGCCAGAACTTCAGCTGCCATCACTGTTTTATCTAGATGACCGTGCTAAACTAGAACTAACTAAATATTCAGCATCAAGTGCTCCAAAGTCTTGTGTTTTCTGAAGTGGGCTGTTGAGTTCTTCCTCACAGTTTGATCTCCTGCTTGCACTGTGAAAGCCTTCTTGGTTGAAAATAGTTTGAATGTGTAAATATAACTCCAAGATGATCAGTTACTATCCCCACACTGCACAGTGTTGCATTCTTCAACCTTATAGTATATTTGGCATCCACCTTGCACTAAATGTGGTGGCTAAATCCCCAAACTAACTGATTGTTTATTATTTTTCCCTTTCATGTGGGCAGAGAGCTTAGGGAGCAACTGTTGTGGAAACCAGTCTGGTTTTTGGGGGTTTTGTTTGGGGTTGGTTTTTTTTTTTTGCATTTGAGAACCCACAATGGACAGCGCTAATTGCTTATTGGCACCTTACAGCAACGATTTGCTGCTCTCCAGTTCTTTGCATGGTATTCAGCTTTACTATTATAACTGAAGAAGTTGCTTTTAAAAAGGGGAAAATTAAACAAGAAAACAAAAACACTGTGTGCAACTTGAGATCCCAATTTTTTTAACATGATCTACAGCTTGAAGACCTTTTCACATGTTCAGCAGAGTCCACGCTGCTGTGAATGGTTATGCCCATCTTCCAGCTGGAGCAAGCCACGTGTTCCCAAGTGCCTGTGGAAGAGTCTTGTGCATTATAATCCCTCCCCATCAAATGACCAGGCACGTGTCTTCTGTGGCCAAAATGCAGACTGTTGCATCTCACACTGGATATGCTTTTGGTCCTGTAAAGGAAACGCATGTAACAGCTTGCTGTCCTGTAAGCAAAGCGTGCCAAACATATGGCAGGGAAATGTTTTTGGACCTATAATGCGTGTGGCAGTGGAGTTGCAGTGGAGGAAGAAGGGAGATATCTGCACGGAGGGGGCGAGTGGAACAGACCCTCCCTGGTCCGCTCCTTACTCCCACGTAGGGGAAGAGAGGGGAGGGCTTCAAGGCTGATGCCTTCTGGTGTCTTGAACCTGACTTTTAGAGGAGATACCCCTTTGCTGTGCTTTGCCTATGATTCAGCGACCATACTTATTAATTATTAATGAGTATGGCTTCACCGAATCTTTATTTTTAAGACAGATTTAGAGGGCCCTGATGTTACCCTAGTCTGAAGGCCCCTGTTAATTTTTTATCAGAAGTAGTGCTTTGAAAGAGTGATTGATACATTCTGTTTTACAGATCTGTAGCATAATCGTTGATGCCATTTTGGCAGCAGCTTATTGTGCACTTAGTTGGGGGGTTTTGTCGTCTTCTTGCTGCTGTTCTGGGGCTTGAAACTGTAAAGAATGACACAGCTAGTGATCTGCAATAAAATTCAGGTCTTTCTTTCCTTCTTTAGAGAAATGAATTATAAATGTCCTTGTTGCCAAGCACTTGATAACTATATAAGTGGGAGAACCGCTCGGTGATATACCTTAATAGCAGAATTAATGATGTTTGAACTTAAGTCTGTTTGTTGAGACTTCATTAGCTTTTCAGATGAGAAAGTGAGTGGGGGAAAAGGCACTCCAAACACACAAGTTGTGCACTGGAGCACACTGGGAGACAAGCAGCCAGTTAAGTCCCCTGTAGCACTGCCTTCTCACTATTAAACTGCTGTTGTTTCTTCCATGAGTTACATATATCCTGGGTTCCCTTCACCTTTTAGTTTTTGTCTGGGCTAGATATTTCTGTTGTTCTAAAGTCTACATGTGTGTGTTTATGTGCCCAAAAAGTGTTTGTGTGTGTGTATTTAGGTAAGCCATTTTTTTTCAGATTTCTGCAACGTGTTTTCATGACTGAAGATCAAACACGTGAGCTCTTTTTACAGTGATGAGTCCTTAGACAATGCTGTTTAGGGTTTGGTTTTTGTTTTGATTTTGATTTCAAACTGTCTTCTTCCTAAACACTGAAATGTGACTGACTTGGAAGCGTGCTAACCATTTCACTGTGTTGATGAAGGGTAGTCCCTGTATTAAACTTCTTAATAGCCTGCAGCAAACTTTTTCAGTTTTTTAGGACAAGAGGATCTTATTATAATCATAAGGGTGGAATCCAATACTGGATTTTATTTGCAGAAGAGCCCCCTTTTAATGAGAGTAAATTCCTAGTGCTAAGAGCCAAAAATCATGTTTTACTGTTTATTTTTTACTATTTGGCATGTCCTCAGACAATTTGTTTGTTGTGCTGGATCATCACGGGGTCTGTTAGATCATCTAATTGAAAAAAAGGGAGTTTGTTGTCCTGGAACGTCTCCAGAAGTTGTTTGTTCCACAGCCAAGTCCCTCCTATGCTCTAACTCTGAGGTAATCTTTGTAAGTCACGTTTATTATGTTTAATTTATTTCCCTGTTACACACTTGGAATCTAAAAATTTTTAATTAAATATATGGCATAAACTGTATTTTAAAAGTAACAATGTAAATATATCTCTAAGGTTACTTGCCTGGCCTTCAGCCTTAGGTTGAAGGTTACTCATTCTGTACTCCAACAGAAATGCACTGGTTATCATTGCTTACGATAATTACATCTACTTCTAAGATATAGATAAGGTACTGAATGATAGGGAAAGTTTTTTAAATGGTTATGTATTTCTGTTTGTGAAAAAAAATTTTCAAAAAGAGCATGCTTTTCTTTTCATGTTTTCACAGCTGATTTTTCAGGAACAGTAGATATCTGACAACATGCTCTGTCTAGTAACATCAGGCTTGCACGGTATACTTTTGTTTCTGTTCAGAACGTCCCAAGTTCTTTCTGCAGCAGCTTTAATTTTCAAGTTTTTCTTGAAAAGTATATTTGGGGGTAGGGTGTGTCTGTTTTTCTTTTATTCAAGATCATTCAAAACCTAATCTGCCTCTTAAAAGGTGCACTGAGAAATGGAGTTGCTGCTTAGGATTTTATATACTGATCTATGAACATAATTTTTTCAATAAACAGAAGTCTTACTGCCTCTTTTGACTGAGAGAGATTGTTATGCCCCATAAATCAGGAAGGAGATTTTCAATGGGCTAGTTCCTATCTTTAGGTAATTACATATTCAGTGCAATCTTCTGAAACATGTATCATCTGTGTCAAAAAGGAAACCAGACTGCTGCTGACAGCTCTTATCTCATGACCGTGAAAATTGGGAGGGAGGGGGGGTTAAAGTTTATATTGTTCTTGTATGAGAACTCATAACCATCATAAAACTGTGTGAAATCACCTATATGATTTCCTGCAAAACTGTTGCTGCTGGCATTGATTGTCGCAGTGAATGGCAGGTATTGAAGAGGCCGCAAGTAAGAAAGTAGGAAGAGGAGAGGTTTTTTTAAAAAAAAAAAGTTTGTCAAAGAAGGCATCTTTAAGAATTAGAGAATGTTATGTTCTGTAAAATTATAGGTTAGACTTGGAAAGCAAGTGAAGGAGATCAGGGCGCAGAAAGAAAAGGGAGGTGGTATTGTTTAATGCACTTAATTCCTATTCTGAAGATAGCCATCTAGATAAAAATGTCAGTGGTATTACGGAGGAATTGTAGATCAGGATGTATTCAGTTTGCTCCAGCTGCTTGACCTTGCCTAGCTGTTGACTGAAATGCAACAAGCCATGTTGTGATCAGCACTTTCGCTGGGCTGCTGCGGAAGGTTATATGAATGCCCATTGGTGTCTCTAAAGGTTTTGTGGGCTGAACTCTGTTTGCTGCAGATTTTTCAAGCTCAAAGCAAAACTGGTTTGTGTGCCCAGCTCTGCCATGTCTCTCAGAACACGTGGATGCTCATGCTGGAATAATTCACACTTGGGCTGTCTGGCCCATCAGGAGCTCAGGATTAAAACTGGAGCACCGCTGCTGTTCCAGCAAGCAGCCCAGTGAGGGAACAGACTCTCTGTGCAGGTAATCTAATCACTGGGCTGTCATTTTATAGCGTAACCAGTCTTGCTAAACTTATGCTGACTTTGAGTAGCTTGAACCTAGGTTTTCTGGCATTTTTTTGTAGAAAATACAGATTCTTCTTTTTGTGTCTCCATCTTTCCCCCTAAAAGGGAGTATCAAAGAGTGAGGTCCATCTTGCACACTGAAACTGCATGACAAAACCTGCGGTAATTGCAGGTGGATTCCAATAACTTAAACATATTAACAATTTCTGTGAACTTAACATCTTAATTTCGTGTTTGAAAGTGGTTCCTTGCATGTTATCATAGGTCTGGGCATTCTTCAAAGGTCTATCTTTTGAGGATGTATATGTCTGCTCTGTAAGTGGGTCGGTATGCAGACAACACTTTTAATACAAGAAGTTGTGGAAGTTGGGATCAACAGTGAAGAAGATCTCAAAAAGTAGCTGGGCAAAGTAACAAAAATGCAAAACAAAATGGGGGTAGACCTGCAGAATGGTAGCTTGGCTCTTGGCATAAGAAAATCTATTTGGTTATAGAGAAGGCAGAGTACACATGCCCAAGTGGAAAGTATGCCATGCATAAACAGTCAGTTAAGAAACCTGTGCTAGTAAAAGAAATAATTGTGTTGAGGGATTACTCATTGAGAATTAAGATTTTGTTTCCATGTGAATGTGAATTTATGTGGAAGCAGTATAACAGAGAAACGTGTAGAACAAGTCTCTGGCTTGAGTTGGTGCCAGAGATGAGAAGAGACATTGTGGACTATGAATTAATCACCAAATATTGCCAGTGAAGTATCTGAACAAGATTGTGGGGTTTGACAGGATTCTCACAAAGATTATAAATTTGGCTTCCCTTGTACTGGATCACTGTGAAAACTGAAGGCCTTGTGGTGTTTGCAAATTCATTTTGTTGAACGATTTTAGCGTATGACTTCTAGATTTCAAACATGATGCCACCTATAAAAAGTCGCTTAAAACTGACTAGAATTTAGGTTTTGGTTCTTGTAAAGTTCTGTGAAACTCTTGAATATATTTTAGAAAGAATACTGCAAAAAGGTTTATCTGAAAACGTCCTGCTGTAGATGTGAAGTACCCACAGACATATGAATGTCCCATCAATTGACTGGTCCTTCCTGATTTGTTCTGAGCAACTCATTACCGTGTTTTTAATGGCCCCATCCTTACTTTAAAGTGAAACCTGACTGAAAATACTCAGCAGTTACTGAGCAAATAGAATGATCATCTACGAATATTTAAGTTGTTTATTTTCCAACGTTTCAGATACTCAGGTTAGTGCCTTTCAGGTACTTTGATAATGTCCATTGTAACTTAACTGCAGCACTCTACAATGATCTTTTTAAAGTTTCAAGCTGATGTTTAGCTTGGGCATACGCATTATCTTGTTCACTTTATAGAAACATGTACAGATTTTGAATATTCTGTCTTGCGTTTTGATGAAAGATTTGGTTGTTTAGAGAAAAAATGTCTTAACTATGAACAAGCAAACTTTATAGGCCTTGGTCTTAAGGCAGTTTCTGGTATATTCATCAGACTTCACAAAAGCTCAGCCAGTAAAGGTAAATACTCAATCAGCATTTGAGTGGTGGCGAGTCCATGATAAAGTTGATGGACTGGTTATCACTGTTACTTTAAATGAATTCTCTTGGACATTGCTAGGCTCCCAGAAGAGCTGGTAACCAGTAGCAGGTTGCTGCCATCATCAAAACATTTTTTTTTGATCTACATCCCATCCCTGAGTTGCCCTCATAAAAAGCAGTGCTGCGACTTTGGGCTGGATGAGTCGTCCTGCTGCACCACCCATGCCCAGGGCAGTAACAACAGGGCTAATTGCCAAGTTACCCTTACAGGTCAGTCCAAAGAACTGTGTTAGTTTAATTTTCTGATGAAGTAAAACTTTTAAAGGCTGAGTTTTCATCTGATCTTTTAATTTCTTAATTTAAAACTTGCGAGGGGATTACTTCTGAACTTGCATGCAATATATGACACTGATGTGGTGGAGAAACATTCACTCACACATGGGGCAGGTGCACAGACAGAGCAAAGGTTTGATTTTAGTGGGGTTTTCTTTTGGCAGAGAGAGGAGGTGAAGGGGTTGACAGGAAGAAAGATTTATCCTAAACGTATAGGCAACAGAGCCATAAGAGGTAAATCATACCAAAAGACAGAAAATTCTTGTGTGTGTGTCAGTAGCAAACCAACAACGTACCTATTTACCTTAGATTTTTACTTACGTAATTCTACATGGAGAAGGGGGAAGTTGTTATCTGCTGCTTGCTTTTCATTTTTATTTTAAGGGAAACTCAGGCTCGTCTGAGTGTGTTGACAGGTAAATGCTAATTTTCATATGTATTGGCATCAGTGCACATAAGGTATTTTATTCAAATCGTACTAACTTGTAGTTGTGGTAGAATCTAGGAGGGTAGGAATTATGTCACTCTAAAATGTCAAGATGCCAACTTTTGAAAAAAATAATGTATTGTCACAATTCCTCTCGTAAGTAGATACAGGGTAGTTAACAGCTGAAGCATTTTTCTTCCAGTGGCTCCTTACACCTTTGTGAAGCATCACTGAAGTTGGGGTTGTTGCATGAGATTTGAGGCTGCGTTGCTTGCCCATATGGAATTTCTCATTGCCTGAGGTCATTGGATGGCTTATTCACCAAGTTGAACAGCGCCGTATTGAAAGAACTATTCCTTTTTAAGTGAAGAAAAGCATTAAAATGTATTAACGTTAACTTCTTTTCTTGTGAAAAAAGTGGATTCATTAATACCACTGAAAATGATTGATCATGAGCAGAGGTGCTAAACTGTGTACAAAAGCTCTTTCACTTGCTAGTGACCAGCAAGTCAAATTTGCTAGTCACCAGTTCTGCGCCTTTACTTTCCAAGCTATTAACACATCACTGAGAATACACTAATTTTGGCATGGTGCCATGCAATGCAGTTGCTCAGCTGTATTTCCTGCTTGTAACCTTTATTTCCATTTCACAGTGATTTCTGATCACTGATTATTAGATCTCTAGACAAACTCACCTTGAATCCATTTATAGTCTGTGAAGAGAAACAGGCATTTCAATGGAGGAATTGATTAGATAATAATATAATAATCTATGTCGTTCCTAGATTTTAAACATCTGTGTTAGAATGAGATACATTGCACCCCGCATTTGATTTATTATATTAGCTTGACATCTGGTAAGAAGCTCGGCTGTACAAATCGGCATTTAGCCAGATGCATTGCATTACAAGATTCGGTTCTTTTCACTGCAGTTGGTTAAAATTGTTATTGATGATAGTTTTGCATAATGCATAGGGTTTTAACCCTTAGTGGAGGTAACATTGTGTCTTTACTAGCAGGATTATAGCAGATTTTCTGTGTGGCCCCTATTAGAGGTTTCTCTTCCTATCGTTGATGTGGTATTAACCCCCAAAATGTTCAAGTGAGCAGATTCCAAGCATAAGCTTAGAATATGTAATAATAATATTTAAATCTGGTGTCAGGGTTTTCATGTGCCAAGTAAAAAAGTAAAATTAAATTAAAAAAACGTGATAGTGTATATTTGGAATAGGGCAAGCTGTAAAAAAATTTACATTATTTTGGTATTACATGTAGGTAATATAGCATGGATTTGCTTAGCTTATAAATAATCCAAATACTTCCAGAGTATTGGTCAGTGTAAAGAATGACTTAAGTTGTCATCATGATTTTGATAACAATAGAACAGTCATCTGCTAAGATTTAGTTCTTAAAATCTGATAGTATAATTCAAAAACAAATAAAAAAATAAAGTCCCTTACTTAATAGGTATGCAGCATCTGTATTTTTATGTCTGTCAATATTTTGAATTTTTGAAGTGCAGCCTATCCATTCAGTATAGTCCAAAAAGGCACAGAAAAGAAGGATTACTACACATTCAAGAAGTTCGTGGCAACAACATGCCGTAAATGTAAACTCCAACAGTATGTAGTGTAAGTTGTATACTAACACTAATTCATTTTTCCATAGGCAATTGAAATTAATAACAGTCCATATAAAGGGAAACACAGAATTTGGCAGTATTGGAAGTATTTTGCCACAGCATCAGTTTTTTGTGTTAACTCTTTGGCTGTGTGCTCTGTACAGTTTACAAAAGACAGCCATCGGCTCATGCTATAAATCACATAAAATTCTGGAGACAACGTACAGAAAGTAACCAAGTTAAACTTGAAACTTTAGGCACTTGACTGAGTGACATCTTTTTCTCCTTTCTACTTACCTCCTTGCAGGGCGTACAGAGAAATGATCTGACTGTTCAGAGAGCTGTAAATAGCAGAGAAGGTGACTTGGGCTGGGGAAGCAGTATGGTAAAGGCATGAAGGGAGCCTGAGGAGATTCACAGATTAGCGGGGAGGCTATTGTTTGCTGACACAATAGAAGGAACAGGCTCCGAAAGGTGTGTGGATGCCTGCCATCTTCTGCCTCCCTTTCCTCCGCAGGACGTCCTCGCTCGCCGTGATGAGGTGGAAATGCAAGGAAAGGGACCTTGCCATCCCCGGGTCCCTTCTCTCCCCTTGGGCCATTGTGTTGCTCTCTGAGCCAGACCCATCTGGGTGTTGCTGTTGTTTTCTGCTGTCATGCTCTTACAGAGCCGGGCTCTTCTGGTGGCTCAAAACTCTGATTTTTTTCCTCTCTCATTTACACGTGGCTCATTGCATCTCAAGACAGAAATATTAAATTAGGTGAAACGGTTCGGACTGTATTATATTAAATACTTTTCTCTCTCTAGCCATGGGAAAGCTCTCTTGTACTTCTCTGTGAAGCAACAGTATGACTTTGATTTCTGTCAGGCAAAACCCATGGCCCTGACCTGTGGTTCTGGAGAAAACATTGTCCCCCATGGCCCTTGCAGTGTGCTTGCTGTGGTAGGAAGCTGCAGCCCTTGTGGCCCAGGGTGACAAGGCAGGCCACAGCGTGCTATGTGCCTCGCCTGGTCATTACAGGCAACCATGGGAATCCCTGGTCTGATAAATCCCACTCCTCCTACTCTCCTTCTCTGATACCAGCTCTCCTTTCTTTTACCATCTTCACTCCTCTTCTCTGTACCTCTGCTGGCTTGTGATCATTTCTCTTGAATGGAGGTGACAAATGTTGATCATGTTTTCCATGAATTCCTATGAGTATAATGTTAATACTTTTTTCTCTCTATGAGGAATACCTTATTTGATATGTTGTTCTGGACCTCCTTTTCAAGGGGGGGTGTGGGGTGTCCTCTTGTTTTGCTTTGTTTTGTTTTTGTGGTTGCTCTTGACAGCTCATGGTCATTCTGAGGGGAAATATATCCAGAAATTAAGCTTTCAAAGGAGAGGACTCTATGATGGTATATACACGCAGAGGAGCTGCATCTGAGATGTACAAGCAACTCAAGTTTGGGCATTTGCTATCTTTTTCATCATTTGTTTTTGCAGCCTCAGTAAAACTATGTAAAAATGAATGACACAGAATAAACTTCTGTCATGTATTGTGTGCCTTTTACAAATTAAATTCTTGAATCTTTCTGAATGTACAGCTGTCCATTCCCAAACATGCTATAAATTGTTGTATGGACCGCAAGCATTTGAATGGTACAGAGAAGTTTTAACCTAGCTTAATGTAAGTCATTTACATGTTCAGACAGAGCATCCTTGTGTGTGCTTCCAAGCTCTCTTCTTTGTATACAGTGTTATGCTGGTTTGTATTTCTAGTAGATGTTTTGCAGGGCTAACCTATTAATAGTTGGTTTTCCCTACATGAACACGCAGCATCCTAAGCTGTCTAAAGGTTAAGAACAGATTTGTCAATGAAAATTTATAGCAGTTATTTTTATTTAAATCAAGTGTTCTCAATTAGTGTCCACGTAAAAGAACTATGTCAAAGAATACAATAGTCAAAATGTATCTAATGATCCTTTAGTGGCAGATTATGATCATATCTTTATTAGCGGTAGTAATCGTGGTGACAGTGTTGCTGGCAGGTTAAGCCATTTCTTACGACAGTAGCTTTTGTGCTGTTGCATCAGGATCAGAAATGCAGTTCCTGAAGATTTGCATATTATGAAGAATAGGCTGCAAAGACTATGGGAAGCACGATCTTGTCATTGTGTTTAGTGATGTGGGTGGCAGATTGCTATAGCTGATTCTGAGCAGGAAGAGCTTGCATATGGGTAGCTTTAAAGGCCTTTAAATGTTTTAGGATTGGTAAGCAAATTGGTTGGCTAGGTGAGTGTCATTGTAAGTTGTTAAATACTCCAAGCAGCTATAAGCTTTTTAAAACCCTCTCAATGTTTTAAAATGTATAGTGCAGTGTCTGAACAGCTGCGTTTAGCTGAGGTGGCTGGATTAGACCACTTTTGCATTTGTACTATAGCTAACCTCAGACACTGCTGTGATAGTTCTGCACAGCATTGAACTACAACATTTGGACATTAGCTAAGGTTTGAAATTTCAAGGAGGTTGCAAGGCATTAAGCTAGAATGGTTCTTAAAAAAAAAAAACAAAAACCAAAACCAAACCAAATGTTTCTGTAATCATGCAGATTGGTATGGAAACATGACACCATTGTTGATCTAGCTGAAACTTTAAACCCAGAGAAAATGTTGCCTTATTTTAGGAAGTTTTCTCACATTATGCATTTTTATTTTAAAAACAAAACTTTTTCTTTCCCAAAGTATGTGAGAAAATACAGATTCCTTACTAACTTATCATTTCTAAGTGACTTATTCCAAAATGTCTGCAAGTTCTCTGGACTTTTCAACCTTTCCCCCTTCTCCTTCATGCACACACCAATGTTTTTATCACCTTTCATCCCAAGTGAAATGATCCTGTGAGATTTCATCCATACTCTTGATCCTTAGGATAAATTAAACAAATATTTGCTCCAAAGAATCTAACCCATGTTATACAAACAGCCCAGTGGGTGCTGGAAAAAACTTTTGCTTTTTAGTAAAAATAGGATCAGTATAATCATATGGGTTTGAATTTCATTAACTCATGCTATAAAGGTTCCATTGGAATAGCATTGTAATTTTGAGATGAGCAGGGAATAGAATAAGTGAATAAGAGAATAGAAGAAAAAGAGGACAGGGTAAGCAGACTTACTTCCCAGGAAATGGTCACACTATGTTTACAACTGTTTTTCCCCTCTCCCACATAGGTATACAGACGGAATAGTCACCTATACAAGTAATGTGTCTGCTTAGTCATATCTACTGTTTTATCTGTCCAGAGAAGTAAATAAATGCATGTCCAGACTCATGCAGTCAAGTAAAATCTGTATTTCTGTAATAAATATTATTGGTATAGATCAGAGTGTAAGTTAGAGGCTACACACATCTTGGCAACATTATTTCCTGAAGCAAATTTTTACTGATGACTCTTGTGTATAGTTACACATTGGGATCCTTAAACAGGGTTAGGAAACAGACTTACTTGCTATGAATTTAGCGGTGCTTCTGGGTATTGGAATTGCATTAATATGCACTCACTGACTGCAGTTATAGAATTCCTTGATTCATGTTAAGGTAGTTGTATGCAAGGATCATGTTTATTTGTAAAAAATTTCTCTTGAGGGACACCATTGACCATTACTGCAGGCACTCAGAAGAATTAGAGCATAATTTTGAGTTAGAATGCCAATAAATTAACTGTGTCGACACTTCCTTTGTTTGAAAATCAGCCATTTGCTGAGATAGCTAAAACTTAATTTCTCAAGCAGAGGAGTTAAACAGTGAAAAAACTAAAGAGTATCTCGACATTTATGTCAAGACAGAGAGGTGAGACAAGCACAAGTAAATCACGGAGCAGGTGTGCTTGTGGTGAACGTAGAGACAATCTAGCTTAGCAGAATGTTTTTTAATGAATAGGAGTGGAAGCAGGCATGCTGTGACTGCAAGTGTTTTGCTGAGGTGTGTGCCTCCAAGTTAAAGGTGAGGTTAAGGCATAGCTCACGTACATTCAGTGTCTCAAGTTTTTTTTTCCCCAGTTTTTCCCTCCTGTCCAATAGGGAGATCCTGATAGTCAACCTGAGCATTTACTATTAAATGCAAAATTCTATGACATACAAAACCCTTTATAAACTGCAGATAAATGATTTGGCTTTGCTGTTACAGCTGTGCAAGGTGTTGGTCAGCATGTTGCAGAGACTCCAGGACATGTCTCCTATATAGATTTTTTTTTTCCTCTATTTTTTCAGGTAGCAACTCCATCTATAATTCTAGCTGACTTCTTTATTTACTAATGAATTCACTTCTAAATTAGGGTGATATTAGCATGTTTTGCCTGGCTTTATTTAAATCTGTTTAATCTCGAGGACTCTGCTAAACAACTGATTAGAACTAATTTTCGGTTGCCTTAAAATGTGAATGTATTACTTTGTTTATTAAATTTAAGAGGGTGGGGCAGGGGGGGTGTCCTCGGAGTGCCCAGCCAAGTGAAACTCCCCATAAATTGGGATACTGTCAGAAAAGTGCCTCCTCTTGCTAACAGTACAACAAATCCCACATCAGAGTCTCGCAAATTTGTCAAATGAGAGGTTATCCTTTGGCTTATTGCAAAAGCATCCATGTCGCTTTCTTTAACGGTGGTGTTTGATTGTAATATGTAAGAATATTTAAACCACTCGAGGTTACTTAATCTTTTAAATGTTATTAGGACCTTGCTGGATTTGTGTTAGTTTCAGTCAGCGACTTCTGCCTCTGGTACTGACAGATGGACATGTGTGCAGTGCTGCCATGCAAGTCTCTTTTCATAGAAAGGGATTTCTAGTCGGGAAAGACAAGTATAATAAACATGTGGATTATCTTACCAATAAGGATCTAAATGGAAACCCCGAGCTGATGGGGATGGCCAGAGCAGAAATCCCCCTTTCCCACTGCTTCCTTGTGGGACATGGATGAAGAATAACTACCTTGAACGAAAGAGGATTGTCCTTTTTCTTTAACACAATCATACTGCAAATCTGCTTTTCACCTGATGGTTCTCTGCGCAGGCTTCCCAGGAGCATCTGGCTCTTTGGAGCTAATTCTCCCCTTCACAAATGCTTTCTCAGGGCAAAAGGCTATCGTTGTCACTTCTGTGGGCTGCTGCCTGCAGTTTTTTCTCTGGACAACTTTTCTCTTCAGACCCTATTACCTTTAGTCCATAGTCTTCTACCACATCGCTTCACCTGCTTTCTCCCTTGTGCTGTTTGCCTGTGCCTCGTGGAGACAGGGCAGGTTGTGGTTTGGGGGAGAGGAGCAGGTGAGGGTAAGTTGGTTTGTCAGGTGAGTTACATGGTGACAGCTGCCAAGTAAAGGAGTATGGCATGGGAATGGGGTCAGCAAAGTGGGTCAGGGAGCCGGGGAACTACTCAGAGCATTGCCATGCCCCTCAGCATTGCCTGATGCTCTCCTGCATCAGTGAGTTTGTCCTTAATCCACAGACATGAAGCCGATTCGGGCTCAGGTCTGCAGTCGCTGTGGAAATGCATACCTCACCTTCTCTGACATCTCTCCCATCCCACCTCTTAAAACAGAAGAGCTCCTCTCGGAATTCTTTTCATGACTTTTTTGAGGTCGTGGGTTTAAACAAAAGGATAAAGGTTAGATTTTTTTATCATGACATTCACTTCTCTGCAAAGCATGTGCTCTGTATTTTCTAGCTTAGTCAGTATTTTTAATACAGTCAAAGTTGTAATTTTTTTTTTTGTTCCTGGTTCATGTATCTTATAAAAATCCACATGTAGCGTTGCAGGGAGTGTGTACTTTTGTGTTAATATTTGACATCTGCAGGGAGACAAACTTACTAAGAATTTATTACCAGAGAGAAAGAATTATTTTTCTTGAATACCTATGCAAGAACCGATTTATTTTTCTCTTTTCAGACCACGGTTTGATGATGAGGTGGAATAAAAAACACAGGTACTAGCGAGTTGCATATCCTGATATGCAGCGATGGGCTACGTGAAAAAGAGAGGTCAGTGAGGAGAAGCAGGTCAGATCACCACGGTGTTACCCACCTAGTGCAGTGCCCATACTTGAGGATGGTGACAGCAGAGAGTTCAGAGACCCCTGTGAAAGCTGAGACAGGAAGAGCGGCAAGCAGGAAGAATCTCTTTTCTAGTTGCTTAGCTCCCCCCTAAGCTTTTGCTTACATCCCTCTTTCTATTTGCTCTTTTTTTGAGAGAGAAACAGAACCAAAGCCACAATAGAGGCTATGTAAAGGGAAGATGGTCTGCAAAGGATCTGCAGGGTTTCTGTAGAGAAACTTCTTCCACCTCTATATAACGTTTGCAAGAAAAAGCTCTGCATCAGTTCTGCTCTGGACTAGAGGCGCAAGGATTGACCTGGTCTCTTGACCCTGCATCTGTAGGAGCTCCCCATTAATTCTCACTGGGTCTTTGTCCCTCTTAAGCCCAAACAGAATGGTCATGAGAAACAAGACTGTGACTTCGGGGCAGGGGTGGCCACCCAGTATGGCTGTTTCCTTGAACTTAGCTTCAGCTGGGTTGTCAATTCTCTTCCATTCAAGAATGCAAACATGGCCTCACCCAAGCAACTTGTGTTCCCCAACATTCAGCTTGAGGCTCACAAACAGTGCAACCTGAGGTGGGAACTGAAAAAGGAAAGCAGGAAATAAAGATGTCTCTGTTTACTTCCAGGAGGGCTTATGGTGTACTGCCTGATTTCACAATGGAACAACACCAAGTTTAAGCACGAAGCAGAAGAGGATGAATCTTATTTTTGCACACACATACCCAGTCAGTGTCTATTTATATATATGTGCATATATAAATATATGCATATATACATATGTTGCCTGATCTGATGGGGCAGAAGCAATGTGAAATACCTCATTTTCAGGAGGACCAGGAAGTTGAGGAGGATGCCAAGTTGGTTGCCTGGGAAGAACAGGAAGAATATCCTTTCCCTTGCCCAGGATTTTGTTTTTATTCACATGTATGATTTGTACTAGAAGCTGGTTTGGTAAAGCAGCATTGCTGAAACTTTTTATAGAGGCAGGTATTTGGATTATGCTCACAGTTTAGGTTTATCTGCGTGCACAGGAGACATATATTCATGTGATAGCTGTGATTTCTCTCTGGAAGAAAAAATAATTGTTGCGTCCAAAGGAGGTGAAAGCTTTTCTTGTGTTTATTATTGCTTCTAGGATTTTATAGTTTCGAATGTGTTGGGATAAGTGCTGTATTTGGGAAAAGCAAAGGGAGGGTTGGGAATATAATTACAGCCAAAAGTTCTTTCTGGGCACAGGTTGCTTGCGCGTGTCATTCTTGAACTGTGTGATCTTTTCTCAGGAGGAAGAGACCCGAAAGGGTCATGGGGTTTTTCAAGGGGGAGAGAGGAAATGAGGAACACTTTCCCTCTTTTGGAGAAAGGTAAAAGCAGGATATACCAGGATCCTGTCAAATCCTATTTATTGGCACTGAGCCTTTTCAAAGCTGGGAACAAATCTGCACCAAAAATCCCAACATTAGTACATGCAGGAAGAAAACTGCTGAGTAGAGGAGGGGAAGAAAGAAGGCAGATTTAGCTCGTAGGACCGACTGACACTAGCCAGATTTGGGACCTAGGTCCCAAACTGAGGTATTTACACAGGAAATAAATATGGCTACGCAAATCTTGTACATCATAAGTTACAGCTTCTGACACTGAAGAACTATGAAAATCCAGACCCAGTTAGTGATTTCTAGCCAAGCCTGTTCCGTTTTGAGCCCTCATAGGGCTGCTGCAGAGAGCAAACGTGACTGCTCTTCACAAAAGCCGTTCACTAGGTATCCTGTGCCTGACAGCCTCCAAAACCAGCAGTTACCCTGAATTGTGCTTCCAAACCTACCTCTACCTCAGGCGGTTTTTGCCCCTCCAGACAGGAAAATGTCACTAGAAAAAAGCAGTCTGTCCTAAAAAGTATGGTTCAGTAATGCTTGAAAATGCGTATTTCAGCCTGGCAGATCCTGTCAATTTTTATCTGTTGTGTATCTGCTGCCCACCCCCACACACACCCCTGCCTATGTAAGAAGGAAAACAGCTTCCAGAGTCTAGATCAAGCAGTACCATAAAAACATGTATCTGGCACTTGAATTCAGTAGTCTCCTGAAAACCCCATGTACCCAACCACAGGAGGAGCAGTACCCTTTCTTTCCTGGACCCTGCCCTTTTCACCTTCCCATGGCGTGTGCTCAAAGTAGACAGTACCAGTTCCTCTTCTTCAATCCAGCACTTCCCACCTGAGTGAGAGAGCAATTGAAAAAAACTAAATCCTTCTGCCTGTAAAATCTAGTTTCTTTTTGTCATGTGCATCTCAAGACTTTTTAGGTAAAAATGATACTTTGTTTGACTGAAGTTGATGGCCATCTCTTTGATTTTAGTCAGGACCAGGATTTCGCACACATACGTAGCTATCAAAATACTAATTTTTCAATAATCCCTCTTTGAAAGTCTGGGGGAATAATAATATTTGGAGATAAAGGCTGAAAATATTTTGGGACTTCACAGGTGTCGCGTCCATCCTTCTTTTAGTGCTCTTGTGCCTCTGAATCAGGGATCACATTTGAGAAGTGCGGGTGGTTTCTACGCAGTGGAAGTTTAGGAAGAGCCAGATGCTGTGTACTGCAGCTTTTGTGCCGAGATGCCGGTGTGCAAGGCGAGAGATTTGGAGCAAGAAGGAATGCTTATGCTGTTGTCTAGCTTGATGTTTCATTTCAGCACCTAAAATGGAGGTGAATGAGTGACCAAAGATACGGTTTCTTGTCAAGGTTTGTGGTGGTGGTATTAGCATGTTTGTTACTGTCTTCCAATTAAACATTATTGTGGGCTGTTGGGACAGCTTAATTTTCTCGTTCGGCTGGTGTAGTGGGGAATATTCCCAGGAAAAAAACCCGCCTGCGTGCTGCTGTGACAACTTGTGGAAAGGGACGCTTTGTTTATTACTAAGTCAACGCACGGTGTTCGTGCATACGTGTGCCTTTTACACAGGTGTGTACGTACGTACGTGTGCGGGACGGTGGGCAGCGTGCCCTCACGGCAGGCTCGGCTGCTCTCCCGCCCCGCTGGCAGGGGCACGCTCCCCGCTCTTTCTCCCGGAGGTCAGTCAGGATGGCAGCCATCACCTGTGGCAGCCTGGCGTTTCCGACCCGGGAGCGCCAAACCTTGCTCTGGTAGCAGCCAGCCTCTTCCAGTACCGCCGAGGAATGCGGGGAAAGATCGGGAACACCGCCCCCGCCCCCCCCCCACACACACAACCCCCCCGCGCCCCGCAATCCCCTTGCCCCGCCGCAAGGCCGCAGGCCGGGGGGGCGGCGGCCGGGCCCGGCGGCCGCAGGTCCCGCGGAGGCGATGCCAGATCCAGGTTTTCGCGGCAGCAGCGCTGCCGGGGCGCGAGGGCCGAGGCCGCCGTGCGGGGCGGCGGCGGGGGGGGCGGCGGCGGCGGGAGGCGCGGGCCCCGCGGAGCCGCCTGGCCGCGGCCCCGCAGGATCCAGGTAGATCGGTCCGGCTTTTACCTTTCTCCTTCGGTTTCCCTGCGCCTGGGGCTGGCGGCCGGGCTGTTTCCCGGTCTCGCAGAGAGAGGCAGTGCTGAGTTCGGAAGACAAAAATAGAACCTTTACAGAGAAATATAGGGATTGTGTGCGCGGTGGGGAGGGAGAGAGGCGAGCGGCACCCGGCTGGTTTCCAGGAGGAGCCCTTCTCTCCCTCTCGTTGCATGTTCGGCATTTCTGCAGGGATTCCTGCCCCCCTCCCCGCCGGGGCAGGGTTACCTCTGCCGCCCGCTCTCCGCATCTCCTCGGGGGAGCAAGCCAGCCAGCTCCGCTGCGAGCAGAAGGCGGCTAGAGACCATTTTCTGTGAGCAAGCCGGGGGGGAAGAAGAGGAGAGAAGCCGTCGCAGGGACGCACGGATATAAAGACTTGTCTTCTGCCCCCCCCCCCCCCCCCCCCCCCTCCTCCCCCTTGTAAATACTAAATCTGTAAAGGCAGCGTTTTGACATCCATCCTAAGCAGCGGCTATGGGGTGTTTGGGCAACAGCAAAACGGAGGATCAGCGTATCGATGAGAAAGCGCAGCGAGAAGCCAACAAAAAAATAGAGAAGCAGTTGCAGAAAGAGAGGCTGGCATATAAAGCGACACACCGCTTGCTCCTGCTGGGTAAGGAGGAAGGGGGCAGATGGCGGGGGGAGGGTGCCGGGCGGGTGCCGGGGAGAGGAGGGGGCATCTGCCCCATCCCGGCCGGGCGGCCGCGGAGAGGGGAGAGAGAAGGCGGTGTGCGCCGTAGGCAGGAGGCAGGCAGGCTGTTGGATGGAGCAGTAATGCCAGGCGCCCGCGGATCGAGCTCGGCGCCCCGGCCGCGGGGATGCACGCATAGAGAAACGCTGCCGGAGGTGGGAGATGCTGTCGTGTCCGAAAAAACCACCCCGAACCCCCAGCCTGAACCGTGTGTCACAATGTTCTCCCTCTCCTTCTTTCTCTTTTAGGGGCTGGTGAGTCAGGAAAAAGCACTATTGTGAAACAAATGCGAATCCTACATGTCAATGGATTTAATTCAGAGTAAGAATTATTGATGCTTCGTGACTTATTTTTTTCCTTAAACGTTGGAAACAGGTTAACGCAGAGTAGGCTAGGCGATTTCTCCTCTCGTCCCCTGTGTGTTGGTGGCTTGACACTGCGTTTGGGGGGAGGGAGGGGAGGAAGGGGAGCGAGAATAAGGAAATTACTGCTATTGTATATTTGCATTTTCTCCTTCTGGCCCCCGTACTGTATTTTACACTGTTGCTACTGCAGCGCTTGACAGGCCCCTGTGTAGCAACAACATGGCGACTACTTTTTACATAGAAGCGAATAACCAAATATCGCATCTGTCTGTAATACAAAAATACATGTCAAAGTCATATTCAGGATGACAATGCCTGCTGTTTTTCCGGTATTGGGGTTAGTGTAAAACTGAAACTAATTTTGCACGTTTGTTAGAAATGATTCTGTTTTCTGAGGCTACATCATTTTCTCTCTGAAAAACTCTCTGCCAGAAATTATTATTATTAATCCATAGCATTAATTTTACATATCTGTTGGCCTTCAACTACGTGTCGTTAATTTAGAGGATGTTTACAGCATGCTGTAGAAATGAAAGAATGACTGCTAGTTCCATAAAGGCAGGCTTTGCAGATGTGGCTATGATTGTCTGCTTTAAAAAAAAATACCAGGGATGAATGTGCATTGCTCTTCGTACCATGCAAGAAAAGGGCTAAGGGGACAAATACATTGCTCTTGCTGTTCTTTTCAGTTAGTATGTTGTAATGATTGAAGAGCAGATAAACAAGCGATCGGTGAAAAAAAAAGTAAATGCAACTGACTGCTTTGGAAATAAAAATCAAAGTGTTAATATTTCTGTTTTAATGCAGAGAAAAGAAACAGAAAATACTGGATATTCGGAAAAATGTTAAAGATGCGATTGTGGTAAGAACACGCTTTATACTGCTCTTAAATGCTTGGGTGTACTGGAAATTATAAGGATTGTGCTCTCCAAGATTGTGCTGAGAGAAATCCCATTTTGCTGATCAGATTGGATTATCTTCTATTGATCCTGTATCCTGGATTTATCCAGATTAATGTGTTTGTTTTTGTTTTATCCAATTCTAGACTATAGTTTCAGCTATGAGCACTTTAATACCCCCAGTTCCATTGGCCAACCCAGAAAACCAATTTCGAATGGACTACATCAAGAGTATAGCTCCTCTTTCTGACTTTGACTATACACAGGTAAGAATAGAAACCACTGATTTATTCTGCTTCAAGGGGGAATATGTTGCTTCACTGTGATTTACTGAAACATTGGGGTTTTTACTTTTTGGAAGATGGTGATGGGAAGAGCTTATGTCAGCATTACCACTGGGTTAACTTTTCTTACAAGACTGTGGTGGTTGCACCTGTTTTAGGGGTGCAAGGTTTTGTTGTTACTGAATTATTTGCTGTTGTTTGTAAATGCTGTTTCTGCATTTAGTTCTTTTCAGAATTTCTGATGTAATTATACATATTGACACATCAAATAAGACTTTGTTGAAAGCTGGTTTCCTACGTGGAATTAGATGCAGGATGTCAGTCTGAGGAGTTACAGTCTACCTACGGAAAAGGATATGAAAGGAAGTAAAAGGATAGAGTGGCCCCAGTGGTGTTTTCCATACATACTGCATTTCAGAGTCGCGTAAATGGTGGTCAAGTAAGATGGTTTGCTTCCTTATGTATTTATTGTAGTTGGCACGAGCAGTGGCTTACTTGTATGTAAATGTTGCCGTCTTTTGATATAGAATCATTAGAAAATGAAGGATTTCTGTATCGGGGCTACTGTTGTAGACAAATGAGAGATACCTTTCAGATTGACTTGGGTAGGCATCTTATGTTTGATTATTTTTATCTTTTTATGTTATTATTTATAGGAACATGCACAGAATGTTTTATATTTTATGCATGACATGAAAGCAAGTGCATGGACATTCTGAATATTATAAGGAATTTTATTTTTGCAGTAGCACAATTTTTAATTTGCCTTAAAATGATATTGAGAGCAATTTGTTATGGATACAGTAAGGACTAAAAAAATCTTCATTCATTGGCTAAATGATTGTGAGTTTTTTGTGCTATCAATATTACTAAAGAAGCCAATTACAATAGACTGTCTTTAGGTTATTATAGCTTCAGGGTGGAAGGGGAAGAAGGGAAAGAGTCCTTTCTTTATTATATGACTCATATTCTCTGGTGTGTGGTTTTGCATCTGGTTAACCTACCACTTTGAAGGTTCAAGATAAAGAAAAAATATCAGACATGTTGTACAGTTAGAATTTAACACAATGCAGATGTTAAGAAAACGACTGCAAGGTACACCCACATATATTGCATAATTGCTCAGCTAGTAGATGTAAGTTAGTGAAAATGAGAAACTTTCTAGAAATGGAATGCGAGTTTGACTGAAATATTTGTCTTATGCAGGTATTGCAGTTCTGAGGCATTTGTTGCTCATTTTATGTGGGGTGGTTTTTGCTTGAGTTTTGGGTACATGTTTGGGTAAAATAAATGGTGGCGTATCCTTTGCAATTCTTTCTAGTACATCTGGTCTTTTGAGTTTCTGGGATAAAAGAAAACTAAAGTGGACTTTTCATAGGGCTGGAGATATTTTTTATTTTCATTTTATTGTTTACAAAATTTCTCATTTTTCACAGAAGCTAACTATATGTGGTCAGATTTGACGCACTGTTTGATATTTTATGGAGGGGAAAACTTACTCTTCTTGGAGGGGAAAAGAATAGGACCCAGTGGACTGTGAAACAAGTAATAATTCATTTGAAATCTCGATTCAAAGTCTATTTTGGTTGAAAATAATAAGAAAAAAAACCCTCTGGTTTTTAATTAAGTAGGATTTCTGAAAATACCATCACATTTCTTGAATTAGTGTCAAATAATACTCCTAATCTTAAAAAAAAAAAAAAAAAGAGTTGTTTTAACCTTAAAAAAAGAAAAAAAATCTAGTAGTGCTGGTTTAGAAGCAAATGTATTTTATGTGTCACTTTCATCTTTTCCCTCTTGTTTTCTTCTCTGCTCAATTCATAGGTTTAATATTTGTAAAATACATAGTCTGGCTAGAAGGATTGGGGGTTTTGTTTGGGTTTTTTTATTTTTATATTTGTTGGTTTAGTATGTTATTTCTCTCCAGGAAGATGTGTGAGCAAGACAGATTGGGGGAAAAAAAAAATGTGCTGTTGCGCTTCAGGGCTTGATTCTACTCCAGTTTAAGTCAATGATAACTTAAAGTGAAATTATGTTTCCAGCTTAAATAACTTTTGACCCATTTAGTATTTTTGGATATGGACAAATATAAAAATAAATACTTGGATAGTAATCAGTTATGCATCCTTTGCTAAGCATTACTGATTCTCTAATGAGTAGCTGGTGTATGGAATAAGGCCTTCTGAGCCAGGGAAACCAATGCAGTATTTGGTAGTAGACATTCAGGACTTGCGGTTCTATCATCCATACTTAAAAACAGTTGTAAAGGAAAAAAATGCAGACTTAGGCAGCACTTAGGTGTCGCCTCTGGGGTAAATTCTGGCACATTCTAAAGTGTGACAAAGGTTACCCTTCTTCCTTTGAATGAGGGAAGAGACAATTTTAGGGTTTGTAACAATATGGATGGTAATGAGCTGTGAAAGTCATAGCCCTTAGTGTTGCAGTATGAGTTTACAGATGTGTTTTTGGATTATGTTAGCCATGTAATCTTTGTCATAAAAATTGATGTATTTTAGTTGAAGATGCATTTCAAATACGTTGCATGTAAAATGTGGGAAAATGACTGCACTGTAGCGTGAGTCTTTAAAGAAAGATCCCTGATGAAATGCAAAAACTTCACTGATGGCACAATATGACCAATACTCATGAGGCACTAATTTAAATATATTTGTGACATTGGGTATGCTTGGATATGCATTCTTAAATTGCATACAAATTAACTAATATGCATTTAATTGTGAAAATTGTCCTTTAAAATAGGTGGATTTGAAAATACTGGTTTTTTTTTTTAGTGGGTGAAATCATACTCTTAATTGCAATTTATGACTGAAATTCCAAGAATTTGGGTAAGGGTGGGGATTCACATTTAGACTCAGAGATGTATTTGGGGGTTTTGTTTGGCTGGTTTTTTAATTACATAGTTCTGTACAAAATGTAAGCAGAACATCTTACTTAGTAGTGATACAAATTTTATTTTCTCTTTACAGCCTTTTAACATTCCTTTAAGAGTCTGTGGAGTGCCCCCCCAATAGTTTTACTTACTTTTAAAAAATTATTCTTTAATTTGGTTTAGTTATGCTACTCTGATTATTTATCTAGTTGATATAAAACAAAATCAAATGTTTCCTGATTTCTTTTATAATTTTTATGTTGTCTTCCATTACTTTTATTAAAAGACGGTACAATTTTTACAAAAAATTTCCTGAGTGACTGATGCAGCCTAATTCTATAAATCATAAGGTTTAAGGCTAGAGTGTTTACAAAGTTAATAAATATGAATAAGGCAAGTGTCCACTGTAGTTTCTTGCTTGAAAATGTGAAAGGAATCAAGATAAATTTTTATCTGATGACTAGTTTAGGCATTATCTTAGCTCCATATTCCAGGGTGGAATCAGCAGAAGGGCTTTAAAACTGAGATGGAAGCACACATGCTGTATCAGAAAGGATTTTTTTTTTTTTTTTTTTTTTTTTTAAATTATTTTTGGCAAAGTGTTGATTGATATTTGCTAAAGTTAACAGGAATTGACCTGCGCCATTTTTAATCCTTTATTGATGGGGATTTATTTTGTCCTTTGTGAATCAGAGTGAGCATATTAAGGGCATATTATGCTGTTAGCTGTGGAAAAACATGGTGCATTATGTAAGCATGTGTTTACTCAAGTTCAGTTGTCTTTATTAAAGTATTTGAATTTTGTGGGCACTACGAAGCTGCTTGGTACATAATTCCTTTACCCTTTGTTTTCCCAAAAAATGTAGTCAAATTAAGCTGCTTTTCATAATATGTTTTGAATCAAGCTCATCTGATCAGTTATCTGTAGGTATGCAGCAGGTAGTCAATTAGCTACCACCTAACTATATAGTCAAGTGTTTGGCTATCCGAACCAGTTACTAGTGAATGTGAATCATTTATAGAGAACGTGTAAACACTTCACCCAGGTTTGGGGGAGCAGGGAGAGTTTTCAAAAGATTCATTTCCCTTTGCTAAGAATGTTTTAGAGAGGCGAAGTATTTTGTTGAACCTTCATGAAACAGTGAATTGTGCAAATGTAGTCCCTTGTGTTGATTTTAGAATATGAGTTTTAAAAATAAGTTTTAAAGCTATTCTATCAATCAGGCAAGCTCTTTAATTTAGCTCTTAAAAGTGAAATGTTAGTGTGGCCACTGACAGGGAAACTACTTTAGATTAATCTGGTCTGTGGTTTGCGCTACATTTTCAGATATTGCAGTTTGAGTTCAATTTGATGACTTTGATTTTCCTCCACATTTTCTTCTTAAAAATCAGGACTTTGTATCCATAATGTAAAGACATGAGAAAGAAAGAAAGGTACTTTTGGTCAGAATTTGAAGTTACATAGACTTGCGTTAGGCATTTCAAATTTTTACTAGACCTGGTATTCAAATTCGAACTTGTGTTGACGCATGGTGATGGCTCATTTTCACAGCGTGTGTCTCAATGTTTGAAGTAACTGGAAATCTTGCTGAGGTGAAGTGTATTGTTGGGCTGTAGACAATCTTTATCCTGAATAAAGACTTAAAAGATTTAAAACATTATAAATATGGTTCATATATTATGGTTCATATATGGTTAAACTTGCTTGGGTTGTGCAGTTAATGCTATGACTTTAATATCCTATTTGACCACAAATCGTTTAAGTTTCCCTGTAATACCTATTTGGTGTAGCCCAAAGGAGTTACAAAATAACATCATCTTACATTTTTTGATTTTCAAATAACTGGCAATACTTCCATGTTTCTCAGAAGTGTGAAAATATACAGTGTTTCACATGAAAATATCATAAAATGAAAGAGAGAATATGGTAAATATTGCCAGTCAAATAGCTTCACTTGATTTTTCTTTCTATCTAGATTTTTACTTTAGGGCTTTGTTTACCGTTTTGGGTAGAATGAACGGCCGCAAGTTTTTATAATTACCTGTCATAGTGATATTTAACATTGCTGCAGTGTCAAGCCAACATAAAGTTTAAAAATCAATTAGACTTTTAAAAATTCAGTCATTTGTGTTTTTCGTGGGTGAAGATGCACACTGGTAGTTCTTCATTTGTTCTTATTTTCAGGAATGTGGAAAGGATCTGGAAGGCCAGATAATGATTAAATGGTATAGGTCCAACAACATTATTACTACCCTGAACTAGTGACACTTGAAAAACTGATGAAGAAGGCTGTCAGAGAAGGACAGCTGAAAATGCTGTGTATGCTAATACAGTTGTTGGCAACTCTTCAGTCTTCACTCAAAGGTTAAAACTGTCAAGAGGACTGGTATTGAAAAGCAGTGGATATTGGGGAGAAGTAGCAATTGGGTAACAGGTGACATTTCTTTGTTGTGATAGCACTTGTTTTTATGCTGTACACTAACTGTTAACTAACAGCAGATACTGAAGTTGAGCTCTTTTCATGTTAAGAGCAGATTCTGCTGATGCCCAGCGATACCTTTCCTTCCATATGAAATACCTGTTTGCATACAGATGTAGCGTAAGCGCGTCTGGTTTTCATTAAATCGGCAAGCCGAGTCACTATAATGTTCCAATTAATCAATGTTAAAGTAGAAAATTATAAACATTTCATACGTGAGATCGAGAATATACTTCAATGTTATGTATTATTTTGTTCTTATTCTCTGTAAGCATTAAGTTTGCTGTTGACGGGTTGGTCAATCCAGTAATGCTTTCAGAAATAACTAGTCGTTATGTTAACTAACTCTGTAGTTTCAAAAATATAAAACTAGAGCTGGGATCATACTACGAACAAGTATAGGGCAATTTCAGGGCCCGGGGAGGGGGGGGGGGGGAGCGGAACCCAAAACCCAAACCAACAAACTTCTCAAATTGATAATATATACTGGAACTGTAGAAGTATAAAATTCCACCATGATTTTCTTTAATTCCTTTATTTTAATTCTTTAATAAATACTCTGATTTTACTGAAAAGACAACTTGGGCTTAAAATTGGAGTGGTTTGTGTAAAGTACAGCTCTTCTGTGAGGCTCAGGGTTTCTTGCTTAAAATACGCAGTTTGTGTTTGGGGGGTGCTTGCTTTAGGATGAAGGAATTCCTTATGTTCAAGTATAAAAATGAAGTAAGGTTTTTGCTTCAGTAAAACGCTACTCCTTTTAATAGAAGTGTAACAACTTATTTCTTCCTCTCCTTGTTCCAAAGTCACTGAACCACAACTGTTAACAGTTTATACCAGTGATAAGTAAATGATTAAATCTGTCCCAGGAAAGGAGCCTGGGGATCTACTTACACCCCCAACAATTAACAGTAGAAATACTGAGATTGGGAGCCATAGGAAGTCATGTGCATAATCACAAATGATCTACAGTTAACAAATATAAGATGTATTCAGAAAAAAATGAAAAGAAACAGGTATTAAATTCTGTGTTTGTTTCTAGGTCTTCCTATCTCAATATTTTTAAGAACCAATTCAACTTTGAAGTATACATAAAAAGTTCACCTTTCCCACATGTATTTATCTTTTTTAGAATATATTTTTGCATAGCTTACAATGTAAAATAATGAATTTCAGTCTGAAAAGACAATTATTTTAGAAAGTCTTATGAACAGTGCTGTTTATGAATCAAGTGCAGTGTTGCATTCAATATTACATCATCATAGTAACACCAAATTAAATGTTTGCTATCTTATATTGTGAATCTCATTTCTCAGATAGTGGGGTGGTGTTCACACTTCATCCAGTCTGCCTTATTTATTATCACACAACACAGAGACTTTCACTGTGAAACTGGAAAGATATTACCATTTATTATGACTGCTAACTAAAATTACTTCCGTAGTCTCCAAAATTGTTGACGTTTACTGATACTACTTCAAGTTTTGTACCTATGAATACAGATTAGTTGGAGTTTTTTTGAAAGTCAAGCCAGCATCTAGTCAAATACTGTAAATTAATAATAATAAATGTCATATGCTGTCTTTTTTTGCTAAAATTAGAGCTGAAAACTTCATATACTTCTAACACACTTTACAAGGATAAAAATATTTTTACATCTAAATTTGGTATTTGATTCGATGGCAACAGGAAGAGTAATAACTTGAATTATCATCTTAAGTAGGAGTGACTGGTTTTCCTCATGGAACCAAAAATGTATTAGAGGATCATTTATGAGCTTTAGAATATTTTTGTTCATCAGGTATTTTTCAGCATATACCCTAATTTTAAATTAAAGAAAGGCAGAAGTGATAGGTTAAAGCCTGTACTATTGTTATCTTTGTACTGGCCACAGGTCTGTGAAGCACACTGATCTGTTTTAAACTGTGGTTGCTTTGGGGGGGGGGCTGTTTTGTATTCCTTCACAATTCGTGGCTGCTGTGAGTGTATCTTCTGAAAGTGATTCTGCGATGTGCAGGTGGCAGCAGTCCTTCTCCATCCCAGGTGGTAAGATTTGGAAAAACAGCTGAAGGAATAGCACTGGTCACTACATTGGTGCCTGACAGAAGCGTAGTAGCCTGGCCAGAATAACAAACTGATCCTGATTCCCAGTCTTCCTTCGAGGAAGAAACAGAAAAGAAATACTTGCAATTTTTAGCACTTAGGTTGAGTTGGATTGTAATCTCTACAAGATTTAATTACGAGTTAGTATGTAGTTTTTTAAGACTTAACATGCACTTAAAAACGTTTGCAAGAACTTTGCTTGTTTGTTCCCTCTTGTAAACAAAACTGAATTATAATGAAAAAAAATACAAATATATGTAAAGGGCAATTGCACTCTTAATGAAGACACACTGTCCAATTAGTCCAAGGCTGACGACACTTCAGACTTTTAGAAGTGGCAGTTTTCGGAGTAAAGGTAGTGAAATATTTAATGAATTGTCATTATTTATAAACTACATTAAAACAGATTTTCCATCACAGCTAGAGAAAAGGTAAACATAGCAGGGTATGTTTCACAATTGTCCTCATTATCAATTAATTCTTTTAATCTCTGAAGCCAAAGATAGCAGGTTGATGTACTGCTTTTGCCATTTTTGAGTGCTTTGTAAAAGTAATGTGTTTACTAGTCGGGGAGAATCTTTTTTTTACTTCGGTGGCCATGATAAATCATCATATGTGTTCATATTGTCACTGAAGCCAGTGGAGACCTATGGAACATAGGATATCACCTACTCAAATAATAGTAGTGTCATTATTTAGAGTTTCAAAGAAGTAAGCGTTCATCTGCACAACAGCAAAGAGCTGCGTCCCCTTTCTTCAGCACATGATGAGATTTTAGCTTCAGTTTCTGAAATGGTGTTGAGCATTGCCAGCTTAGACCTTTGCTTATTGTTTTTCCATCACCTCCATAGCTTCATCCATTGCTTGTACTTAATTGTCAACAGTGGATTATCTTTTTTAATGTCAATATAGTCTGCATCAACGGATGGGATATTTTGTTTGCAGAAGGTAGCAACCTGAGCTGAGGAATAGAGAACAAGCTGAACAGTGTGAACAGAAGACTGTATGTATACCTTGCATATAATGAAGTACGTTGAAAACCAAAAAGTATTATGAACAATTTTTTTTCCCATGAGTATCTAGAAGCTCTTTACGATAAATGCAAATAGGACTCTAAAGCCGGTGAAAGGCAAGAACAATGCACGTTTGCAGTTAACTGCTAAAAGTTTCTGTAAAATGTTTATGGTTTTGTTCTGCCACCTATTTAATATAATTTGCTATTCTGTAGTTAAAGACATTCAATTCAAGTGTTGTAGTCAAGTTCTAGGACTTTCTCTTTAAAAGGAGTCTGGAGGAGACTAATTTGTACAACGTGGTTTTAAGTTTATATTGTCTTTTACTTTGGAAACTCTTGCAATAATTTCTTGGAACAGAGCTACCTCTGGTTGTAAGTGTGCCAGCTGTCACTTGAGGCATGCAGATTACGGTTTCTTGCTTTAAATCAGTAGATTAATTGTGGTTGGTTTAAAGTGCACTCTTGTAATTAATCTACTAGTATTTGTTTTAAAAGCCTATGCTGGATGTTTTGAAAGGATATTTATCCTTAGGCAAGAAGAATATTGGAATTTTTCTCTGTTATGTCGACGTTAGAGATGAACTTTGCCTTTTAGATCTTTTCAAAGTAAACGTTTTCTGACACTTCTGCCAATTTATTCCATCTGAGTTTTCTTATTGCTGTCAGTAGAACTTAAACATATTTTAATGCAAATAATTATCCCACTGTTTTGAACCGTGAAATTGTTTAGCAAGATAAAATAGGCTAAAGATATGCAAGCCCTCTTATCTCTGTTAATTTGGTGAATGCTTTTTGATCACGTCCACCCTCACTTCCATAGGATGTTAAGTGACAGAACTGTGCAGATCATTCTTTTCTTAACATACACCCACATACTTTCTTTCATAGGAGCTAAATAATATCAAATTTAAGAGCTGTCAGGTAGGAAAACAAGAAAAGGCAAAGAACGGTTAAGTAAAATAGGGGAAAGTGTATCCTCACTTCTCTCTGTACAGATAACTAACTACCCCTTGCCTGCAGACCTACAGCTGACCACGAATAGCAGCAGGACCTGGTTGTCGGTCAGCTCCAGAGTGCCTTTGGTGCAGGCTATGTGCCTTGAGGAGTTCCAAACCTCAGGCGAAAAGAAAAGGTGGAGGAGAAATGTAAATTAAAAAAAACTATGCAACAAATATATGGTCATTTCTATTTTGTCATTGGATAGAGGAAGAGGTCAGGTATCTCCAGTTGCTGCTGAAACCGTGTCATTAATTATTAGATTGCCAGCAGGTATCACAGAAGAATGAGGCTTCATGGCAGGATCTGTAGCCTTAAACGTTTGCATGAGAATATTCTTTCTGGCAGGCAGGTGTCCTGTAACTTGAACTTTAGCTTCTCCTTTCTTCTCAGGATGTCAGTGTTGCCTGTTCCTTTTGGGAAGAGCAGACTTGCTTATTTAGGATAACATAGTTTTAATTGAACAGTAGATCTTTTATTTGTCCACCCCTAGAATTACCATTTCGAATTGTTGTTATCTGCTGAATTTCTCTCTTGATTTGAACAACAGCAAACTAAACACGCTAACTGACTAACAGCAGTGTGGGTATATTATGAACCAAAAGAATAATTAGTCAGGGAATACATAAGTCAGGAATCATAATTAAAAAATAATGGTATGGATTAAAAATCACATCAGTAGAGGAAGATGGCTCTTGATGTTTCTGAGAGCCAGCCATTCAAACTGCAGAGGATTTTCACTGTATTTTGAAGAAATAAGGATTAAATTTGGTCCTTGGGCTTCAGTTTGATAGACCAGGTTTTGATTCTTCTCACTGATGAATGAAAGCCTGGCAAGAAGTATAATGTTCCTTAAATACAGAAGTCATCCTAAACAAGTATATTCCCTAGGGTCTAGTCTTGCAAAGGCTTAAACATGTGGATATATGGGGACCTAAATGCACTGCCAATGCACTGTTACCACAGCATTCATGCAGCTGAGCTTCCGGTTATGCAGTGATATATTAATATCAAAATCACAAATACTTTCAGTTGAAAAACAAAACAAGCAAATCATTTCTCCCTGTTAAATTTATATTTGGGAGGTCGTTGAGCACTTTTATGGATTTTCTTGGGGGTGGGAAAAGTTGTGTAGGTTAGAGATTGGCACAAAACTTGAAATAAGCAAAATCTTTTTCAGATAAGTGACAGTTCTCTGGATGCTATTAAGCTGTGAACAGTAGGTCTTTTCAATAATCACTGTGATTCATTTTCATATTGTGGGGTTTTTTTAATAATAATATCTTTAAAAGGCTTGCTGAACAGTAGGCTGCACCAGCATAACTTTCTGTGCAGAAGGAAAGGTTTTATGCACAGAGTCTTAGATAATTTACCTTAAATTGATTTGCACAGCTCAATAAAACCACAAGAAAACTGTACCAGCTCAGATCACGGGTTCATTTAGCACCAGATCTCATCTCTGACCATGGCTGATAGTGAAACTGGAAAAACAGTTTAAGAATGGGGCCAGCACATAGTAATGTTTCCCACATTGATTGTCCTAGTCTCCACAGATTTATGGCTTAGGTATTTTTTGACTGGGAGTGGTTTTTCTGTATTTAATAACTTCAGTGGATTTTTCTTCCAGGAATTCTTTTTTTTTTTTTTTTTTTTTCTCCTTCAACCTGTGTGAACTTTCAGTTATGGCAGTGAGTTCTGCAGTTTAAGTATGTATTGTATGAGGAAGTACCACTTGATTGATTTCCCTCCCCCCCACCCCCCCAGGTCTGCTGCCCACTGGTCTTCCCTGGTTTGTCTATTAGAAATATTTCATCTTTTCCACACTGCCTTTCTTATTGCATATCATATCCCTCCAAATATTTATCTTTCCGCTTAAAGAGTCTATTTAACTGGTTCTCTCACAGGGCTGTTTCCATGTCTTTGTTCATTCTTGTTGCCCTTCCATGTATCCTCTAGTTTTACTAGACCCTGTCTGCAATGAGGCACAAGAACTGCACACAGTATGCAAGGTGTAGGTACATTGCAGATTTATACAGTAGCAATCTGTTCTCTTTTTCTTTCTCTAGTCTTTTTCTAATAATTCCTAACATTGTTTGCTTTTTTTTGGACACTGAGTTCATATCTTTATAGAATTATAGTAGATTATTTTCTAATTCCAAGAGAACTTGAACGCAGTTGCTGTTAAGAGGAATATGTGTGAAGGTCTCTGTACATCTCTAATGTTGATTAGCAGAGCCCAATGGGTACTATTAATGACAGTTACCCTTATTCTTCTCTGGTATTTTCAAATCTGTCATATATTTTGACTAGTTTGTTCAAAAAATCCATTGCATTCAATTTTTTGTTCTTTCATGTGTAATGACTGTCTTCTCATTTGCTATGCTGCCATGTATCCCTTATGAAAAATCATTTTTTAATTTATCTACCATGACTAGTATTTTCTTCTGTACAGAAGGAGAACACACTTTATTTTTGTTCTTAAAATGGAAAAGAAATTGGTCTTCAGCCTGATTTTGGAGAGGCAATGTTTACGGTACCACGAAGGACATTTGTGCTTTCAAATCTGCTCATAGTTCCTTAATCATTCGTTACGGTTTGCCCAATTTAGCAGAAAAGACGACCATTGTTTGGAGCCCTTCTCATTAGAGAAATAAAATGTTTAAAAATACCAAAATGCCACTTTTTTTTTCCTTGCAGTTCCTAATGTTGTGTGTCACTAAGAAAAAATGTTTTGAACTTTTTGATCTCCCTTGGGGAAACGCTGCAAGTAGCTGAATTTTGTTATTTTTATGTCAATTTAGGTCTTACATGATTCAGCACTTCTGGTTTGTGGGAAAAAGAGTTGTAGATTATGATTAAAGGAGCAAAAATAGTAAGGAGTGGCTACTAGAGAAGGCATCTTTTTACTGTTAAAATATCTTTTCAATTGGCTTTTCGTCATTTTTAAAACTCTACCTCTGTTCCTCATATTTTCTCTATCAATTGTGACTAGTACACTTCAAAGAGAATAGTTCAATTCTGTTTCACTTTTCAGCTTTTTTAACAGTACAAAGAATTAAGAACAAGTTGCTATAGGGTCTTGATAATACTAAATCTGTACATTTAAGTCTGTCAAACATGGTTGTCTCCAACAGGCCAAACAGTCATCCCCTTCTGGCAGCCTCTCAGGAATAAACAGAAAGTCTCTAGGGAAGGGAATGGAAGAGGATACAGAATGAAAAAAACCTGCTTGTAGTGCAGTAAAAATTCTTTGGTGTAGTAATGGACCACAAACGAGTTAGCTCATTCTAGGATGCATTAACAAGGCTGTTGTACAAAAAGACATGAAGTAATTATGCCATTCTGTTTGGCACTGGTGAGTCCCCAGCTGGGGTATCATGTCTAGTTTTGGGAACTGAACTTAAAAAAAGAGTACACAAATGGAGTCCAGAGGAGACCTTCAAGAGTAAAAGGAGGCAAAGAAAACTGGGTATGTTTACTCTTGAAAAGAGAACACTCCAAGTTGAAGGGGAAAGGGAGCTGAATATAATTTTTAGTAATTAAAAACCTGTGATTGCATATTCTTGTGTCTGTCTTTTCAGAGGGAGGAAATGAACCTGAGGAGAGGAGAAAATTCCTCTCTTCTGTGTTGTATGGTAGTCCACATATTTGGGATACTCTGCAACAGTGAGTTTAAGGACCACAATCTCGCAGATACGCTGAGATATGACTGCCCAGTTTCAGGTATTTAAGGCTGTATTTTCAGTGACATGAATCACCTCATGCTCAAGTTAAAAACTTCTGAAAATCTGGAAAACTTTGGAAGATAGGAGGTCCTGTCAGTTGGACTTTCTCATTTGCCACTCTTATTCCTGTTCACAGAAGTCCTATGGGCATGTTGGTTGAAAGCCCCTGGGACTTCTTTTACAAAGCTAAAGCTCCTGTAATCATGTCTTGAATTAATCTAGAGACTTCATTAGTTATCTACATGACTTGTCACAGCCTTGTTGTGTAAACGGATGTGATAATTTCTCCTAAATATTGCACGTTCTTCCAGGGTACTATTCAGACAGTGTAGCAGGCTTTAATACAGAGTATGCAAAACTATCTTGTGCATCCATGTATTGATTGTTTTAAATCTAAATCCTGGCAAGATGCAGACGATTCTGTTCTTCTGATGGAGAATTATCCACATCTCCTAATTGGACGGGGCCTCACATTTTCTTTCCTAAAAGCAGAAAAAAATGTCCGGGGGAAGTAATGCTGTCAGGAGTATTATCTCTAAAGGCTCAACACAGCAAAGAGCATGCATTCAGGTACTTTCAATTAAAAGCAGCAAGCAGGAGTTTTTGTTTTCATAAATGTGTGCACTGACATACATATATGCATTTAAGTATAATACTTTTCCTATTTCTGTACAAGGTTCTCATCTATTCAAGAGCTCGGACATCTGGTGGCTAACAGTGGGGTAGAAAATCCAGTTCATAGGCTGTTAGCTGTAGGCCTTCAAGCACATGGAAGTGAAAAGAGGTTTTGGAGAAAGAAACAAGTTTATCTTAAGTTTGTGGCATTAGAGGGAAAGTTCTCTTGGTGAAGGGTGGCAGGTGAGCAGCTTTGAAGTGTTGGTGACAGCTCCCAGCTATTGCAGCAAGGAAGTACATGTGTGAGTCCTGTGGCAAGTGCCATCACTTGGCAGTCTGCAGGCTCTTTGGAGATGTGTGTTGTGCATTTGTCTTCATAAGAGGGGCTTGGGAGGAGAGTTCTGGCAAAGCTAGTGATTTTGCTAATGAGAGGTTTAAAGAACTACGGACACAGATCATAGGAAATCAGGTTTCATTAGTTCCCTTGCTCATGACAGCGAATTCTGTAGAAAGGAGAAGCAACTCCCATTTCATTTTCCCATTAGGGATAGTCCCTGCTTTCCTGATGGAGTGGATTTAAGGGGAAATAATGCTGAAACGCATCTTGCAAAGTTGTTGACTTAAAGGATGATCACAGTGAAAGGCACATCTTTCTTTTTTTTAGTTCTGTAATCATTAGGAGCGGTGTGCTTATGATATTAAAAGTACAGCCAAATGTCATGCTAATACCATTCCTGATCCATGCTTACATGATAGATGTGAACATACCTAAATTTGAGAGTTTTGAATCCTGGGGAAATACAGAGATTAAAAGTATGCAGTAAAAGTTGTCTTTTCATTTCCCTTTTCCCTTTCCGAGTTGCAAACAACAACAAAAAAATCCTTGCAAATAGTATAATTAGGTGGTTATTTTTTTGTAAGAACATACTGCTTTGTGTGCTTCCAGACACCAAGAGGGAAATTTAAAACAAAATGTTTGTTAATCAGTTTATGAAGGGCTGCTCTATGGAATTTGAGGATGTAATCAGGAGAAAATCCTGACTCTTAACAGTCAGCTTGACTGCTAGGGGAATTCCAGGCATTTGCTTCTAGCAAGATTGCTCCTTTGCTCTGAGCACTCTTTGTTTGCTGTACTTATGTACTAGCAGAGTTGGGTCAGTGCATACTGTTTCTGGGCAAGTTTTTCCAGTGTTGTTAAGGGTGGGTTCTTGTTGGGACCTGATGAGTGGGTTTCAAAACTGGAGGGCATTTTACTGGCTGACTGACGTTCTAATTCATTTACTTTTTTGAGATGCTTATGCACATATGAAAGCTTTTTCTTCTCCCTACATCAATTATTTTTCTTCCCAAGTTTTATATTTTAAGCAAGTCATCAGTCTTTGAATCACATTGCTGCTCTGAGAATGCATGCTAAGGAGTGCTTACTGTGTAGTTTCATGTGCATTTGTTCCAGCGGCACTGCCAGGCTAAGCAATCATCCTGCTTTTCCTCCAACCTTCCCCTGTCACTACCCACTCCGCTTTCCCATTGTTGTGCCTGCACTGTGCCCTCAGCTGTGTCCTGGTAAAGCTGTTTGCTTGGCCTGACCAAATGAAGTGGAGGGAGAGGTTATTTTTAGTGCGTATCATTTCCATGGTTTTAACTGAGGGCGGATGATACAATATGAGGAAGAAGAAAGTGGAGATGGGAACAAGGGGTAGGACGTAATGGGAAGGTGATGGCTATCTAAACAAGCAGGCTTACTTCCTCCACCTCTGTATTTACAGTCACAGATTATGGTCAGACCAAAAGCCACTGGAAATCTGTGTGTTAGAAGAAACCTGGTGCAGTGTGTTGGTTTTGCTTCTTCTGATGTGAAGTCTGACATTTCTTGCAGAGGTTAGGTGGTGTAAGAACAGGTCTGTCTTGCTCACCCTTGCTTTTCTGGGTAAGTAAACACAGCTATGTTCACTGCAGTTATTTCCAAACTTAACTTTGTGGACTGGAACTTTAAGGTTTAGTTTGATGCGTTTCAAAAGCAATCGTCTCACATGAACTCCAGTACACAAAAGACTTCATAGCTGTTTGAGTCTCATGTGACGAGAACTCTTCTTTCTTGTCTTTGTTGCGTAACTGCAAGCCACTTCTGCTCTATTACTATATTATCTTTGCTGAAAACATGATACATAGGTGTGTAAAAATCCCATGAGTGGTCATTTGCCCGCAAAAGACATGGTGGGGGAGGATGCCTATGGGTATATATGTTTATATTCTGTTTACATGTTCCCATGGTATTAGGTGAGCCAGCATAATAGTGTTCATGTGGAGGTAAAGTAAGAATGGAGCATTGTTCCAGTGCATGCCATGTCAGCAACATTATGTAGAATTGAAGCTATTTTATAAAGTTTGCATGGCCTTCAGGGGAGATGGGATGAGGTCACAAAACAGAAGACAACTGAGTGCTCCTGAGTATGTAGAAACCCTGTTTGGCTCAATTTCTTGAGAAGAAGTCTTGGAAGACTGTTTGGAGAGAAGTGTTGTTATATATGCTTGTCCTGTCCTTGCCCATCTCTTGTTGGGCATCCACTGTTGGAAAAAGAATAGTGGGATAGAAAGACCTCTGGGGTTAACCCTGCAGAAGCCTTCTTAATTTAAGGTTTAAGAAGTCATTTCCAGAAGGGATTACTTTCCAACATATCCCAATCAGCACTATGCTGACTGGTTTTTAAATGGATTAACTAAAAAGAAAAAAAAGAATCATAGCTGTTGTTCAGGTGAAAGTTTTGCCTCATGTGCCAGTAAGATTACCGTTAGCCGTTTTTTAAGTTTTCCAGGCGCACCGTCACAAGTGTGAGAGAGCACATTGCCCTTCTTGCCAGAATGCATGATGGTTTTCTTTCTGTAAGCTAGGAGAGGCTTCTACAAAAAGAGAATCATCAACTCATTTCTACCAGCCTGTCCTTGTGTAAGCTGTTATCTGATAACGTGAGAGACTCTATGGCTGGTTGGAGGAGAAGTTGCTCTCAGTAGGACTTTCTAAAAGAGTAAGGCCGTTTTACACATAGTCAGCAATGAAACACCTGAAGTTTCACAAGCTGTGAGGTGCTATTGGAGAGGCACACTTGTGTCTAATGTATACATTTAAAAAGTCTGAGGGTCAGTTCAGAATTTAGCTAAGCTAAATTGTGTTGTTTAGGAGATGAATCAAGAGCAAATATGATGTGTTCTAATGTTTTGTCTTCATAAAGTCCAGTGAAGCTTTTCAGTTTGAACTTTTCAACTCCTGCTAAAAATGTTAAAATACAACCTCTAGTATCTGTGCCTGTATTAGCTCAAGCACTAAATGATTTCATATCTCTTCTCATGGATGAAAAAAGGAGAGGAAAAAGTAAAACCTCCTTCACGTTTCAGCCTGGATTTATGTAACCTGAAAAAATGGAAAGAGGATATATCCATCTTTACAAAAATTCAGACACCATCTTAGCTGAATACTTGAATAATGAGTCCTATATGGAGGCAAGATGAATGCTTCTCTGCATCTAGAGTATTCATAATTTGTTTTAAATTGTATTACTGCTATTCTTTACCTTAGTTTCCATGTTTACTTCTCTACAATCTGAATGCTCTGTTACCACAAGGAAGACGTCCCAGTGATGTTTCCTGAGCATGTAAAGAGACACGGGAAAAGGAAGTTCACCTTTTTTTTTTTTTTTTTTTATGTGAAGTAAAACATTGGCATGAGCATGTTTGTCACCAGGTTTGTTAAAACAAAAAATTCAAGCATCTTTAGACTAGAATAAAATTACCCTCCATCCGTGTCTAAACACAAATTATCTAAAATATAAATACACAAAAATGTGTTCAAAATTGGTACAATGATATATCAATAGGAGCCAATATTGTCATTCTTCAAAATAAGTACCTAAAAAAAGAAGAATTCACATTTAACTCAAAATTAAAGGTTTAATTTAAGCAGGTTTTGTTATGATTTTTATTTTTTAAGATCAGAATAAATTTCCAAGAAGGTTTGCAAAGTGGTAGATAGAAAAGGTGATTTAAAGCCAGCCAACTTAGAATTAACCTCTGCAGCCAACTAGAACTGAAAATTAACAGTAAGAGAGGCAGAGAAATAGCTAGTTTGTTTGCCAATTTACATGAATGGGTGTCAAAAATATGTCAAGAACAAACAGAATAAAACTTAGAACTGAATCATTAGGAACAATTTTAAATATTCTTAAAATCTAGACATTTTTAAAGATAAAGTTTTGGTGCATTGGAGAGCTTCTCTACCTTAAACCTGTGACTCTTCACTTTACAAGCAGAGAATGTTCAAGGGATGTAACACAACTGTTTTGCATCAATTGCAAAAAAACAGAGTACTTGTTTGGAGTTTAATGGATTTATTCTGATTTACCAAGACCTTTCTACCTTGTTTGCATCTGTAAAGTGTTGACTCTAAAAATAATATTTGACTAGTAGAGCAAAAGTATAGTAACACCTCAGTATTAAACCAGTTTTTGAGAATGTTGTTTATTATAGCGCTCATTGTATTTACAGGGTCATTTATTGTCTGGAAGAAGTGGCAAAAATTTCAGTATCGATACCTGTTTAACCACAGGTATTATGTAGGAATTTTTTTTTCATGGATACACATAATCAGCACTGCATACTGGAATAATTCATCAGGATATTTCCTTCTTTATTAGTGCTTTCCACAGTGTCAGTGAGACATCCCTTCTCTGCTTTCCCAACTCTCCATGGCCGTGCTAGATCCTCTCTCTGCCTGCCCAGGGACACCTGCTGTGGGATGGTTGAGGCAAAGGAAGGGGGATGCTGAAGAAGGCACCCTGATATCTCCCTGGGTTTCCTCTTCTTTCCTTCCTGTCCTTGACTTGTCCTTTCCTTCCCTGGGGTACCTGGGCAGGAGACTCCCCCAAAGGTGTCTTCTCGAAGCAGAAGGACTCTCAGTCGGGTATGGCTTGGCTGTTTCTGCTTCATGCCACCTGGGGAGACATCACGAGAGGTCAAGTTATATTTTTACCTGGCACAAGCTCTGTGACGCGAAAAATGAACTTTTGCCCTGTATGTATGTGATGCTGTCCTGTTGAATTGTTTTCTGTCTAAAGTACATATTTCTCAGTGTGGAACATTTTTAGCTAATCAAAAAACACTGAATAAATACACTTGGATAAAAGGAAGCATGTTGGTAATACAAACTATATGTCGGGTGGTATGCTTAACATCTGTATTTTAAAGTTGACTGTACAAAGTAAGAACAAATAACTACTGATGCTTACAAAAACCCTTTTATACAGGTTACGTGAAAGCAAATATCTTAGAGAACACATTCACTAAAACATAGGAGATTGTGATTAATTCTTTAAACCATTTAAATGTAGCTTTAAAATCATATCTCCAGTCTGGGCTGCTAAGCTTTTAGTGTCTTCCTCTAAGGTTGAGATTTAATTAAAGGTCAGTGTCACACACATTTCCACAACACATAGTAAAACCCTGGAATGAAATGAGTCTCACTTGAACATTTGATTAGACAAGATAATGTATTTCCCCCTGGAGTAGTTTGTTATTCAAAACAAGCTCTTTAGGGAAGGAAGTTCACATCAGTTGGTAACTGTTCCTCTGGATACCAAAGAACTTTGTACAGTACGCACTACAGTAAATTGCACTGCAGGTCATTTAGGAACTGGAAGCATGGCCCATGTCTATGTAAAAGTATCAAAATGTATTTAAAAAAAAAAAAAAAAAAAAAGAGCCTAATAGCAGACAAACAGCAGGCAGTGATGCTAGAAAAAAAATAACACCCAAATTTACAGAGCCAGTCATGCTTTTAGCTAGTCAAGAAATTACACTCTTGTAGTAGATGAATTTTATAAATCCAGTTTTACACCTTGTGTGTCCAAAAGAAAACAGTAAAAAAAAGTTTGCTATGAACTCATGCCCTTAAATGTAATATGGAACTGAATAACTTCTGGCTTTAACTTTCCTGTAAATGCAGTTGTAGACTTCAAAATTATTAGGTATTCTGTTCTGTAGATTAGATAGTGCTTTTTTTCTGTCATTTCCCTATTTTGACCCTTTTCGTCTTCACTTGCCAAGTATCTTGAAAATTTTAGTGACTGGTAGCAAGTGGTGATAACACTAAGTTCATTAGGCTCAAATAAATTTTAACTTCTGACTATTTCTGATTATCTGTATGAATTGACTTTGGAGGGTACACTGGAAATGAATGTTGTATTCTGGACTCTTGAAATGAACACCTAAAACAAAGACTTGTTTTCATGGGATGGGAGCATTCCCTCAAGTTAATAAATGTTTGCTGCCATGAAAGCACTTTTAAAACATTTTACAGTATAGCAGTAAGTCTAGTATATCTCTGGTGGGTACTTCGGTTTAGAAATTCAATTTGAATCTAATTTTGACTTTATCTTGGACTGCCACGTTGTTTATGTCTCTGAGTACAGAAGTCTCTGTTAAATAGCCTGCCCAAAGAGCTATTGTGTTCCGAGGCTGCTGAAGCTGCTAACAAAGCTGTGGTTTGTATCTTAAAATTGTTATATGGAATTATTATGGTGATGATCATCATAAAAGTTTCTTGCTTTTGGGGGAAGGTTTCTGCAAGTTTTACATAGTATATATTATATAATATTATTATAATCTAGAATATTAAAGAGTCACTCAATATTGCTATATATGAATATTATACAAATGAGCTAACATAACTTTATATTGCCACCCTTGGTATATAGTACCAGCATCCAAGCTACAGTTTGAGTCAGTAAATAATCCCCAATTAGAAAAAGAGGCATATTTTGGCAGTCAGCACTGATACCTTGTGCAATTCCAGCAAGCAGCCTAATCTTGTTTCCTCCATTCCTTCTCCTGTGTTTCTTCTTAGCTAAAGCAGAATGGGGTATGTGCCTGGCATAATGCGCTTTCAGATCTTCACCAGGAGCTCCAAGTGTTATTCTCAGTCCTGTAAATTATAATTTGTTCCATAAGTAGTGGAACTAATAACTTCTGGTTGCCTATGGATGTATTGTAGATGCCCAGCCTACTTCTCCAGTGACGATAAATAGCCCTTTTTTCCTTCAGGTCTCCTATTGCTTGATTTTCCTCAGAGTAGTCCCGGTCCCCTTGCAGCTGCGCAAAAGGCATGTATAGCAGTGGATCTGGTGTCATCTTTGTTAATGTATCTCTGCTCTTTTCAACAACTTGTAAGATGTTTGTATTGACTAGTTATGCTTTCATTTCAGTCCTTTCATTTTTTTGTATGGACTTTTCTGCCAGCCTGCTTCAGTCAAGTATAACACACCTCGATTTCTGTCCTTCTAATTGTGCACAGTGTGCAATACTGATTTTCAGAAGTATATGCAAATTCAAATTTTGCATGGCTAGTGTAAGGAGGAATAGTTTATAGAAATAGTTTGTAACTATTTTTTAGCCCAGGAAGATAATATCCCAGAGCATACTGTGAAAAATACTTTATATACTGTACTTTATGCAAAGATCTTGTCTTACAACTGCAGTGTCTTCAACATAAAGAGTATGATTTGCTGGAGAGCAGCATATGGTTTGGGGCTGTTGTGTAGCATCGCTAGTGCCAGTGAGATTTAGAGTGACTGTCTCTATTCTAAGGTCTCATCAATGGTAAACCACCTTTAGAATACAGTCACTAAAGAAAATAACAACTTTTAAAATAGAAAAATTATACCATTTTTAACTAGTTTTACAAATTTATGAATTACTGTGTTTTAATTGGGTGTCCCTTTTAAATGTATATTAAAAACTGAAAGGATGTAGAACATGTAGCAACTTCCACTACATTTCCAGGTTTATGATTTTAACTACATATCATTAAGTCCACAGTAAGGTAGTTGTTGACACGTACATCCGCATAAAATGTTCAGTTGAAGTGTGTGCTGCTAGTTAGAAATGTTCAGTGTCCCTTTTTCTTGTGATTCATAAAATGAATGTAACAGGGAAAGAGGATAGCTGTTGTGGAAAGTTGTTACTACAAAATATGAAAAACATGAGATCTAACGCTATGTTAAAACAAAAATAACCTTCAATAGCTGTTCTAAATTAGGCAGGGCTTAATGGCTAAACAGACATGCTTCAAGTTATTATTTGAAAAATTATTCAGCTGAGGTGCAGTTCATCCGTTCACGTCTTTTAGTTGCAAGGCTGGCTCTTCTGAAGCCAGTGACAAAACTGCCATGACTTTAGTGGCATCAAGAGCCAATCAATATACTCCAACGTACCAGAGCTCCATTTTCATCCAAGAAAAGATACACTGTCATAGATCTGTTCCATATAGTATGAATTCATCGTTGTCCCGGGCTGGCCAAAATGATTGTGGGTGGTACAGAATACAGGGCTGCATAGCCATCATTTTCATGCTATGCTATTAAAAGTAGGGGAAAGTTGTTGCTGGAGGGGAATTTAGAGAGAGAGAGAGAGTTCCTGACAGTAGGAGCGCTTTAAAACTTCCATCCTGCATGGAACTGATGGTTTGATATTTTTAGTATATTGAACAGTCTTTAAACACTTGTTTTGGTGCCTGGATACTACATTAGTACCTTTTCTTTTTTTTTTTTTTTTTTTTTTTCATTTTGTAGTATTAGATCACTCTCTTGTATGTGAAAGTAAATACAAATATACATGTAATATGATATCGCTGAGGTTCAGTGAATTACAACAGACCTCTGCTTTTCCTTACTGCAGATAAGACATGAGCAGTGTAGTGCTTTTCAGATTACTGAACACTTAATGAATTTCAAGATGAGATTATTCAGTTCATAGCTAGATAGTTTGAAGGTATGCCTTCTTCAAACATGACAGCTCTTAATGAAGAGCTGCAGGTATAATTTCAATTTTCATACATAGTCTTAAGTTTCATATGGGCAAACCTTATTCTAAAAATGTTCAATGTAGATACAAAACTGAAAAGGTTGATTAAAAATGTGAGAAAATCTGAAGATAACAGCTAAGAGTCTTTGTTTATTCAGTACTGTTACTAACTTAACCAAAATCCCATGAATATTTGCAGTAGTTTAGTTTTTCAAGGTGGACGCTGAAATTTCAACTGAACTAAGAGATGGGAAATGGAAAAGTATGCTTTTTATATGTCTGGGCCTTTATACTGTATCAACAGTAAGTAATAATGATTTGTAGTATTATTTTTCTGTGGTACAGAATTATTTCACCAAATGTGGAGATGGATTTACCCATCCACCCAGTCAACAAAAATCCATGGCACTAGACTTAGTTTAGCAGAGTTGAAAATAGATAGGTTGAAAGACTGTCATCTTCCTTAATATCTTACCGTAATGTATAAAAAATACATTAGGATAAATGGACTTTAAAATGTGAATTTTAAAAGTCCTTTGGAAAAAGGATATAAGCAAGCAGGTAGCTTAAAAAAATTTTACCTGTCCCTGCTAGCCTCTTAATGATGTTCCTTCTAGCTCATAGTCTTTTTTTTAGTCCACAGAGTGAATAAGGGACTTTCCCCCTTCCTGTTCCCCTGTCAGCAGGGTTGGTTAAACTGTAAAGCTGCCTAAATAGTTTGTAAGTCTATCTTGCCATACTTTATTAACCTATGCGTAAGATTGCAGGGGTTCAAAATATCGTAAAATACATAGTGTCATGCAGGCTCAGGCAGTAGTATGGTGGCAAGTACAAGAAAGTAGATTCCATTTTATAAATTTGTATAGTTCTCATCTAGAAATGTGTTCCAAACAGTATTCCTTATTTTTATTTTGGAAGTCTAGTGCTGGCTTTCCAGGATTCAGTTTAGCTGCTACAGCCTCTGACTATTTTTATTCCACTTCCTAAGAAAAGTGGATGTCGACAGGAGCGTTTTTCCAATCCACACATTGTCTGGAAAATCTTACATACTACATAAAAGTTAATCTACTTACCTGAAGACCCAACTTCTTCCTGAAATGTCTTGGATCTCTTCCAGCATCAGCAAAGAAAGGTCGTAGTTTGGAACTATCATATACAGGAGCATTGTTAAAAAAATAACTTGGTGTTTAAATTTAAACTTCATTGTTACGTGTTTAGTTATTGACCCATGTATCTGTGAAGAGAAGTGCATTTCTTCCTTCCTCTCTCTCTTCCTCTCCCTCCCCACCAACGAGGTCCCGTCCTCCTGCTACCTTTCTTCCGCTTTCTTGCTCCCCCATTAAAAATAGAGCTCCTCCACTTCATTATCATTTTCCTGAACAGCCCAGCCCTGGTGCGCTCAGTCACAAGTTTCACTTTCCACTTTTGCCAGCATCCCTACAGATTTCTTTGTCCTATATAGCACTTCCCCAGTGAGACACCAGATGACTTAAGGAGATTAGACAAGGGTGACCAGTTCTTTGAGAAGAAAGTGGGAGGCGTCTGGGCTCCCTTTGTGTGGGAATCCTCCTGGTAGGCAGAAGCTCTCTCCTTCCACTCTGTATGGGAGAATCCAACAAAACTCCTTCAGTAGGGATAGCAGGTTTTTGCCTGCAGCAGCAGTTTTCTTTTTGACTTGAATTAGGATCCAGATTAGTGGTAGTTTTTAGTCATCCAGAGATTTTCTCAAAGAGCTACTGTTCGTCAGTGGGATTTTTTTTTCTTATTCCCCCTTAGGGGTGATTTTGCATTATCTCCATGGTAAATTGTCTATAAAGTTTGGAGAAAAGAAAGCAAATATAGCAATATATCAAGACAGCCCACCTACAAGGACTGCTATCAATCAGAAAGTCTGTGGTCTTCTGAACAGAGTAGATTGGTGGGTGAAGAGAATCAACATGCCTTGTGAGTATTGATCTGGTTACTCAATTGCCCCTGTCCCCTACAGATGATGAGTTTTAAAGACTCAGCAAGAGGGTACCAAGTTCAGAACTTGGGAGTATTTTAGATTATCCTTTTGTCAGCTCAGTTATGGTAGTGAGCATTAGGCTGGCTGTGTGGAAGGTCCTGTAAGATGTATAGATCTTCCTTTCTCCTGACTGATGTGCATTTTCTTCTAAAGGAAAAAAAAAAGACCTCTTTATTTTAGAAATGTCACAGTTAAGAAAACCGTCCAGCTTGTTTCGAAATTCTTTGGAAAACTTTTGTCTTAACCACAAATTTTGTACTACCACTGTTGAGACTGGTATAATTTTTTTTTTAATAGAGATAGAAAACTCAGATTCAAAAGAATATTCCAACAGTTAACTCTGAAGTGATTACTGATATCCTAAAATAGTAATAAATGATGATTCTTATCGAAGTATCTCAGAATTTCCTAGAGACGACGGTAGGGTTTTTTTCTAATTTGTATATAGGGAAACTGAGCCACCAGAGGTCACAGAGAATAGTTGGCAGAGCCAGAAATAGAGCTCAGGCTTTTCTACTTTCAGCTCAATGTTCTTGTCACTGGATACCACCAGATGGTCTCCAGATTATTCAGTAAATAAGCCTCTGCATCCTCCATAAATATTCCGCCAAAGCCAACTGGCTGTGTCTCACGCTTGCTAGTTCCCAGTCTGTGAGAGTGGCTGACTTGGCAGGTAACGCTGTAGCTGGCCCCATTGAGCAATCCTCTGTTCTGCAGGTTCACTAGTTTTACCAGGCAGAACAATCTCTTCTGTACCCCTGTTTTTTAGCAATTCTGTGCCTCATAAGGAACTTTTTTTTTTTAGTGTAAAACTTTGCTGTGTATGCTTGAGGCAAACAATCTGATTTAAAGAAAAAAAAAACAACGGTCTTCTGATAACTGCCTGCAGATCTCTGAAAAGTGTCTAAAGAAATATTTCATCTGCTTTTAAAATCTGCTTGAGTTAATTGTTACTGTCTGTGTGCCTTGAAATTCAGAGGGTAGAAATACATATATATACATATATATATATATACACACACACACACACACATGTACTTCTGTCTGTGTGTGTGTATAGCATAAATACCAGATGGGAGAGGAGGTTCATGACTACAAAACAAACTGTTTTCTAGTCTCTCTTAATTCAGTTCTTCACTTCCTAGTTCATAGGCCTTTTGCTTCTCTCTATTCTGGTGAGGGTTTACATGGCTCTCCAGTTCTTCAGCATTTTGCCTGTACTGTAGTATGTGCCTCATATAGAAGTGTCCAAACTAACCCTTATGTATCTGGTATTCTCCTGTTGGGGAGTTCAGTAGCACAAATGTAAATGCTGGCCAATGGCAGCTTTCCTCAATTCACAGTGCTGCCATAGTTGTGCTGCCAGTATTTTGCAAAAACTCAGCTGCTTCCAAACTAGATAGTTAACTACAGGAGCCGAAATCACTGCAGGAGCTGCAGGATGGATGAACCAGCTGACTGGAATGGATGTTTGACTGGTATTCTCTGAAACTGGGGGAAGCAGTGAACCCACTGGCTGGAGGCAGGACTGCCATTCACAAGGACCTTGGTGTGTTCTGCAGGGCTGGGTTGCCAGAAACCTCAGAGAGTTCAACAAAGAGAAGCGCTATGTCCAGCACCTGGGTCAGAACAGCCTTGAGCATCAGTATGGACAGGGGACCAGCTGGCCAAGTACCAGCTCCATCAAAAATTATCTTGGAGGTCTGGTGGAGATGTTAAACATGGCTCAGCAGTGTCTTGTGCACACCGAGTTGCATTAGGAAGAGTGTCAACTGGTCAGGAGAAGAGATTGCTCCCCCCTACGCAGCACTCATGAGGCCAGATCTAGGGCATGTATCCTGTTCCGCACCCATCCAGAAATGTCAGAAAACCGCAGCGAGTCCAGTGGAGGAACCACTGACAAGGTTAGGGGTGTGAAGCACACGGCATGTGAGGAGAGGCTGAGGAAAATAATCTTGTTTAGCCTGGAAAAGAGAAGGCTAAGACGGGATTTAATAATAGTCAGCCCTCACCTAAAGGAGGAGGGGAGTTGCAGAAACAGAGCCAGACCCCTCTCAGAGGTGCACAGCGATGAGGCAAGAGGTAACAGGCACAACCTGCAACAAAGGAAGGACATATTAGACATTAAGGAAAAAAATTCACAGTGGCCGGACATAAGCAGGTTGCCTGGAAGGGCTGTGGCATCCCTGTCCATGGAGACTTTCAAAACTCAGCTGAACAAGGCCTTGAGCATCCAGCTGTAAATGCAACATGAGCCCTGCTTTGAGCAGGAGGTTGCACTGGGTGATGCAGAGACGCCTTCCAACTTAAATTTCTCTGTGATTCTATGCCTGTACCTTGTTCGTGCCGGAGACCTGTCTCCTTGCAGGGTGATGGGATTTGGTGCACCTGTAACCAGTGAGATTGGTCAACATCTTTCTTGCAAAGAAAATACAGCTATATATAATGCATATAATAAAACCAAGAATTCTAAAGCAATAAGCAGCCTGCATATATTTTTTGTTTTCACCTAAACTTACAGTTTTCTACAGCTTGAACAACTCATAGATGGAGTTTGTACACTAGGTTTATAAATTTTCTTGAACTTGGTGACACAGAAAGAACACCTTGTGAAACAACATGCAAGCTATACAGATCGAATCATCAGCAAAAAGCATGTAGATCAGCAACTGATGAACTGTTGTAACTCAGCTGTGTGGATCCCAGTTGTCCGAGAGCCAAGTAAACCTGTGAAGAATTGGCTGGGGTGGTGATGGTATAAGATGATAACAGAAAGCCAACGTATTAATTTGTGTCAGAGTTGCTCCTCTGTTTCAGGTAGCCTAGTTGAAACCGTTTTCCGTTGCAAGCACGTTTCTTGTATCGTCCCCACTATTGTGTAGTTGTTGGCCACCATCCTTCAGAACCTGAAGACAACTCACCAAGAAGCAAGATGCACAGTTTTACAGAGCCAGAATGACAGGGAAATCACATGCCACAGAAATTACAGGTCCCTCTTCAAGGTACAGTGCATTTAAAGAGGTAGCATGTAAAGGTAAGAGAGAGAATCAAGCATCGAACTGTCTGCTTTAACAGTTTCTTTATTGGCAGGGTCTTCCCTGTGACCTGTCGCTTTTGCTGCAGCTTTTCCAGGAATTCTTAGTTTTCTCTGTTGGCCAGGGTTGTCCACGGCTACTGGTTTTGTCTTTCTATGGTAGAGAAAAGGAGCCAGGCAACTCTCCACAGGCTTTAACTGAAAATTGGAAAATAGGACAATTTGTCTGTCAGCTTCAAAGTTCATTTGGTTTAAAAATAAGTCATGAGATGGAGGTCAGCTGCCTTTTCATGCAAATCAGTGTTATGGTTTAAACTTAATAATTTTGGTACTGTGGAAATTGTTGCTCATTTATTGTAGTATGTTCTCAAGTTTCTCTGCCTGACCTCTAGATGCCCCAAAAAGTATATGAAAGCTGAAGGGTAGAAGAGAAGGAAGAGAGGTGTTTATTGTAAACTCTACTAGGATTTTCAGATTTTACCAGTGTTGGTTATGCAGTTTTAAAGTTTCAATTTTAAAAATCCTCAGTAATTGAGTCCACTTAAAATGTGAGGACAGCAAGGAATTTTATGAAGCCAAATCAATTGATTCTTGCAGTATATCTCTTTGTAGGTACAGACACATATCACCGTGCTTTATGATTATTTTATGTATTGAACCCATAGGAAGCAGAAGTAGGGATTTCCTATCACTACTATCAAAACTGGTTTTGGAATCTGCCAAGAGTGTTGACATTGGAAAACATAGGCTCAAGGGAAATAGGGATAATGTGTTTGTGGAATGCTGTCAAGGTTGCTAGCCTTAAAAGTAGACATTTTGATGAATGATACACACACCCACCTGACAAATCATGTTGTCCCCCTGCTCTTTTAGTTGCTTTCTAGGGGCAGAATTGAAGTGTGATTTCAGAGTTACTTTGAACTTTGGAGAAGAGGTTTATTCTACATGAGAGGAGGAAAAACACAACCCTCTTCCACTTGGAAGAATGTGGCAGAGGAAAGTGTTTACACAGGCTTATGTCATGCTCAGCTGTACACTAAAACAGCTGCTTGCTCTAATTTAAGACTAAGAGCATTGACAGTGTCCACTGCAAACACTGGACCTGTTGTGTTAGCAGTGCAGATAACCAATAGTTGGCATCTAGGCTACTGCTCTCTTTTTTTCTTTCTTTTTTGCTTTTTTCCCCTTCCCCCCCCCCCCTTTTTTTTTTTTTTTGCAGGTCCTCTCCATGATCCTAGTTGCAGAGCCTTTTGAAAGCAGTTCCCATTTTCATGCTTTTAAACACATATGCACATGCACACTGTATTTGCCTTACTTTTCACTGTTGCCAAACATTTTTGAACCTGAGGCCGTAAAAGAAGACAAGCCCCTAACCTCATTGGCTTCTTCCTACAACATCTAATGGATAAAAAAAATTTAAGGATTCTAAATTGTAACCTTCAGCTTCAAGTATGCTTTGCTTTAAGCACAGATTTTTGGTTTTAGTGATTCACCAGTTAAAGTTAGTGTGAGGTTTTATTTCTAGAGGAAAATTAGGAGCATAGTTTCATGTTTTCTTCAGCTACTGAAATCCTATGCCTGATTTTAAGGGGTCAAGAGCTATGCCCCTTTTTGTGTCTTGTTCTGTTTGGCAGCTGAAGCCTCTGCAAAATACACAGGCTGGCTTGAAGGGGAATCCTTCTTTGAAAATGCTGAGTTCACACAAGTTTTGAGCAGGGGGGCACGAAGCTCCAAGTGTTGTTTGTGAAAGAGGTTTTATCAGCAAGGTCTCCTGAATCTGCTTCTTCACATAGATCTGTCACGTTCATAAATGGGCATTTGCTTCTTTTCCCTAAAGGTAATAGAGGTAATACAAAGTTCTGCACATGGTATCTTCTTTATTACTGATTTCCAAAAGGCTATCTATCTGAAAGGATCCTTGCACACTGCATGTGAAAACAAAAATCTGAGGGATTCCACTGACCAGACTTCAACAAATGAGAATACTCCATCCAAACCTATTAAGTCACCATGAGAAACTGGATTCTTGACAGACTGAAAAACAAAACTGATTGCCACATCCTTCTACCCCTTTTTAAAAATTAATAATTTTAAAAACTCTCTTAGAAGTACTTAGGGGACAAGACAGCCTAAAAAAGGAGAAGTCCTGCTTCCCTCATCCCTTTGAAGGACCTCCCCTGCTTTATTGGTTAGTGTAAAGAAAACCAGCTGGAGTCAGGGTGGATCTCCAGGGTTTTCCAGCCAAGGTGATCCCAGGTTCTCATTCTGACACCGAAATCATATTTTTATTTCTGGAGAAACTCATGTAACAAGGGAGACCAATTTTTTCACTCCTGCACATGTAGAAAAAGTAATAAGAAAAACAGATAAATATATAAATATACTAGTATGCTAGTTTTCAGTTCTCCCAAACTGTGCAGCTCTAGTTGATATATGTGACTGTTCAGAGATAGGGGTGAACAACTGTAATTTAAACCATTATGTAGAGAAGTCTACAGACAGGAAGATATCTTTATTAACAGTATTGGTCATAAGCATATCAAATCTTTAAGCCATTGTAGCATATTATATGTCGTCTTCAAGAAAAAAAAAAGAGAAAATGTATGTAGAACAGAGCAAAAGAAACTTAGCTGGTGCTCTCATTTTTGCATAGTGGTCTTGTTCCACAAGATGCCCTCAAAGTGTTTGGGGTTTTCTGATTCGTCTGAGGTTTTTATAGGATGAGTGGTGGTTCCGAGGTTTTTTTCTGTTGGGCATCACTTTTTGCCTAAGTTACTTTACTTTGCAGAAGCTAAGATAGGTGGAAGAAGTTCCAGTTGATGGAGATGATTTGTGCAGGAAATGCAAACAAAATCTTTAGAAAAGATGAAGACAATAAGGTTAATAGATACTTAAGAATATATTAACAGTTCATAAGAATGGCTAAAGTTATCTATATTTCTACATCTTGTTCTCAAAGGTACTGGAAGTAACAAAAGCAGTAACACTAAAAACAGTCTTTCTAGTGTCACTCAGAGGGGCAGCCTTCAGTTCGATACATAACTGTGAACAGTCTAATAACTACAAACTGTCCGCTTTGGAAGCCCCTGAGTCATTTCTCAGAGAGAAGGAAACTCAGAGGGCATATGGAGTGGATACTATTGTCCCATTTAAATTCTCTCTTTCTCCCAATCTTACCTCCTCCAGCCCTGTCATACATAGCCTGTTACAACCAAATGTTCATTTTCTTATGGAAGCATTTTCTCCTGGGGACATAAAAGAAGAGCTCAGGGAATTTGAGGAAAGGTGTGGGGTTTTTTTCTTCGCCAAGGTTTTTTATCTCAAAAAAGAAAACAGAAACAAAGGACTTAGAATAGAAATAAAGGAACTCTCGCCTGGAAGGACACATGTTTCTCCTGAGTTGGCGTGCAAAAAGATGTTTTTCAGAGGCTATTTATTTCTAATTCAAGATCTGTGTAACAGTTTATTTAAAGAGATGAAAATGCGGATCAAAGACCCCAAACTGAGAAAAAGATAATGATTAAGATGATCATGATTTAGATTTAAAGAAGTAATTTTTTTAAATTGTCGAGATGTTGAGCAGAATCAAACAAGGCCGTACTATGTAGAGGGAGGAAAAAACAACCTAGGTAGTACTTAGTCTAGCTGCTACTGTTTTTGCAAGAAATTAAGCTATTTGCAAAAACCTGTAAGAAATTACTGAAAATATCTAAAGAAAAACAGTCATACGTAAGGAAGAGGGGTTCAGCAATACTTAGCCAGACAGGGCTGCAGCAGCTATCAAGAGGGTGTCTGCAGAACTGCTCCAGTCAGAGTGAACCCTGGTGCACCAGTTAAGTGTGATACCTGCCTGAAGTTAAATGGTTGGAAAGCAAACTCTATGAGTTTAACTCAATGTGTTCAGGATGCCTCCTACTACAGGGAGTAATCTGAACTGGATGGAAGAGGGAATACAACAAATTTTTGTATTGCTCTAGGAGAGGAAGTTCCTATTCCAAAATCAAAAGTGTTGGATAATGGGACTGTCTAGAGACATTATCCAGTGGAAGGATAGGTGCCCATGAGGGCGGAAAATCAGTTCCCAGATGCTTTTTGAAGGCATAGGAAAACTGTCAGCAGAATCTAAAATATAAAGTTCTCAAAAAAATTTCCCATTGCTGTCAGGTCATATGTGTACCTCATGAGACTCTGTTGCTTAGACAAAACTTAACTAGTGATCACCTACAACTGAATATAATGGAGAAAATTTTAAAAATCTAAGACCATTATTATTTTAGCAATTGTGAAGAAGAAAAGGAATTTCTTGCTTGTGCCCAGATTGTAAGGAAATATATAAGGATCGGAAACAGCACTTAGAGAAAACTTAGAATGTTTCTGTTTGTTTACTCTTGCACGATTGTACTTCATTTTATCTTTACAGGATCTTAGTGTTTAAAGTCCAGAAACAGTAGTTGGACTATCCGTATGAACTGTTGGGAAAAGAAACTCCACCTCTAATCTATGCATTTTTTAAAAATCATATCCTTCCACATAGGAAATAAGTGCAAGTTAAAATGTAATGATGACCATTTAAAGAAAAGTATTGACTGTAGTAGTTTATTATGTTTATTCTTGTGATAAACTTCCATTTATTATGAGGGATAAACATAGATGTATTTTTTAACTTTTATAGACACTATGAAAAATGAAGATGTATAATGATGTAAAGATGAATGAGGTGAAAAAAATTGCAGCTACATGTACAATACATTTGTACATAATAGCACAATAAAAACAGGAGTTTCACTTCCTGTGAAGTTTGCCCTTATTTCCGTGAGGTGATTTCTAAGTATAAAAAAAACAGGAGATGTTTCCAGGTTTAAATCTCAAAGCTCGGGAATGGAGCAGGTCAGGCAGGAGCCAGTGGATCAGAATGGGTCCGATGGCATCCATGGAAAGTGCAGAGCAGATTCTTGCGGAGACTGAAACCTGCAAAATACTCAGGGATCCTCCAAACAAAGGAGGCCAACTGGTTCTTTAAGGGAAAGGCCCTTCCAGTTTGAACCATTTGCTGTTACTCGCTGGTGCTGGCATCCGGACAGAGTATCCCTCCCTCGTACATTCCTTTCTCACTAGATATATAATTATTCCTTTACGTGTTGTCACAGTTTTAAACCTGACTCAGATTTCTTAAATACCATCTAAGACAACTGTGTATTCCCTTCTGAGAAACGAGGGTCAAGGATAGCCTGGAAGGAGACACAGTTGCTCTCCGTTCTCACCTCTTTTTCCCCATGGCTGTCTGCTCTGTGCTCAAGCAGACAGATTCTCTTCAAGAGCAGGTTTTCTAAAGGTTTCTTATGATACAGATTTCTGTTAATAAAATGTTACATCTTTTGGACTTCAGTGGCACTTTGCATCTGTCCCGCTACCACAATGGAGTCAGAGGGTGACTTCCTTTGCTCCAGGATGACACAGCTGGTCCCCACCTGCATCGGTAAGAGTCACTTCATTCATGCCTACTGCTGCAACACTTTCAGGCTTTGTGAGACTGGAGAGCAAGCTGTTACTGAGTCAAACCTTTTTACCTCATCTCTGCCATTGCATAACCTGGACTGTTGCGGGCAACCCCAATATAGCGATATGTGATGGCAGTGGTTAGGGAGGAGTGTCCCCCATTCAGCTGTGCAAGCAGGTGGTGCTGCGGTGGAAACAGCGCACTCAGCAAGAGATGTAATCAATAATCTGCATTTTGCGGACCAGCCACGCAGGAATGCCACAGTATCCTTGTACGTAGTCATAAGATATGCATGTCAATAATAGACACAGTGTTCATGTTAATGTGTTGTCTGATAGAGACCTCTCTGCACACATGGTAGGTGCGCGTTCTCTCAGTTTTTACTCAGGCTGGGGAGACAGTTGATCTGGTTCTTTGGAATTCCTGACAGAATAGGGGCAAGGTCTTTTATGTGCCTTTTATTGCCTTTTTTTTCATCCATCAGAGAGCAAGGGAAAGAAAATAGTTCAAAGAAATAGTAATTATATAAACATAACCAAAACAAAAATTTCCTGACATACTTCAGTTATCCTAGGGAATTGACCAAATTTAATTGCTGTGCAATCTGATTTTTATTTTTTTTATTAAATTGTTTCATCCTAGTGCCCTTTTGCTTCCTGATTTTTCTGGCAGATGTATTTGTATTTTGGGCTCAAGCTTGAACTGTAGAGTCTGAAATTGTGTACCTGTGGCATGTCACAGACTTACAGAGTGATTGAGGTTGGAAGGCACCTTTGGATGTCATCTGCTCCAACCCCACTGACGCAAACAGGGCCACCTACAGCCACTTGCCCAGGACTGTGTCCAGATGTTTTCTGAATATTTCCAAGGATGGAGACTCCACAACCTCCCTGGGCAACCTGTGCCAGTGCTCGGTCACCCTCACAGTGAAAAAGTGTTTCCTGATATTCAGAGGGAACCTCCTGTGTTTCAGGGTGTGCCCATTGCCTCTGGTCCTGTCACTGGGCACCACTGGAAAGAGCCTGGCTCCATCTTTACACCCTCCCTTTGGGTATTTGTACATATTGATGAGATCCCCCTGAGCCTTCTCTTCACCAGGCTGTGCAGTCCCAGTTCTCCCAGACTTTCCTCATAGGAGAGGTGCTCCAGTCCCTTCATCATCTTTGTGGCCCTTTGTTGGACTCTCTCCAGTACGTCCATGTCTCTCTTGTACTGGGGAGCCCAGACCTGGACCCAGCGCTCAACTGGCCTCGCCAGAGCTGAGCAGAGGGGAAGGATCACCTCCCTTGACGTGCTGGCAACAGTCCTCCTAATGCAGCCCAGGACATGTAAGGCTTCTTTGCTGCAAGGGCATATTGCTGGCTTGTGTCATTGCTCATATTCATTTAGAAACCTGTTGCTTTTTTCTCTAAGCTTGCTTCAGATTAAAATAATCTGTCTTAAGTTGGTTTTTGAACTATTGGAAGATGAAGTTTTGCGTGCTTTTCAAGATTATTAGTCTGTCTTTGGGGCACTGTTTCAAAGTTCTTCGCTTACGTATGTACAGTTGTTTTGATCACTAAAATGGCATGTGAAGTCCTTTTCAAGATCTGAAACTTAACATTACATACCATTGCTTAAAAGCCAGTTAATAGCTGTTCCCTACATAGAAAAAGGAACTATTTACTTCCCTCTTTCAAGTGATGTTTTCTATACTTATAGTCTGTTCCTGTACAGGAAAGAGAAACTGGGCTTGCTAGGTTTTTTCACAAAGGTTTTCTTGAATTAGTGTATTTCAATTAGGAATTCATCAGAAATCTGTAAGAAGAGTTTTGATGATCTTGAAAGACCGTTGTCTAGTTGTTCTGTATTGATGCTAACATTTTGAAAACAGGCATCTGCTTCCTTGTGGTTATTTTTTATTTTCATTGATGTATGCTCTTTTTTTAAAGTTAGGATTATGAGTGAGATGGAACAAATAGTATCTAAATAGATTAATTATGACAGAAGCTGTAATGACATTAGAAATTTTAGGTTTATTTTGAAAGGCACAATCACATGGAAAAGCACAGCAAAGATAAAACTCCATCAGTTTTTTGAATTTATATTTTTTTCCCCTATTTTCTATAGGTCCTTCTTATTAAAAAATCACTGACTGTGGGCCCACATATCTGTGACACGTGCATGATAAAAGGGGTGCAGCTGCGGCAAAAGATAGTCTACTTAAGTATTCAAACAGGAATTGGGCAAGACTGAGTTGGAGTCCTGAATACTAGGAGTGTGCAATCACCTCACTGTGTTGAGCAGAGGCTTTGGTAATGTTTCTCATTAGGAGGTCTGTGAGCGTTTGCGGGGGCCCATCTCATGGACACGGGTCTGATTCTGCTCCTTCCAGATTCAAAAGTTCACCACTGGCGTTCGTAGCGGGAGGCAAATGGCATGTCTGTACTCAGAATTTGCCTAGAAGGTGGCCAGCCTGTTTTGTCATCCATAACTTCAAAAGCACAACATTGTGCTTGATTTGGGAGAGGTGCTTTGTTGATTTTTTCCTTCAAGTAAAGGTAGACTTCTTTAGAAATTGTTACAAATTAAGTTTCAAGTGTTACATAGTTTTTCATTTTGGTTTCCATTTCTCCTGGACAGGACCATTTCTCTTAGGCTTTGAAAACAAAGAGCTGAGAATTCCAGTTATTTGCATACACCTGAAATAGATTATTTCAGTTGGTTTATGGTGTCAAATAAAAGTAAGTCACCAACATTCATTTTGATTGTGGAAAAGTTTGCTTCAGTGGTTTGCATGGGCACAGTAATTTTTACTGATCATTTAATGTTCCATCAACAATTTAAATCTTACTTCCTGCCCCCCACCTTTTTTTTATAATGCTGTTCCAGTTTCCTTAAGTAGAGGAAAACTTTGTATTCTTTCTCATTAAAATGGAAACTCTTTTCATTCTCTTTGTTTTCATTCTATTTGTTGCAACATTAATGGCAGATCCTAAGTACAGGTATGGTGTAATCAACTATGAAACTATTTCAGAAGCTAAGCCTCAGGAGAATTATGCTATGACAGTTTGCAAAAGAAAAGATTAAGATTGAGCATAAGTTTTTGCAAGTTTAACTTCCCTGGGAGGTGGCATACTTGAGAAGATCATGTTGCTTGTTTAGAATATCCCTTCTCCCCAGAAATCCATGTTGCACTGTGGCTGAAGTGTTCTGTATGATTATTTGAAAATCAGGTGATATATTCATGTTGATTAAGGAAATCTGTGTTAGGGATCTAAAGAAAACATTGTAGGATTAGCAATTACAGTAATTACTGTCTTCATCTGTTGACTGCAGCTAGATCAGTGAAAGCAATACCATACATGTACTTTTTTTTTCTACTGCATCTATCAGAACAGATGAGGAATTGGATGGGAAGCAGTTTTTAGAAACACTCTTGAGCTTTTTTGAAATAAATCAAGTCCTTTATTTTTGTCTGTGTATGCATGTGTGTGAAAAGCTACTGGGTACTTGTCTAAATGACTTTTCATTGTTTTCTTAATACAACATGCAAGCTGGTATCTTCTGTGTGGGTACTGAGCGTTTCTTTTAGACTTAGGTGTCACTTAAACTTAGGTGTCACGCTTCTGCTTTGCGGGCAATGCATGCTCCAGGAATACTTCGTAAAAAGCGGTATGTACCGCTGCAGTTGAAGAAGGAGACTTGAAACCTGAACATGATTTTACTGCAGTGGGCTATTTTAGTAGTAAGGAAACCTTCATAAGACTGTGGCTCTGTGTACTTACGTTTGCTTTCGAAAATTCGACTGTTGAAGAAACATGGTGCTGTCTTGAGAGGGCAGTTGTATGGGAAAGTAGAAGACAGTGTTTTCCATGTGCCATGATACAGTATTATAATTTTTTTCTATTAACTGAATATAATAAGAAATATTTGTATTTGGAGGGTTTTTTTCATAAAAGCGTGGTGGACAGATTTTATTTTTGTAATAGTGTATTCCATGTTTCTGAATAGTCTGATCTAATATGTAATTAAAAAATAGTTTTTAAAAATTATGTAATGTCAAATACTTGGGAGATACAAGCTACGTTTAACTTAGCTACTATAACCTGATTTAACTTAGTTAACAAGGATTACTGCTGCTGAAGGAATTGGTTTTCTATGGTAACATCAGAATGCATGTATAATAATCAATTACGAGTTACCAGAGATTGTGCTTACCCATGTCCATCTTAGCAATAGCATAATGATAAAAAGTAATACAGTAGTGACTTGCTGTGTTGCTCACTTAAAGCACCCACCAAGTTCCAGGTAATTACTATGTATTCAGTGTAGATGGGACTGTAGTGTAATGTTTTATCTGTGTGCCAGTCATCGCTAATTTTGAAGTGGTATTTGGAAATGACCACATTTTTTTCTGCTTGAATTAGTCCTGGCACAAGTGGTAGGTTTCATGAGCTGCAAGTGTCGAGAGGTTATTTTTTTTCATGTTTGGAGGTGTCCATTCTTGCCCACCAGCTACAGTGGCAGTGCGTTGCCCCTTTTGCGTAGGCAAACAGGAGCTTTTGCCTGGATCTTCAAAGCAGCAGAAGGATGAATGCCTTAATACAGTCTCAGGGTGTCTTCTGCCAGGTTATGAAGGGCATTCTGAAGTCCACAAACATTTACATTCAGGTTTTAATCTCAAATATTTACGCAGGCCTTTGAGAATGATCAGAAAATACTGCTGACCATATCCAGAATAAACATTTTATAATGTGAAGTAAGAAAACTGTAAGTGGTTCTTTTGTGGATCTTGCTTTACAACAACAGCAACAAGAAGTATATATATTTTTAGTGAAGCATTCTAGTAATTTAAGTCCCTTACAGTTTATCCTTATTTAAATGTTACAGCATGAAAGAGAATAACTTGGTCATTCTAAATATACCTTGATTGTTTACCGCAGTGGGGCATCTTCTTCTGTGAGGTTATATTTTGCAGCCATTTCCATAAGAGGAAATGACTGATTTCATATTTAAGTTGTAATACTCCCCATTTCTATAATGGCACCAATACATCAACATTATAAGAATACGCGTTCTTGAAATGAGTTTATTTGAATCAATAAATTTTTAAAGTTCTTAATAACTTACTGATTTAAATCCTAAATGCATTTGGAGGGGAGAGGGGCATGTTCTAGCACTCAAGAAATACACAGCTAACTGGTCAGTCAGAACTACAAAATTGATAAATATGATCTCAGTGGTTATTACAAATACAGCTGCTCATTAATTTTTCAGCGCAGCAGCCTTTCATCTGGAAATGCTGACTCATTGAAACCAAAAGTTTCTAAGAATCCAAGAAAACTTGGAAAAGCGTTTCCTGACAAAACTGGCTAAATGCACAGCCAGGGAGAGCTTCCAAGGCAGACGGTCAGAGCGCTCATCTGGGAAATTCGGATTTCTGTTCTGCCTGGTTCTCAGTCAGGGGGTGAAGTGGGATCTCTTTTTTCACCAGAGGACTGGCAGGACCACCAACTCACTGGTTTTGCAGGAATTCTCTCTCTGTTTGGGTTAGTAAGTATAGGCTTAACTCTGATGTATGTTGAGGTAAAACACACATACTGTTTTTTTAAGCACATGTATCTTAAAAAAACTTCCCTGCTGGAAAAGCGAACAAACACAGCAGCAGTTCATGGTGGTGTGTCGTTTTACTGTCCAAACAGAAAATGAAGTCGTTCTATAGGGAAAAATCATCTAAATCCATTAAAAACAGACAATCTCAGTTTGCTTGAGCTGATGTTGCTAAAATGCTTATCCCCTCAGCACAAAGAGCAATAACCAGGAAATAACAAGGTCAGGTATTAGGCTCTTCATCCCTTTCACTTGCTAGAAAGCACTTTCACCCTCAGCTTGTTTCCTCCCATAATCAGAGCCGACACGCCAGGGCCTTCAGTTTGGAAAGGGTGGGGTCTTGGTTCCCGTGCTGCATGGCTGGCTGTTGATGAGTTGTGCTGATTTGTAATCATTTACATGCTGCATGCTTCTATATGGGATTCCATAGTCACAAGTATTACGGTATTGAGTATCATAACAACTTGTAAAGGGCAGGGGTAAAAACGACTGTCCTGGACTTGGTTCTTACATTAAAGAATTAAAATAGCAAAAGAAATCTATGCAGTGGTGTAGAACAATTATGATATATTTCTCAGGATGAGGATATGAGTGTTGGATCTAGGGTATGCTAAGAGAGGATAATATGAAAAAATATAAGAGCGTTCCTGTTTCTGAATCTTAAGAAAAACATAGCCCTAAGGAAAACTACTGCATAAATAAGGTCTCAAGTAAGTCTTGTATGAGAAACTGAATAAAAATAAAGAAGTTATGTTCCATGTAAAGAATAATTTTAAAATTCCTTGACCGTAGAAATATTAATTCTTATAAATGGAGTATCTCTTAGGAATTTTGTTGAAATAAATAGATTCCTAAAATAGGGATTCATGTCTCTATTTGACATTTGTCCCAACTCTTCATCAATCCCTTTGGGCAAAGCCAGAATCAAGTTATAAAAATCAAGCTTCTGTTTATCTCTGCAGTTTAATCATTTGCAAATTATCATTCTTACTGATAGCGTTCATAATTATCTACTTGTGTAAGCATGTGTACATTCCACTGAATGCATTTTGCCAGTTATGTGTGTGGTTCATTTGGGATGATTAGGAATTGCAGAAATAAGTCCTGGGTTGAGAATACTGTGAAAGTTTTACAAAATCTTTGCCTTGTCTTTATGCAAGCATGTATATAGAAATCAAGATATTGCTTACATTCTTCTCGTGCAGTGGTTTTGCTAAATTGAGAAAAATGTGGGGTTTAGCTGCAGCTGAATTTTGATTTATTTTGTATTAAAGTGCTGACTTTTGAAGTGGCAGGTCAAAAGGGGGAAAATAATTTCATGGTAAATAATTATGGGATTTTTTTAATTAGTATTTTAAACGTGGAATTAAATTTGGCAGTAGGAACAAAACATAGTGTGTTTTGGCTTTTAGCATTAGCAACACAGACTATTGTATAAAGTCAATTCTTTGTTATTTTTAGTGCTAAAAAATCAAGGATAATTTTCTACTTTGCCTAATGATGATACAAGTTGGAAAGCAAATACAAAACTATTCCAAAACCAATGAAGGAAAACTTTAAGCAACTCTCACCAAAAGTTACATGCTGCTTATCAGCTAGGTCTTTTTTTTTCTTTTGCAATGCATTCTTATCTTGCCTTATTTTTTAAGACATACAGTATGCATTGGTTAAGAAGAGAAATGTTAACCTTCAGCTGAAAAAATGCGTGAATCCTGATAATAGCCATTCAAGTGTATTGCTAGACTTTAATAAGAAATCTGTGCAACAGGTTGTCAATAGATTTTTATTTGTTTTCTTGCTTTATTGATTAATTGGAAAGAAGGAAAGAAGGATTACCCTAAATTGTTTCAGTGAAATTGGAAATTACAGTAGGGAGTATCCATTTAGTCAAAGTCTAAACATACCTTAAAGCCCAGTCGATAAAATGGAAACACATTATAATATGTGAGCTAAGGTGAAGTTAAGCTTACTTTAGAAACCCATAGCGTAGGGAGAGCAGAACACTATGGGTACCAAATGTTTGGATTTGTTGTTTTTTTTACAGAGAGCACTGATGAGAGTCAAAAGCAGAAATGCATGTAGATCTTTCATTCCCTCTCAACTAGAGTGCTTTCATTAACAGCGCTTTTTTCTGCCCCTTGTCCATAGAAGAACAACAAAAACAGGTAACTCTCATGCTAAATCTCTAAGATCCAACACCCTTTTTCATGTTATCAGCCATGCTAATTCCACAGGACCAATGGCACCTGTGAGCTCTTGTACCTTAGTTACTGTAAGGGTGATGCTTAGGGTAGGTGCTGAGGCTGATTCACAGAGCAGCAGATTCAGTTCCATGATGAATGTTGGAAATCATGGAATGCTTAATTTTTTCATTTTATTCTCTCTACTTTAGCTATTGCAAATTTGCTCCTTTCCTTATCAGCAAGGAAACAGTTGTGCCATCCTCTACCAGGTTAATTGAATGTTCATAAAATTGCAAAGGAAGAGGAAAACAAGTTTTCAGTGACTGCATTCACCCTAGTGTATTCTGAGAAGTTTTCACTTGTCTCTTGCTGTTCCCTTCTTTTCTCCTTGATACTTTGCATTGTTAAAATCTGAAGAGAAACTATCATAACCAAACTTGCACGTTTGTTCCTCCCCATTTAAATAGATAATCAGAATATGTTCCTTAAATTATTTGTTCTTTATTACTTTGTGAAATATACATCAAAATGCATTGCCTTGGGCTTTGATATTGGGCTTTCATTGTCTTACAGTCATTTCAGCCTATTTATAAGCCTAATTTTATACCAGGTTTTGTTACTTGATTATTTGTCACAGTGCTCTTTAAACTGTCTGCTACAGATTTTGAGTTGCACACACTGATGGCTCAAGTGAAATACTTTCCACATTAAAGCTTTTTGTTGATTGAGAGGTCTTTAAGATTTCAGAAATTGAATGAAGAAAGGAAAGATTTTTGAATGCCAGAAAAAATAATTTAAAATCACTCTTTTATGTAATACTTTGTTGCAAAATACTGTAGAAGTCACAAGGCAGCATCAGTCAGGGCATTTTATAATTGCTAGAGGGTCAGCTGTGATGGTTGTAAATTCTTATCAAGTGAATAAATTAATTATTAAAGCTGACCTTTTTTCCTTCAAGTTTTAAAAGTTCCTCTTAAGAATGCTGTTAGGAATATTTTTTTTTTTCTTCTATTGAGATTATTTGGAATGCTTTATTTCTCTCGAGACTCTCTCTCCCTTCTCCCTCTCCTCCCAGCTGTATAGTGGAATAGATAAGCAATTTAAAAAAAAACCAACAAAATTCCCAACTGTACCTCATGTTAGAGGAAGCTGCTTTTTAACAGTACATCAAGTAAAATCATGTTGAAAACTATGTCTTCCATGAGAGCTAGCATGTTAAGGAGAAGGGAGTTCCCCACCTGAGAAGACCTCCAGTGATTTTCTACAGCTTGACTGGAAGGTCAGAGTCTTTTGCTCAGGAATATTCCCACATCTGCACCTGGATCCCCACTACCATTGTGTATCGCAGCCTTCCCACGCAGAGCTGCAGGACTTCTTGCCCCGGGGCTGCGGCCCTGTGGCAGAGCCCGCCTGGCTCTCCACACCCTATGGTAGCACTGCTGATTAGTCCATTATGGATTTACTTGTGCTCTCTGCATGGAGAACATGTTGGTCAGTTCCTTGTCTCTCCCTGGTCCATCTGCCCTTGGGCATCAGGCAGATTGTATCGGCATCCCTACTCCAGAGATGAGCCCGGTAGGAACCTGCTTGCTAGCTGGTACAAAAGATCTGTTAAATAACTACTTGTAGGCTAGATCTCATCCATATCATAAGACCTTTAGTGATATGAGAGAAATGAAATGTTCTGGAGGTTGTAATATGCCACTGATTTAAAACTCCAGTGCTGCTTAATTGTGGAACCTAAACCTAAATGCATTCCTGAAGAGTGTTTAAAAAATTTCTCCTTATCTAAAGGGGGGGGAATGTTGCATCTGATATAAATTGGAGTACAGTCATGTTCTCCAGGCAATTTCTCGAAGAGGACACATATAGATCTAAGAAGATTTTGCCCCAAAACCTGTACTTAACTTTAAAAAAAAAAAAAAAAAAAAAAAAAATGGAAAAACAGACCTGGACAAAACCGGTCTGGACAAAACCAGTCATTGTAGTGAGCACGTTCCCATCTCAGGTTCTTTTCTCTTCTGGAGGATTTGCTGAGCCAAAGTCAGATGCTTATAAGGTTCTTGCTTTTCCTTCTGCTCTCCTCATTCGTGGCTTCTCCTCCAGAAAAAAAGGAATCTTTCCCCCATGATGCCTGCCTCACTTGCTGTTTCTCTTTGTCATGAATGCTACCACTTTCCTCAAGTAGCCAGGGAGAAGCTTCTCTTTACAGCTTCTACCCCTTTTGTCAGGCAGAATCCCCAGTTAAGCAGTCTTCCAGTCCCTGGGATGTTATGGTCAGAAAAACTGATTTGTCCTTGGCAATAGCTATTTATTTCTGTCCTAGTACTCCGCAGTCGAAGCGTTCCAATTCTCTGTCATTAGCCTGTTGCCCGTAGTTTCAGTGGTTTTGGGAATCTGGCTCAAATATATTAAGTTTAATATAAAAAATATTTCATAAGCAGAATTTGTTTTCCCAAATCATCTCCGAAACCCATTACTGCTACATTTGAAACTCGCTTAGGTAGTTTGTTAGGGTTATTGCATGGAAATTTGCAAGCAAACTCACATTCACTGTGTATTCTATATTTTTTCATAATTTATATGGCTATAATTGCTTTTTAGAATTTGTATGTTAGTCATCTTGGGATAAATTCAAATGTTGAGGCCTAGTAATCCAATTTAATGAAGTAACTAAGGTTTGGTGATATTCTAAGGATATTTTTAGTATTTTTTATTCAGAATTAGTTTTTCTTATTTCTTTTGGCCTCTCAAATATGCTACTAATTTTTCTATTCCTTGACATGTATCTCTGTCTTCCAAATATCCTTGCATTTGCTTGAGGATCCTCTTGTACTCATCTGGAGACAGTGTAGCTGTGGTGGGACATCATGTCAGTGTGAAAGTCTCTCCATATTGAAAAGCCAAAGCTTTTTTGTTTTGTTTGGGTGGGTTTGGGGTTTGGGGAGGATTTTTGTGTTGGTTTTGGTCAGTTGGTTTTAGAAACATACGCATTTTGCCGGCAGGGTTCAGGAGTTAGTTTGTCAGTGACAAGGGACATGGCAGAAATATTCTTAGTTCATATTTGTACTGTTCTTGAGTTGCAATAAATAACATAAAATCCAGCAGTATACTTAACCTACTCATGTTGAATACACTAACAGGGACTTGTATAATTTCTGTCCAAAGAGTTATCCAGTTGTTCAGTCCAAATCACCTCCATGAACAGGTATTTGCCGTAGTGTACTATACTTCTGGCAACATAACTTGCTTATTACAGTCTGTTATTTATGTTGAATACTGAAATAGATGTGGTGTTACAAAAAAAAATTTCTAAAAAAATCCTAACAATGGTATGGCAAATTCATACAGTGTATGGTCCAAACTCTTCAGAAAATGAAAAAGTAAGATGGAGCACTGGAACTGATTGCCCTGATAGAATATTAATAATTTTCAGCTAACTGATAGAATAGTTAATAAAATTGATAGCAATACACTGGATTTCCCTCTTTTTATAATTTCTGCAGTGATCCAGATAACACTAAGACTGCTTATTTTTTAAAATAATTGATAAACAAAAGCCTCAAAGACAGAGAAAATAAAACTCTTGGAAGAAAAGGCAAAAGCATACTCTATCTCTTTCAGCAAAGAATTAAGTTATATGCCAGCAAAGATTCATTGGGAGTCCATTATATGCTTGCCCTGGCTGAGTGATTTAAGCAAGATGTATAATCCCAGATAAATTTAACCATCCAAAAAGTCAGTGTTATGATTTAGTATAGAGCTATGACATGCTTCAGTTGCAACTGAAGTACTCTATGACCTGTGCCCACGAGTCATTTTGGAAGTGCACACGGCTTTTTCTTACTGTTTGTACATAGTAAAAGCTATGGAAAACAGTTGTTTTCCATGGGATATCAGTGTAGAATTTATTACTTAAATAACTTACTAAAAATAGACTTTTTTTTTTTTCATACATCCTAAGAGGTCCAAGTTGTTTTGTAAAGCCAAAGAGAATGGGAACAGTTGTCCCATTATTTAGCGCTGTATTTGGTTTATCTCTATTAAAGGCTTCGACTCTAAATCAAGTAAAACGTAGTCTGTTCATATGCATCAAGTTGTGTTTTCCTTGGGCACTGTCCGTGCCCAGACCAAGCTTGGGCACCCCGTCCCTGTGGCGTCCCCATCTCCCTTCTCCTTCCCACGCTGGCTCCCACCCCAAGAAGGAGGCAGATGGCCAGGGTGTCTGTGTGAACCACTGTCTCTCCTGCGGCACTGGCCTTTGGAAAGGGGGGGCGAGCATTTTCGGGGAGCTGCTCCATGTGGGCATTCACCCCATGGGGTGGGCACGTGCCTCCAGGGAAAGCCAGGGGTGACCTTTCTGTCATCTCTGGCTTGGGCATCCCAACGGTTTGGCAGGACAGCGTGGGAGCCCCGGGTTAGACAAGAGGTGCCCGGTTTGTTTTACAAGCCATTAGGGAAAAGTCAGTGCATCCACAAATAAAGTGCATACTTTTCTTCTAAGACTTTTAGGATGTTGGTGCTGATGCTAAATACTCTGGCTGTGGAAGAGCAGATTGGACATTGATACGCAAATAGGTGTCTTAATCATACGTGTGCTCATTTTAAAAAAATGTTTTATTTCTGTTAGATTTTTTTATTAAGGTCTGATGAGTAGCAAAATAAGAAAGATGAGGGAAATGTTTTCAGATTTCAATGCTTTGTTTTATCTGTTTACTTAATGTTTTAACAAGAGAACTCGAAGATGGATGTGAATGCTTCTGTGTTTCATGACATGTAATCTAATGATACAGTCCTACAGCAGCTGTTTTCTGTGAGGTATGTTAGATAATCTGTAGGTTTTCTAACTTAGTTCCTGGAAATTTTATCTTTCATTTTGCTAAGAACATTATGAGCAGATATCATTACAGTTGCTACATGGGAATACAGTGTGATATAGCACTAAATTACCTTTGGGAGATGCTAATGTGGCTATAAATCTGCAAACAGAAAATTTCCAAGCCAAAGGTTTGACTCTGCATTTTAGAATGTACCAGATTTATGCTGCACTAAAGGAGAGTAATTTTATATATACAGAATGATGTTTTAATTGTCCTTAAAGTTGCCATTGGAATTTCTTGATTTAAGTTAGTGATCAAACACATGAAGTTCAGTAACATTTAAAAATTGGTCACTGTGGATTGTGTTTGCAGAGAGATATATTTTGAGGACTAAAATTTAACAAGGACCAATTGTTTTTATATATGCATATATACAAACAATGTATAAATATAAAATAAAAATTGCAAGATGTAGGATTGATGAGGGAGCTTGATAGATGTCACCATTTCACCGAGAAGTTTAACAACCATTTTGTTCTAGTCACAGGGAGTATAATATATGAAAATCTGATACTAATCCAATTTCTTAAGGGCTTGTCTCCATTTAGATCTCTTAAGTTAAATTCATATGTACTTGCCAGTGTATCTGTGTTGATGGATCAAGGTAGCGTAGCTATGTATTCTGACCAAAGGATTTTTTCCACCATCATAATCCTGTTTGAATGATGCAATTAAGCTATCAGAAGCTCACTCCTATCAAGTATGTGCATTCACACTAGGTTTTTGCTCTTACACTGCTGCTAGTTCACAGGTGTGAATTTCTCACACACCGATCAGGTGTAATTATTCTAGCAAGAATTAGTGATATACAACTCATCTCTGCCTCCACGAAAAAGAAACTGTTTACAGCTTTGCTATAAAAATACATAAAACCTCTTTATTTTTCTGGCTGTTACCTAACAAAGATATCTATTTTATGTCAAAGATTGCATTTATTTAATGCTGTTCCATCATACCTTTGTAGTCCTTTTTCTCAGTAAAAAGGATGAAATTTTTCTGTTGCAATTCTGTAGTCTACAGTCTTTAGGAACTTAAGGCAATTTTCCTTTTGGAAGTGTTTAGTTCACTCAACTTACCTGAAGTAAGTTGACAGGAGCCACTTAACATTTTTGATTAACTGTATTAAGTCGGTTCAGTTAGCTGTCTGATTTTTGGCATCTATTTTAGAAAGACCCTTTATAATTTACATGTTTGAAACATGGCAAATAAAAAAATATATATTCTGGCAGCCTGTTGCTTTACCAAAAAAATGAGGTGCCTCTTGAATCCTGCTAGCCAGTTTAGTTCAGTAGGAGCAGATATGTTTGTTTATCTTGTCACTTGCTTCTAAAGGGAAAACCGCTTTTCAGTATTCTCTTGATAATACATATCTTTTAGTTTACCAGCTCGTACCATTAGAAGTATATCTAGTTATGAACCAGACAGTAATTGTGCGTTAAGGGACTATCAGTGTTGACTTGTAATTTACAAGTGTATAATAAACAGATATGATCATAGATCAATTACTGACAATAGGCAACTATATGCTATTTTAAGGTTTCCTTGCACACCTACATTTTATCTTTATGTGTGCTGGATTCTGTAGCTGTTGTCGATCAGCTGGGGCAGTGTGATTGCCCTCTTGTTTCTACTAGAAAGGTAGAAATAAGGTATTGATAGATGTCCACGGCAATCACCATCAACGGAAGTTTAAGACTGCTCTTGTGCTAAAATGCTGTTCGAAGAAGCCAGCATTTTCACCAAGCATTTAATAATTATTCAGGGAAGACCAGCAATCCGCTCTGGCTGTGTTGAGAGGACAGTTCTGCCATCCTGCTCACCAAGAGCGAACAATGGTACTTGGTCAGTGCCTGTTTTCAATATGTTGGTCTGCGGGGCTCAACAGAGTGCAGAACTGTCCTGAAAATAAGTGGCAGTAGCTGTCTTTCCTTGATAAGAAATTGGGGAGGAATCGGGCAGGTCCCCCAGCTTCCTTCTGGTAGCTGTATTAGCCTTGACACAGCACTAGCATTTAGGCCCCAGCCTATCCCGAAACTAAGTCAGTGCTTGAAAAGCCTTGCCTCATCTGTGATGTCTGAAGTTGCTGATGGTTATTGGAGCCCTGCATAAGAGTTACAGTTTATGTACTAAATAATAAAAGCATCAGAAGGTTTGAATTAATGTCAGGGTCCCATTGCAGCAGGTGCTTGCAAATGGAAAATGCAAATGATGCAAAAGCAAAATGTCCTCTAATCTTGCTGAAATTTGCTGCAGGTCTGCAGCCTACATATGTTCAGTGCAGAGCCATTTTGTGTGGGAAACCATCCATTGCTGAAGGACAGAGCTAAATACTAGGCTGCGTGGGTAAACATTAAGAAACTAGAAATTGTACAAATACAGTGCATTGAAGATCCAATTAATTAAAATACTTGCCTATTCTTTATCAGATTTCAAGATGGTTTCTAAAAAGTCAATGAGTGCGTTAGAGAATTGACTTATATTTTTGTAATGATTTCTGAGCGGCAAAAATCAGTTTCTGTAGGGGATGTGGGTGTCCTTTAGTTTTGAATAGAAAAGTCACAAAGTTATGTGGATCATTATTCTCATGTGAAGTTCACTCTGGTCTTTATCCACATTTTATTATGGTTTCTTGTAAAGAAACCTGTGTGAAAAAATAGCACTCTAACAAAAGGATAATAGGCAAAAGGCTTTATTATTTAGCTCCTGTTTTAAGTGCAGCATAAATACAAAGTGTGATCCTGTAGAAAGCAAATCCTGAAAGCAAAGGATTTAAGTGAATTTCTTCATCTTACAAACTGAATCTGTCGTGAGGTTATCTGTATAAATAGCTTAAAAATGTATGTCAAATGTTTGTTTAAGTAAATTATATTGCATTAAAAATAAAACTTGATCTATGAAAAGTAGGTAAGAAGGCAACAGCTTGAAAACAGAAACAACTGTGTATGAGGAAAGCATTTATGCTTAACCAAAGGTGTCGTACACTCAGCGTGACTGATCAAAGAACTGGTTGGAGTCTCAAGTTCTCCAAGGCAGTATCTTTTTCTTCTTTTCCTGGAAGTAAAACAGCTTTTCCTTTTTATACTTAAAGATTTATTGTTTGCTTTAAATGTAGATATTCCTCAGATATATTGAACCATTTCACAGTGTTAAGGTTTGGACTTGCTACAACTGATAAAGAATTCAACTTCTAGTATTTACATACTTTTTCTGGTTTAACCACAGAAAAAGTCTTTGATGGAAACAATGAAGAAGGCTCTTTCCCTCACTAGTGAAATGTATTTCAACTTGGAAAATGAAAAAAGCTATGGATCAATAAACAATGGATCAGTGGGCACATAGAAGAGGAAGAGAAGTTTGGGATGTATTTGTTTGTTTAATTAAAGTAACTACTGGTGATTTTACGACCTTCAGTTCTCAAAAGTTTATGATTGCTTAAAGGTTGTACTCGGCAATGCACCTGCTCCTAGTATCCTTCGAGGAGATACCTAGAGAGTCGGGACTAGCCTGTACACATTCATAGCCCAGCCGTATCTTCTCTCTGTCATTCACAGGAAGCAAGAGCTCTGAAAAAACTGGCTGTGGAATGGAGTTTCCCTAGAAATTTCAAGTGATTGCTGCTGGAAGAAGTTATTTCTCTGTTTCATTTTAGAGTCGGTTGGTTGGTTTTTGTAACAGAAGGCAACAAAAGTCCTTTTCTGAATTGTCTTGGCATTGTTTCAAGCCCTTGCTCACAATTTGAATGTATCTATCTGAGGTTTTTTCTCCAGATCCAACTGAATTAAGTTAGTTCACATTTTTCTTATGCCAGGTATAGTAGCTAGTTTGTTGATGTACAAGCAGCCACCTTGCGTGGAGGTTGCTGGTGGCCCTGTGGTGGCTTGGACAGGCTCTATGGCATGAGTAGTATCTGAAGGAAGCTGGGAGAGAAGGTGTGTGGGGGGTCCTTGAAGACTTGCATGGTGGTCTCACCTCAGTTGCTGCAGGTGGGGGGGGAGTCCAATATCAATGACTTCAAACTCACTAGTTCTGTGTTTTACTTCAGTAGGCAATACTTCAGTTGGTGGTAGTTGGATTTTGATTAACCCAAAGAAATGTATTTCCTACCATTTCTGAGATGAGCATGAATAATCTCTTTCTGTTTAAGGAGCTTGGGCAATATTTGCCTTTTAAACGGAGGGAATTACCTGCTTTTATTTCACTCAATTCAATTATTTTCTCTCATGTCCCTGATTCAACATCATGTATTGAGATTCATTAACAGTTCTTTGGCAGTCACAAGACACTAATCATCTGTTTACAATATTGATCCGCAGCTTTCATGTTAGATTACATTTGAAGTGAGAAATAATCCTGCAGAAAATAGTAAATAAAACACTGGGAAGAAAGGGAAGAAGCTAGCTTAGGCTATATAAAGTAGTTTTTCAGGTACCCTGGAAATATATGCATCCCAATAACCTGGACCCCATTAACAACTTCCAGCTCTGAAATTCCAGCAGAATTTTCAATCCACAAGTTGTTCATTGTCTCTGGTCACCTATATTCATAAAGATAGAAATTTATATTCCTACAGATACAGATTTCTGTTGATTTCTAGGCAGTTTCTTAGTTGCAAGAATATTTATGGGCTAATGAAAAATACTTAGGTTCTGATGCCTCAGCATTCATTTGGTACTGTATAAACATTCTTTCCATATTATACATCATAGGATGTTGTTATCTCAGTTCTTCAAAGTTATGTGCTTTGCAGAATGGAAATTAAGAACTAAACACTAAGAATTAAAATCTTACTTTTCTGAAGTCACTAGCTAAATCTCTTCTGAGTTAGTCTGAAAAGGTTGATTTCTGGGGCTCATAAGCGCTAGATTTGTGGGGTCTGGCACTAGGAGAATGTTTAAAATTATATAAAACATGGCCAAGATTTACTTAAGAATCTGTGTTACTTTCCAGAACTTTATTCAGACACCTTAGTCTTACTGAATAATAAGATACAGTCGTACTGCATCTATAACAGTTGTGAGCACATGCCTTCAAACGATGGGCTTCCTTTAAAGTATATTACTTTCAGATAGTCAAAATTATTAGTTGCTGCAGTTGTATCCAGTCTTTTACCAGAATAGCTGTTAAAGGCAACAGATGTCAGATAGAAAAGACAAAAAGTTTTTCCTTTGGAATCCTTATTCAAATACTTATATCAACGTTTGTGGTTGTTAATTTCCAAATATTTGTTTGCTGAAACTCAATTTAGTTTAGTCACAGAGATATAATAAAGACTTGTATTTCCTTTTCCTACTATTATATAAATTTCAGAATGAATAAGTTACTGTGTTGAAGCTAGTCTGGTTTTTGCACATGGATGACGACAGGCAAAAGTGTCAAAGGAGAGAGATAGAGTTGAAGAATTCAGATGAAGCTTGTGCAGAGGAGTAGGAGCCTAAATAGATCTGGCAGCAGTGGGCTGACTTTTCCATTACTTTCCGATTTAATTATGAGAGTTGCTTAAGTTGTGGGTGCTGCTGGTTAGTCACATGATGTTGCCAGCATTTATTTCCGACTCAAATCTATAAAAGGAAATAAGAGTTCTCGGTTCTTGCAAACCACTTGTCTGGTAGGAAATCGCTTACAAATAATGAAGTACGTACTAAAGCATGAAATAGTTCCTTGATGTATGACCTTCAAAACTGGTTTAAGGAAAACAGTTGAAGCCGGGAGTAGTAGAAACCTTTCGTACTGAAGAATTACAAGCTGCAGGCTTGTGTTTTTTCAGCTCGCCCGAGGGTTGTCTTCATGATGAGACCATATTTACAGAAGCAGCAGGGGTTCCCAATGGGCCGGGGCAGCAGCGCTGTGCGGGGACAGGGGAGAGCCATGTCCCTGGGCTTTTTGCTCCACAGGCCTGACTTGGCTGGGGGTATCCCCCCCGTCGGAGTAATGAAAACCCAGGCAGGCTTGTAAGATGGGCCGAGAGCACCGCAGGTGCAACGTGCATAGGGGGTCAAGCTCTCATCGTCAAGAGGTGACAAAGTGCACATTTAGCTTTTTGTCTTCAAAGCAGCAGGCAAGAATTGACTGCATGATTTTCGCTGCTCAGTGAAATAATAACATACCAGAGGATCTCAAATTTTTTTGTACTGATTTGTGCCAAAATGCATTGTGGCATGGAAAAGACAACTGCCTTACTATACTAAATAGCATATAGCTAATTGTATTATAGCTAATAAAAAAAGTGATCTGATACAGTGCTACTCAAGGCTTAAAACCGTAGGGGATTCAGATCCAAATCTGCCATGTTACAGCATGTAAGTTATTACTACAGGCTTGTGTTTTGAAAAAAAAATCTTGATAATATTTCCTGCCGTGAAGTGCCTGAAGTTTACCAATGTATAATACATGTCTTACAGCAGTACTTCTCACTTCCATCACAGTCCCTTCATCCGGCATTGCAGAGTGGTTTGTACACGTTCACTGACTGGGTGTTATATTGACTTACAAGAAAATGAAGTACGATGTTCATTGCAGTTTGTTACACAGAGGCCCAGGAGTTAAATGATTGCAGAAGCAGTAACAAAACTGCTGTGGGTTGATATGCTGTGCTCTACTCTGAATGGACTCCACTCTGTCTAGTCTTGCGTAATTAGGTAAAGATTCAAATTCTGACATACAGAATCTGTACACTTTTGCAGTGCTGTTATTGCTTTTAATAAGCAAACAAACAGCAAGCAAACATTTCCCAGTACAGATGACACGCAGATTATGTGTTTTTCAGTAGTTTTTCTAGTTTGAAAGCTCAGTGCTCTACAAAGACAACTGTGCAATCAGCATCTCGATCTCAGGGATAAACCACCTGCTACCAAATTTTGGAAAGTCATGACATATTTCTGATTCTTCTATTTGGTCAGTACCATGAAGTTTTGTATGTTGTTCAGCACTTGCAGATTTATCTCATGCTTTGTCATCATCTTGTCCACAAAAATTTCTCCTTGAGGGAATTATAACAATACTTACCTTCTTCTTTTCACAAGTACTGCAGAAATGCAAAGGGCAGCAATGTTGCAGGATTGTGTAACACACCTGTAATTACTTTCACAAATAATTTGAGAAGTGTTTTTTTTAAATTAAGATCTTTATCTGCATTCAGGGAGAAGTCCTAACATAGACAAAACCAAAATACCTTCAAGGAGAAGAATGTGCGTGAGCTTTGCGTCCTCGGCACAACACATTTTTTAGGCACTACGTACACTAAGTAATTTGCTTAAATTATTTCTCCTACTTTCCTTAGTAGAGAGCTTGATGGCTCCCTCAAAATAGCAGGTAGGCAGCAGCGTTCAAGGATTTGTGATGGCAGACTGAAAGTTGAAATACACAATTAAAATGGAAACTAGAAGATTGAGTCAGAGGTTTTTGTTTTAAGTGTGATAAAAGCTTCATTGTCTAGCTCAGAAAAAAAAGCCACTATTTAATAAGTAGTGAAGAAAAAGCACAGAACTGCTCTTTGACTTATGATGCATTTTTATCTTCAAAGCCTATCTTATCCACAGTGCTGGCCCCAAAATATTGTGAAAGCACAAAATCATGTTTTTATTTTTGTTTTTGCTAGTATGATCTAAAGAACCTTCAGACCTTTTTTTAGTGTTTGACACACATGAGTTTGAAAAACTATTAATATATTTCTTAGACTTTGTAGATGAGTTCTGTGGTCCACAAAAGTGAATTTGTTGATTTCTGTTAAATAAGATGGTAGATGGTACATGTTTCTAGCAGGCAGAAATAGAACTGCTAAGGCAATCAGGCTGATACCTTAACTGTACACACTTCTTGGAAATGTAGCGTAGAGTAAGGGTTTAAAAGTCGAGTCACAAAAATAGTTCAAGAAAGGGACGTAGAATGTACTATGCTGGTTACACTCCTGATTTTTGAACGTTGTCAACGAGCTCCCCAATTCATACGTTTTGTCTAGATGCAGTGGCGTGTGGTAGCTATGTGAAAATGATGCTTTTATACCTTTATAAATGCTGCTTGTTTCCCCAGCTTCTTCCCTTACGCTGCCAAGTTGGATAAGATTCTCATAGGAGTTAATAAACTAATTTTGGTTTTTTGGAACATAAGATGCCCCAACACAAGTGTGTTCTGTGAAGGTGGTATTTACCATCCTCCCATGTTTGGTTCTAATGAACTGAGGTTACGCTTAGTGCAGACTGATAGTGCTTCACGGCTGTTGCCTCCAGCCTAAAAAAGGCAAAACAAGTTCAGTGAACAGGGAGAGAAGGTAGATCTGGATGTGTTATTCTGTAACTCTTCTTGATAGATCCAGTTAGGTTTCAGAGGAGGGTTAGAGGCCAAACTGCTACTTTGCCTATCAGAATGAGTCACTAACTAGCAAAGTAATTGCATTGATTATTGCACACCCACAAATTACAACAGAAAATACCTTGCAGGGGGTGGAGGTTGTACTTTTCCTAAAGGTTTCTCTATAATTAATCTACTGTAAGTGCTGGTGCTTTAGAAACATTTGAACCCTACTGTTAAGCACAGTCCTTGCATGCCAGTTGACCACTCCTACATGGTTTCAGTGTTTCTCATGCTATCGCTTGGGTGCTGATGAAGGTTTTGACGCCACTGCTGTTGGAAAAATTCAAGTCATGTATTCTGCTTTTGTTTTTAAATTGTAACTCTGTTTGCCTGTCTTTGTTGCCAGCATTAGGAGTTTGAGCAGCTGCATTTTGTATACCTACAGCAAAACAGCTCCCTTATTAGGCAGAACATTTCATAAAGGACTAAGAAGTGGAGCTGGCTGAGCCATAGGGGACACTTTCGTCTCATAAACAAGAGGCTGATTATCAAGAGACTGTACTTGTTTGTGGAAGAGGTAACTGAGCAGGCTTCCTTCTCTCTTGGGTGTCTTACCTGGTACTTTACCCCATAATTTCTTCATTAAGTCCATTTAAAAATTTTTGTTCCTACAGCTTATGGTTGCACTCAGTAGATGTTCGGGGCTGAAGAGTATTTTTAATAAAAAAATGAGTTGCTACACTTCACATAAGCAAACCAGTAATAAGTGGAGGCACAGGGGCAAGTTGTCGCTCGCTGTCCGTTCTGGGTTTCTTGTAACACTTTTATTATATGTTATTTATAGTATTAGTATACACTCTTAAAACAAAAAGCAGGTGATTTATTCTTTGCTGCATACTAAAAACCTCACCTGTGGGATTATATTATGTTGAGCTGCTGTGTATATCTTACAGAAGGATAATCATAGGTGATTTGAAGGCTTTGGGAGATTAAGAAACTATTATGTATAGCAGTACCACCCTATTTGGAGATTCAAAGATGCTTATATAGGGTAAACGTGATGGTAGACTATGTACTGGGGATGTGTCAGTAGCCTCCATAGGGAAAAGTGGTTTTCTTCCTTTGACCAGGTTTGTAGCTGTCTAATGATTATATTGGTTATTATGTTTAGAAACACAGAGATTTTTCTCTGTTGTTTTTTTTTTCCCTTCATTCTTAGCAGTTATGCTGTAGAGAAAGTTAAATTTAAAGCAGAACCCAGTCACAGCAGCAATGTTGGGAAAGTTTGTCTCTGATTCCAAATGCACAAGTCTTGAATTAATGAGAAAATTATTATCAAGAACAGAACCTAATGGTTGCAGGAGCGGAACTCTTAAGTTTAAATTGCCCTAATCATAATCTGAGTATCCGAGAACTGTTTGCAGCGAGTAGAGACTGCAGAGGCTCGCAGGGGAGTCCTGGAGCCGCAAAAGTAGCTTTTGCTTTATCCTGTTAAATTCCAGCTTTTACTTGGCTGACATACAAACTTTTAAAAATCGCCATTCTTCTGTTACTTTACAATGGCTTGTGCTACAAAACCGAAGAGAATACCGATACGCTAATGGGGTTTGTGGCATCGGTTGCAGGCAGCACGGCAGCAGCCCCCGCCCGGCACACCCAGCGGCCGCGAAGCTTTCTGGATCGAGAGGGAGGAGCTCGGCTGAGCTTCTCTTCGTGGGGATGCTGTCCCTCTGGTCATCCCCCCGGGCACCGCACGGAAAAGGGCTTCCTCACAGCTCTGCGGGAAGTGGAGAAAGTGCTAGGTTAGAGTCCTTCCTCCCAGTCACCTCCCCAGACCGTGTCGCTGCCCATCCTCCCCCGTAACAAGGCAGCATCCTGCTGCTTGCTGTTGCTGCCGCGCTCAGCGGCTCGGGCTGCAGGCTGATGGATCCGGTTCAGTTTTGACCTCGGATGTGGTACACGGAAAAGGGTGCTTAAAAGGATGTTGTTCGGATTGCGGAGTCAAATGTGTCACACTTGGAAAACCCCGAAGGTAGTTTACCTATGCAACCTTAATTGGACTCCACTGGGTGTCATCCTCATAGTATCACAGTGTTAGCCATCAGTTGTCACTCTCTTATTCCACAGAACTTTTCCATAGTTGAATGGATGGAAGACTGGGACTGCCTATATACCCCCTGCCCAGTGCATTGGGAAGTACAAGGCGGGTAAACCCTGCTCGGGAGAGAGGCACGTACCTCCCTTCCTGTATGATTTCTCTGGATCATCTCGCGCCGCAGTTGTTGGGAGCTCGGGAGGTGTAAGGGTGGGAATTTTTAATGCATTGTGTAATTTACTTTTTGTTTGGTTAAGTACGTGAAAGAGGAAGTAGTAAATGAAATTCAGAATAGAAGTGATGACTTCATTTCACATCCAAAGTGGCAGAACTATGAAAATGTGTAACGTTTGCCACTTCTTTAAATGGTTGTCAGGCTAATCAGACAGGTTTAATCTGTGGTTTAGATGAGAAATTGTCTTACATTCCTGAAGCTTAGGAGAATAAGAGCATGAATTTTGGCTGGAGGGAGATCAATCTTATTTCACATTGATCTAAGCAGCTGTTCCCAGGTTTACAATGTGTTAACAGAAGAAATATGTGGAATAGAAAATACAGTGGAGTCTTCCGCATCCCAGTTTCTGGGAGACTGAAAGGTGACATCAGGATAGCTATTAAATGTATGCTCCATCTGGAAGGAAGACAGAAAGGAATCTTAATAGAATAAAAATTGTGTTCCTGACCTAACGTGAACTTTTGTGGTTTGTAAAGCAATTAGATGAAAAGTTCTGTTTCCAAAATACCTACGGATTTGTTCGTGAAGACATGTCATTGTTTAATCATCACTAATATTTATTCCCTGTTTAGGCAGATGAAAAGTGAAACAAGTCCATTTTTTAGCTACTTGAAAATTTTTTGTAAGAGTTATAAGGGGGAGGAAGTTTCTAAGGTAACCTACCAATAAATAAGTTTATTTCCAAAATAAGGAAAATTAAATTTCAAGGACATGCTGTAACTTCTAGTAGGACAAAGTTGAAAAACAGTGCTTTGAGACTTAGCTGTAGTGCATCTGCATTTGTTATCTGTATTGGTTTCTTGGAATGTTCTCTATAGAAATATATTCCCTCCTGTTTTTTTCAAACTCAAAATGGTACCTTGGAACAGGTGAGTAAAAATGTTTCTACCTTTTTAAAATATAGTAAAAATACAGTACTGTTTACATCAGTAATATCAGCTCAGGGTGTTTCTATCTTTATGTACATCTTCACTTATTTTGTTCTGGAAAAGAAAAGGAATCATAACCTCCTAATGCCACTTCGTGATTTTAAGATGATGTGTGACTATTTATGTGTAGCAAAAATTACCTGCTAGTGAAAAGGAATCTCAGGAATGTGGGGCTGATTTTTTTTTTCATTGTCTCAGGAAGAGTGGAAAATTTCCAGACAATTTTATGTTAGTAAATATTTGAGATGTTGTGTGTCACATCTTCATTTTGATCACATCAAAATTTTGCTATTGTATGGTCTAATGATCACTATAAATTCTTAGGTAACTGGTGTAAATTAATATGTGTAAAGTAAAAAGTATCTGTAATTCACGAGACCTGTAACTCCTGAGACTTGAGGCATCACCATTTACTTCTCTAATGCTCTAATTAAAGTACTACATCAAAAAATATATTAATGGTTTTATTTTATATGTTAATAGGTGCAAATATTGGTATGCCTCTGTCCCTAAGGAATAGTTTGAATGAAACAGCTCTGTTTTGTTCAGTGTTCATGGACATGTCATGATGAAGGTGTTTTTCTGCTTTCAAGCATAGTACATTATTCCTGGTTCTCTTCAGTATACTAAATATTTTTAGTAGATTTCAGTGACTTTGGTCCGATAGAGGTCAGCTGCATGTGCTTGCAAACCAAGTGCATCAGATGCCCCTAGTGATTTTCCATGTCCCTGTTTTCTTCTGTCTCAGTTCAGGTCTCTTAAAGGACCCGGCTCGTGACTTTAAAGAACTGAGTAGCCACTTTCCAGAAGTCAGACCCTTAAGAAAACCTTAGTTTGGCCATCTCAGAACATAAGCTGCTAATGTCACAACTTAGTCTTAAAACCTTAGTTGTGTTGTACTGACCTAAGGTAATGTTTTGTAGTTCCCCACCCCCCAGAAACATTAACTGAAAAGTTTTAGCCCATCTTCCTTTATCAGCTGGAGAAAATCTGAGTTCTCTGTCCTTTGAATTAGAATCGTAGGATGGTTTGGGTTGGAAGGGACCTTTAAAGATCATCTAGTCCAACCCCCCTGCAATGAGCAAGGACATCTTCCACTAGACCAGGTTGCTCAGAGCCCCGTCCAACCTGACCTGGAATGTTTCCTGGGCTGGGACATCAACCACCTCTCCGGGCAACCTGGCTCTTCCCCGCGACAGGTCTTGCCAAACGTGGCTGCCGCTCCGAGGATACCGCAGCCCCGAGAGCAGGTGCTGCAGGGTGGGCTTAGCCCAAAGCCTGCACCTTCCTTAGCTCACCAGCGCCTGCTTGCCAGCGAGGTGGCCATGACGTGGCCATGGCGGGAGGAAGAGGTGACGAGCGTTGCGGTCTACAGGAATGAGTCTTGGGGATTGGGGAGCGGTTGCTGGAAGGCCAGTCAAGCAAAGCGGGCTTGGTTGCAGAGGTTGAAGCTAATGGTGACTGCTATCTGGATGTTGTCCTGCGATGGAGAGTAGGTTGGGATCCAGACACGTTTGGTGGGTGTGAGCAGGATCCTCCTGCATGCTTGACTGTGTGCAGTGGGAGCCTTCAGCAGTTGAGGAGAAATACTGAAGAACTTGGAGCAGACGAGAAAGGGGTTAAAACCAAGTGTGAGAAGTTGGATCGTGGTACTTGGTGTCTTAAAATGAAGAAGGATTTTTCTGGAAGGCTTTAGTCACCTGGGAAAGAAGGATTGGGTAGCTGTGTGGGAGGCAAATTGCAGGCAAGTGTACTCCTCTGCAGTAGATCGGTACATTTTAATGAGGTAAGTATATTTGCTCTGTTTTATAGGATTTGCTTTGGACTAGAAGTCTGGAAGTCATTTTAAATAGACTGCTTTGAGATGTAATGGTCAGGTGGAAATAAATAGTTGAAGCATATAATATGGAAACCCTGTATTTACAACATATTTGTAGGGTCTCAGAAGCTGAGCTGAAAAGATTGCCTCTTTTGCAGAAGAAATTTTTAAGAGTAAATAAAGCTCATATAGAGGATTTCAAAACAGAAGTGAAGTTAGAAACTGCTGTAGCTATGCAGTTTTATTTATTTACTTATTTATTTACATCTGCAGCTGTCTCTCAATCCATCCCACACATACACACAGGAAAGGATGCTTTCATGCTGACATCCTTCTCCTCTTCCCGTCCCCTTCCCATCGGCTGTGTGGGGCTGAATGGGGCCATTTTTTAGATGTAGGTACCCCTCAGAGATGGCTTTCTGGGCAGGTGGGAATTCCTGCCTGCTGACGGGGAGGAGGGGAGAGTGGGCATGGCGTGCTTGGCCCCTGTGCCTGCATCAGCAAGTGCCTGCGGGAGGGAGGGCTGGGGTTCTACGCTGCTGGACATGCACCCGTTGAAGGGAGCGGGAGAGCTGGGTCCTTTTGCCTCGGGACCCTGACACTTGTCCTGAGCTCACTCTTCCATTGAGAAGGCAGTGCCTTTCTTTGGACAAAGATGCCAGCAAGTGAGATGCTTTCAGCTGATGCCCTAAATATCAATCAAGCATAAGCTTCAAGTTTGAGGAATGTTCCATGTTTTCTGGTATTTATCATTTCGACTTCTCCATTTCTTTCTTTTTCTTGTAGTTGTGCTCTCTGTTATGTGTGTCCACTTTCTCCTACTTACTTAGTTTGATGTCTTGTCCTTTCTTGAGCTTGTTTTTGCTTTCCTTCTGCTGTAGGAACAGAGAGTTTATAATAGCCGTAGCATAACTTCAAACGGTGGATCTGCAGTGTTTTAAACAATCATTACATAAGTCGTTAAAATAACAAAGACAAAATAAACATGTCCTCATGGAGGTGAAGAAATAAATTCCAAGGGCAGTATAAGCATCTGCCAATCTCTAGTGTTGCTTCCTCTCTTCTTCCCAGACTTTCTGCTAAGGTTTTTCAGGCCTGCTTTAACATCGCCTTTTCTCTATAAAGTTTTGAAAACTTCTTAAAGAATGGGTTCTTCTCTCTTTCTACATTGTGCACAATATAGTTGAAAGAAAAAAGCATTTCTGGGGTTATTCAGAACCCTTGTCACCATGTTCACAGCCTAACTAAATAATTTTCAGTACTAGTTTGTTCTGAAAATCTTGTCTTGTGTTTTTCCTCTCCCTGAAAACATCGCCAGCAGGTCACAGGCAGTCGCTGAGCAGCGGAGTGTCACCTTTTGGGCACCTCACAGGGGTGGCATGCAAGGTTGGGAAACCCATACAGAGTAAAAGTGAACTCACTCTGCTGCCAAGATCTTTCACTACAAACTTTGTCTTTTGAGAGAAATTTTTCATCCTGAAAAAGCGGGGGGGGGGGACACGGGGGATGGGACTGGCAAACAATTTCGGAAAGTTTCAGAATTCAGATATTTGCACAACATTTTGACAGGATCATGAAGTGAGTAGTGGTATTGCACCCATTTTACGCAGAGCCAAACTGAACTGTGGAAAAGCAATTTGTTAGGTTTTGCAAATTTATGACTGACCAAAGGACTGATGATTTAGCAGCAGTGTTGAGGTGTTAAGAGATTACAAACAAGTTGACCTACTACTTTAACAGTTTGGTTTGAGGGAGGAAAGGCTCAGTCACATAATAAAGGAAATATTAATTTGTTTAACCATTCTTCATTTGATTTTAGAAAGCTGTAGCTGGAAAAATTACTTACTGTTTGGCTTACCAGTAATGATATAAAATGAAATGGACTCCCAGCTTTAAAACAAACCGGAGCATGTGAGGCTCTAAAGAAGGGGCTGGAGGAGCCGGCAGGCGGGGTCGGACCTACAGCTCTACATGTGTGCGTTTTATACAACAGAGCTATGGCTTCGCTGTCACCAATGACGGCTTTGATTCCCCTTTCAAATAATTCTGAAATAAGCTTGCCAGCAGATAGTTGTGGATTGGGTTGCCTGGGATAGCTGCTAGGAAAAGCATGTTGTGCCAGGCAGCTGCTTGGAGGAAGTGGTGTTGAGCAAAGACTGAAAGTCTTGCAATCATTATTATATTGCATGAGAAAATACCAAGCAGCAGAAAGTTGTGTTTTTCAGGAAAAATTACACAATCTTTTTAAAGTTACAGACCAGATCTTTCTCTGGGAAGCTAATGTTCATAAGCTGAGCAACTATTTGCATCACCTTTATAACTTTTCCATGACAGAAGCATAAATTCAGTTAAAAATTAAGTGAACATGCTTCTAGGTAACATTTGTACTTACAGTGAATTTTATATATATGGACTGGCATGAATTTTGAAGACAGTCTTCATTACATACCATGTACTGGAAACTGTCAGCAGCCATATGTTCAGTATATTTTCCTGCAATTTTGCTAATAAATGTTTATTACTTTTCTTCTTTAAAGGTGTACTCTATCGTTCTGCAAAAGTATAAAGCATGAAGGTTGGGGGGAAGGAGCAACATATAGTCTGGGGATTGAAAATATTGAGAAATGTTCTCTTATTTGTTGCATTTCCAAATTTCAGGAATTTTTTGAACATGCAAAAAAGCTCTGGGATGATGAAGGCGTAAAGGCATGCTTCGAAAGGTCAAACGAATATCAACTGATTGACTGTGCACAGTAGTAAGTATTTCTTTCTATGAAATTAATAGCCAAGAATGTAATCATCTATAACAAGTTAGAAAATGTATTTATATTAGCAAGATCTGGGAGTTTTGCAATGCAGCGATTAACATTTTAATTCTCCATATAGGGTGGGCAAAAGTAATTGATTGTTTTATTATAGTTTGCCATTACTATACAGCTAAATATTCTGCCTCAAATACTTAACAGCTAATGAAGATAAGTATGAAAAAATCAAATTAAATAATTTTAAGTATCTTTATTAAATCCAAAGATTTACATAAAATCATTTCAATTGAAACTATTAAGTTTAAAAAATGTAGAGCCGATCTAAGGAAAATGCTTGGTTTTAAATTCTGAGACCCAGACAGCGCTGAGGTTGCTCTCTGTTTTCATATTCCATTAAAGCTTCTGAGATTTTTACCTAACCAGATGCATACCTGCATTACTAAAATATTTTCTGGGGGGAAAAAATGATAAGCAGCATTTCATTAAAGGTAGTAGTACATTTGGTATTCTTTCCTTCATATACATCAAGTGAAGCGGTACATGTGTGTGTAATGGTCATAATCCTCAAACAGGTTCATCTGATTGGAAATGTTCTGAAAAGAGATGTGTAGTAGATTGTGAAGGTGCAAATCATAAATACACAGTACATTGATGAAAACAGATTAATCCAGAAATAGTCTGTTAACATGCCAGGGCTACAAAATTCAGCTGACCTCGGTAATAACCCAGCTCTGAATTAGACTTTGACCAAAAATACCCATTTCATGTGAACTGCTGTTGCAAAAATGTATACTCTTACAGTTGCTATGTGATTTAGGGTTTTCAGAGAACACGCTCTAGTGTGTTATGATTTGTCTAATTGGCAGTATGGTCAGCAGCAATGCCACAAGTCTGTTGTAGCGCTTGGTGCTTTGTTTTTCTGTCCTTTCTGCTCTCGGTGCTGAGGCTGAAGCAGAGGAAACGGGCCGTGTCACTAAAGGACTTGTCACGATTCTGCCACAGTGGGGAATTTCAGTGCTTTGGGTCCTAGATTCTTCTCCCTCTTTCCAGAGTATTTTTGGGAAAGAGAAGGATCCAGTAATGATTCATCAGCATGTGGAAGCAAGGGAAAATTACATATGTATAGGAAGGAACTCATTTGACCTCAGTGGTCTGAATTTACCAAAACTTGGGCATTTGCTCACAGTCCAGAGTGGCTAGAAATGAAAGCAGTGGTTGTACACAAAAAAAACTAGAAACTTGTCCTAAATTGTGATCAGTGGGTTTCCCCTCTGCCCTCGCCTACCAGCACTGCCGTAGTACAGATCTGAGCTATGCTTGCTGAGAAGTCCAGACTGACTGTTTATATCTATTAATAGACTCAAATAAGACATCAGACCAAGAAAATAGAATAATGGCATGTATTTAAGATATAAGAATGTAAAACTTACTTTACTGATCAGTAAAGGGCATTGTGTCTCCCAGTCCTGCTTTGGAAAATGGTGCTGACAGGACCAGGCAAAAAAGGAAGACACTGAATTATAGTATTAATGGTACCGTGCTTTCCCTTAAAAAAATTATGTCTATCTACAGGCTTTGACAAGGAGAACAATGTTAGTCTTGTGTTATGTCCAAACAAAAACACAAATGGGGAAAAAAAATGGATCCAGAATGAAGTCCACTGTCCTGAAACATAAAACTAAATCCTACTACCTTTTTTCCTAAAAGCTTAAAGGAAGATTATTCGGGTTTTTTTCTGCGTATCTTCCCTCCGTATCTTCTAGCTGGCTTGCTTTTTCTTTATTCTGAGATTATATATTATAGTAGCAAATACAACGCTTGCATAATTCTTCACCTTCAAGACACTTTATGAAATACTATTTGATACTTAAATATCCCTTGAGTGTATCTGTGCTTTCCATTTCATGATGTACCTGAAAATGTAACAGCTGAGTGACTTATCCACGTTTAGAAGCTTTCAGTCTTAGAGCAGAGACTTGAAACTCGGGAACAGCCATGTCATTGATCTGATCAAACAGCCTTTTTCTCACAGGTATTGATGATTTAAAACGGTGAAGTGTAATCTTAGCAGAAAGAAGATGTTAAAAATACACCCAACTTTTATCTGCCCCTCTATCATTCCTTGAAAATTAAAATGGTACTAATAGAGTCAATGAAAAAGAGACTTTAATGTTGCTGTGTCTTTGCTTCACGTGTGTATATAATGCACAACAACAGTAGTTGGTTTACCCAGAAGAACATTTCTGTGCTAGCATTGGATGGACCTTACTCAGAGTGGTGGGCACATGTCCTCCTTGTATCAGAGAGAGCGTGTGAGGCTAGGTTAGAAATACAATTCTGATATGCACGTTATGGGTTTGTATGTGCATTTAGAAAATACTAACTGTGAGGGTGCTGTCTTTCTGGTTCAGCAGGAGCAGATGGCATTTCTCTCAAAACTTGTCCATGGTCATCTTTAATTGGTAAATGAAAAAAGGGAAGGAGTGTAATGCTGATACACATGCTTACTGTGGGATTTTGAAACATCTGCAGTGTTTTCATTACACTGCCTTTGGGAGAAAGCATCCCACGCCATCAGCTAATTCCTAATCTTTTACTTGATAGTGAACGAAGAACATTATCAGTAGGTCACCACTAATTTCTCTGCTTAAAACAAAAACAAAGCAAAACCAAAAAAATCCCATGCATTAAAAATATCACCGGACTACAAATTAGGTGGGTGACTTAAAATACTGAAAATCATTATTAGCAAATTATAAAGTCAGGAGCCCAACTTGCTGACTGTTAAGTGAGTTACAAATACAGTGTGTTTTGGAATAGTTGAATTTGGCTACAGTACAGAGCTTCTGTATTTTTAAAACTTAACCTAATTTTCTTTATTACTGTGGGAGAAATATTTGGCTGGAAAGAGAGGTAGTAAAAAGGCACAAAGGCAAATGTTTTATTTACATTAAGCCTGAAAGTTGCTTTTCCTTGATCTTTAATGCCCTTTTAAATTAGTAGGGTACAGTTCCTTCATGGAAATGAGGATAAGGCCCAGCCTGTCAGACCATTTTAATACTCTTAAATGACTCTCCCATAGAGAGAGTATCTGCACTTCTCTAAGCGAAGGTTCCAGTGTTGAATTTTGTCCCATTGCATTCACACAAAACAACAGCGTGTGCGTGCATGGGTGGCCCTAGCTGGAAGGGTTGTACTTCGGCTCACCGAGTTCCTCGGTGTAGGAAGTAAACAAAGGATTTAAGGGAACTCTGCCCTCAGCCAATACTTTATCCCAGTTTGTCTATCAATCTTCTTTCCCTGCTAAAATACACCACTTCTGATATGCTTCAGTGTGAAGGCCTAAATTGGTCTCTATGCAAACACTTGGTCTAATAAAACTTGATTATGCAAGTTCTCAGGAAAGCAAACACAAGGGATGTGATCTTGGCCAAAGAAAATTGATTTTATATTTGAGCTAATATACACGGAAAAGACACACCTCAAGTTCTTTTTCTTTGCAGTTATTCTATCTTGGAGAATGGTTTCAGCCAACATCTGAGGCATCCATCCTGGTATTAGGTGGAGTAATTAAAAAAAAAAGTTCTTTATGTTGTTGTCCACAGATTCAACTCCTGATGTGAGAAAACAGATACATGTTTTTTTCTCAACAGCAGCACTTCTTGCAGCCAAGCATATTTCTAACTTTCCTTTTTCCTAATTACTCACATGGACATATTTAGTCATCCCTAAATTCCCTCGTACAGTCTGAGGTCAGAAAATCTACCTTGGCATTATCTGCTTCTTTTGTCTAGTGTGGCACTTCAGTCCACTGTGGTGGTATGTACACAGGCTACAAGCATGACTGTAAATAAATAAGAGCATTAGTGCAATTTGTATACTTTCACTTAGTGTGGCTTCAGGATTTGTTACTTAATACTGCTTCTTCTAGGGATTTTCCTAGAAGATTGGCTGTATCATACTCCAAATTGGATTCTGCTAAAGCTCTCACAGAGACGGGTCAGACACAGGCTGCATCAACAGCAGTGGTAGCCAGGTCCTTCCTGCAGTGCCCTCCCAACACCAGTTCTCAGTGAACCCAAGCCACCTGCAGCAGTGCCGTTGTTCCCAGTATTAACCTTTTCAATGCCAAGATCTTTTCTATTCCTAATTCTGTCTCCTTTGAAAGTGCCATAGTAATAACTCCTGGTGTCTCGATGGTATCGAGCGGTTTTTTTATTCTGACAATGTATGAGGCTTCAGCTTTCCCAGCTTTGGCAGCAGAATAGCAGAATTGGGATTTTTTTCCTCTATCACTACAGAATAGGAAGGAGGTGCTTTCTATCATCTCAGCGTTTTTGTGTGGTTTAGAATTTCCACCATATATAGGATTAAATCTAGGGATTATGCCCTGCTTTGTGTACTTGGTCATGGGCTCTCCGTCAGCATACACTGTTCAGCTCTGTCTAATTTAAGAACATTGGAACATGAAGAAAAGTAATCTCTTGGGTGCCCTTGAGATCTGAGTTGAAGTTTTGCTGAAAAGTTCAACAAACCACTTAATATTTTGCATAAAACTGTCCCTGATAATTGGCTGTATCAATCAGTGACTGACTGTTGCAGCCCATCAAACATTTTTTATATATCCCATATCATATGTCTTTGTCAAAGGAGATGCATGGAATTGGTTCCTTCAGTTGGATTTGTATGCTCTTGGCCCTGTCCCAGGTTTCTTCATAGTAACTGCTGTGTAGGGGTCATTCAGATAGTAAAGGTCACTGAAAGTTCACCCGAAAAACAGAGACTATCCGAAGTTGGATGCCTGGAGGCCCATAGCACCCCCGTTCTCTGTTGCTGAAGGAAACAAGAACAGTTTCTTCATCATTTATGTTCTCCAGGAAGATGACCAGCAAGAGGCCAAAAAAATCTGACCTGGTGTGCTTGCATATAGCGTGACAAAACTGCAACAGAAAATACAAACGCAGTTACTGTTGAATAAGAGACTTTTCTAGTTTATGCAGATGTATTATCTGTGAAATCATTAGTCCAGCAATCTATATTTAAACTGACAAGTAAGAAAGATCTGTAATCAGAGTATCTGCACCACTTAGGGGAAAAAATGTTAAGGAACTGTAAGTCTTCCATTTTGTCCCTGGAGAGCAGTGTGGTATGTGTGTGCTCTGACATCATTTGAGACAAAATCCCAAATATTTCATACAACTCTGCTGACTTTGTCAAACCACCTGGGAGTGCTACGGTGTATGACACATTGCCATCTCTGTGTTTGGAAAGATTTTGATGTCCTGTTGCTCTGAAACATGCTGCCTGCATGCTAACAATCCCAGTGCCAGACTTGGTTCTCGTTAGGACCATTATGCCCGCATAGAGAAAACAGAAATGGAAGACAATCAAGTGGCTTTGTGCAGACATCCATCTAGGAGCACGGCATGTCCAGCCTCAGGTTTGCAAAGTCCTCTTTGTGCTTTCCCTGTTGGCTGCCTGCTTTGAAGACACCTTGGTGTTTCTTTGCGCATGCCTGAGAAAGCAAGGCAGCTCATTGAAAGCAGGCCCGTGAAATACGGCTGCTGAAATCATGTTTTTATTGTGGAAAGGAAGGGAGCAGAGGGAGAGTGGGAAGGAGTAGGGAGGAGGAGAGAAGTTGTCTTGCATGCTGATCAAAGAATCATGGTCTAAACGTTTTTGAAGTCCTTTACACATGGCGGTAATGTTTATTTTCAAATGTAACGTAGTATGACTGTGGCTTTGGATTCATATTTGAAACATGCTTTTTATTGGCAGACTAGAGCCAGAAGGTGTGAAAGAGCTCAGAACACCCTTTCATCTTCACTTTTTGTCTTTAATAAAAATTCTTTCATCATAATGGATGATGAAGTAAATGTGGATGTATGTACGATAAATTAAGGTAAACATACTGATTATAAACTAGAGAATATTACTTTTAAAAGCAGTGATTCTCTTTAAACTTGGTAACTGCTTATTAAATATAGGGCAAATACTTAGAAATATGAGGAAGAGTATTAATTATAAATGTTTCATTCCTAATGTAACTAAATTTTTTATGTTGATGTGGGAAAACCATAATAATATCATTTTCTTCCATTTAAAATTCTGTTCTGGTTCATATATAAACAACTTACTGTGATGATGAAGTTTCTTCGCTTTTCCTTTTAAGATCTCTCATGCAGTATCACTTTCAAACCTTACAAATTCATTACATAAGTTAAAAGCAAGTTTTGTTTGGTTAATTCACAAGCAGGTTTTCTCCAATTACCTGATTTAAAGTATAAACCTTAACCAACCAGTAAATTGTTATTTAATGATAGAAAAAAAGAGAGGGGTTGTAACTACAGAGTAATTATTTTAGCCTTACTGATGAGTCTTCTAAACAGACGTGGTTGCCAGATAGGACAAAAGTCATTTTGCAGTATGTAATGCTTAAATTTTTCAGTTTACTAACTAGTGGACCACACTCTTGAGAGGCAGAATTGTGGTTTCTTAAAATATGCACTGGGAATTCTCTGAAATAACCTTTTCATCTGTTGCTGTGATTTTTTTGTTGTTGTTGTTCTTTCTGCCCTCACAAAAAAATCATTAGGCTATCAATTCTATCTTAATTTTGGTAATCAAAATGTGACCATGATGTTACAGTACTAGTAGTTATAAGTACAGAAATATGGAAAAAGCAGCAGCTGTAGAAACCCCCAAAATGCCTTTGTATTTTCAGTTTGGAGGAAGTAGCAGTATGAAAGTACCACTTACAAATAGCCAGTATGGCATACGGGCATGTACCCACCTGTTTTAGCCACTTCAGTTCACAAATGCTTTCCATACCTAGAGAAGACAATAATATTTCTCAATTAAAAAATAAGGGAGAAAATAGTTTATAAACGCAGCACCCTCTCTGTCTTTTAAAAATTATTATGACAAATGTTCTTTCCTATCAAGTAGTTACCATTGGAGAAGCCTTTAAGCAGCCCTAGATGGGCTGCTCAAACATAAAATTAAACCATGCGTTTTTCCACACACTCCTGTGTGCATGACAGTCTGTTTTCTGCAGTTTTAGAACAAGCAAAAAGGTTGAAAACGTAAGGCAGAAGAACATAAAATATTCCTGAACCTCAATTTAAGGTAGTAATAAAGTCTAAAGACCAAGCAAAGTCTAAAGACCAGCCAAAGTTATGACAAATGCATGAAGGTACACTTTGACTCTTTTTAAAATGTTTTATTAAACATTTCTAGTTTCCTTTGAAAAATATAACAAAGCTGACTATTCTGTTGAGGAAAGAGTTCTTTCCTCCCTAGTCAACAATATTTTTTTCAGTTTTTCCTGAACGCCTGATGAGTGGTTTTCTTAAATTTTTTCCTGACTGTTTGCATACATGGTGTAATAGTAGGTGCAGGACATGTTAGTGTAACACAGCAACTCAGCCCCATTTGGAAATCTGATCCATTAAGCGAATTAGAGAATTGCAAGTAGGTCCATCAGTTGAGCTTGCCTGCATTTAGTTTTCTGTGTTAGTATCCTATATTTAATTTGGAGATGTATTTTTCCATGTCCCTTCTGCAGAGGTAAACTGCAGACTTTCAGAGGCTTTTGCAGTTGTATTTGCAATACACTAATAGGCTTTTAGAGCCTGAGCAAAAGCCTGCTAAAGAATCAAGACACTTGGCATCACCCTCAGTATATACGCTCTTAAAGCGTTAATATCCTTTAAACCAAAGAAAGAGCATTCTGTTGTGTTTATTGTTAAAGAGGAAGGGCTGTGTTTATTTTACATCACAGCAGTGAGGACAGAAGTGAATAGGTACTGCTACGGGGCTGAGTCAGTGAACTGGCACAGTGGGCCAGTGTGACCAGTGAAAATGGCCAGAATCTGGGATATTGAGCAGGGGGAAGGGAGGGCTTCTCTGTAGGACTGGACTTCATTGAGGGACATTTTGTTTGAATTTTGTGTGTTACAAATAATATGAGGTCTTTTTAAAATATATGAATGGAAAATAACAAAGTTAATAAGCAGACTTTGAAAGTTGCCTTGAAAGTTGATACCTATCTAGAGTACAGATAAGAGAATCTTAAAACCTGTGTATTCCCTGCTATCAAGTCAAAGAAAGAATAAAATTAAGGGTCACTTATAGTAACCGTGCTGATACAGCTTAACTCCAGAAGTCCTGATTGTGAATCATTGCTCAGCGTCAGCATCTCAAAACGTCTTCAAATGAAATAAAACTGCAGATGTTGGTTATCTAGAATCTGCATGCAGGATTTATGAGTAGATTTTATAAGGAAGTTGTAGGTCATTCTGTCAGTTCTGGTGTTATTTATATGCTGTTCTTGGTTTAGGACTCTTCCAGTGTATGCGTGGGAGAAAGAGTAAACTATGACCAGAGTCATCTTCGTTATATTGCAGGGAACGTTAAGAGTCACTTATATTTACTCCACTTCTCCAGCTTATGTCGATTGATACAGAATTTAATTCAGTCTGTTCATTTACAATTCATTGTCGAGTGTGTGCATGTTCTCGGTGGAAGAGATTAGTTGGTCAAAGAATACGTTAGCCTATTAATAAGCTTATTATGTAACACAAATGTATTTTAAATTTTTTCTGTGGGATTTTTTTTTACTATGCTCTAGAGAAAATGATGTTCCATATTCTGTTACCTTAAACCTAACCTACTGTGAAACACTTGTTTACATAATAAATTTAATATAATAGAACTGTATAATAACTAAGTTGGATGCTTAAAAAAGAAATAAGAGAACTGAAAATTTAATGGCAGATTATATGGGATACTGTCAAATTATTTACACTTGGGGTTCGGCTTTGCTTAAATGCCACATGCGTTTTTTCACTTAGAGATGGTCAGCTTTTCTTTTTTCAAGTAGACAGTTTCACACCACAGGATAAAGAAAGGCCAAGCGTCATATTTCTTCCTTAAGGAACTACTCACTGGCCAGACTCTGCATGCACAGGCTCCTCTGCGCTAATACATGTACACAGCCTTGTTTATGTTAGGATCTACAAGAAGCCAGGGTTTGGGTGGCAGTGTTTTTCTAAATTAATGCTGCACCAACAGATTTGAAAAAAGAAAGATGGTGGAATGCAGAAGTTAAGAAATAAGAAAACAAAATACGGTTTATACTGTGTTGGAAAAATGTAAAGGCTAATCACCTCTGCTTGAAAAAGAAATTTTACACCTCAGACTAAACCAAAATAGAGTTGTGGTATTTGTCAGTTTAGTTGTAATCCCAATTTTAAGGTAAGTCAGACTGGGAGTCTAAGCAGTTTAAGGGTGTCTCTTTACTTCTCATCATTAAGTTAAAGCTAATTTTGTTCATTTTAATACAAGACAACAGTGATGCTGCCAGAATTTTTAAAAAGTTTATTTGACTTTAGAGAAACTGTTTCAGTTGTGTCTATTGTAAAAGTATTCTTTCTGATTTAATTAGAAATGTTTGTTATAATGGTGGGGTTTTACACAAAGTTTAATTTGAGCCTAAATTAAGCGGTGGAAAAGAAAATATGTATAAAATGTATCAGCAGACTTCCTGTTTAATGGACACACCAAGTAATTGTCTTCCAGAATAAAATTTGTGAAAGTTCATTTGTTCTAGAATTCATTCAAAAATTGTTTTTTCCTCATTTTACTACTGCCCTGACAATTCCTCTATTTGTAATCAAAAAAGAAAGATGACCTTAAGCAGTTTTCATACTTAACTGTTAATGCAGGCAAAGGTGAATCTCAAAAGCAGTTGTATGCGTTTTCTGAGAATAGTTTTCAGTTTTAGTTTCCTTTCATGAACATTGCAGGGGAGTTTGGGGGTGTTCTTTTGTTTTTCAGATACTTTAGCACAGAAGTGAATTGGACCAAATATCAAAATAACATTTAAGTACATTGTTCTGACTGAAGCCTGCTGATACATTTCTGGACTCCCTGCCTTTGCCTCCTTGCCATTTTTTGTCTTTGTAAAAGAAGGCTTCCCTACCTTTCTTCTGGTTTGGAAGAATGTATTTGGGGTTGGGAAGATTTGCGTTCTGGACGTTAACATCCTGTAAGTCCGATGCTACAGAGTTTGGGTAATTATTGTTTATTAAGTTTCTTTACAACCACATTGTGAAGAAGTTTAATGATCAGCATGGGTGTAATTTCTTGGCCTCCGCTTACTTACTGGCACAACTATGTCAGACCTGTAGTTGCCAACACTACTATAGCAATGGTTAAAAAATATTTTGTTAAAGAGCAGTAGAGTGTTAAAGAGCACTATTGCCACTAGGGTTTATTCTGTTTGGGAAATGTAGAAGTAAGCTCTGCTGGTAAAGGAACTTCTTTATCCAGTATGACTTTTATATTCATTGCGTTGGTTGGCCTATTACCTTACATTGTCAGGATCTTAGAAACTTTTTTTTCAGCAAGTTTGCCATAAACTAGATTTTTTCCACAAACATACTGGATTCTGCTTTGAAAAGCTTTTCTCTCAAGAGACAAATGCCAGCGAACAAACATCTTGCTACATTCTACAGAACTGGCAGGCCCAGGTATGAAGTAATCCCAGTAAACTATAGTTCATTACATCAGCATTGTTACTATAGTTTTTAAAAAAAAAGAAAATAGAGGTCAAATGTAGTCACTAGTTTTCCCCCAGTTTCATTTTCTGTTAAGAACTACATGGAAGTCTTTCGGGGGGGGGGGGCGGGGGGGCGGGGGGGGACGGTTCTTGCTTTAACTTGTGTTATGCACTGGTTACTCGCCTTTTTTGCCCGTAGTGTGTAGGCAGCTGATGTCTGTAGGGTCTCACGTCAAGGTGAGAGGTTCTTCAGAGGAGGCTGTGTTGCAGAGGGAGTACAGAGTGCCCATCGCATCCTGTCAGTGCCAGCCAACCCAGGCGAAAGTTTAGGTTTTTGACCTGATAGTACTTCAAAAGTAATGATCAACAAATCACATTATGTAATAATGGCAAGGGTGAGACCTCTATTAAAGCTCATTCATAGAAATTGGTTAACTTATTTATAAATACACGATTCTGTACCTCTGGCAGGGAGCTCATCTTTGTATACAATATGTTGAAAGAATGATTACATGATGATTAAAACTGATTTTAGGAATGCTCTTACATAAGTTATAAACAAGTTATACCTATTTAGAGGATGAAAACTAAAAAGAGAAGATTGTAGATGGGCAAAGATGATAAATTTGGTTTTAAAAATAAAGCAAAAATAATAAAGCACTAAGTATTTTTAGGGAGGAATGCAGAGTCTTGAAGCATTGGACCAACAGATAACCTTGCTAGTAGTCTCTTATGTCTGTTCAATGAAGGCAGATGTTAAACGTATGAGATTGTGCAATGTCGGGGGCGGGTAACTTATGTCCTGATGGAAATGAGCAGAATGGATATGAGGGAAAAAAACCCACCACCACGTAAGATCCTGAAAACGGCCAAAGAGAAACTTTGCTAGGGAAATCTTCTATTTCCACACCATATGAAGAGCACAGTGTGAAGAGCACATTCACAGCTGTTTCGTTGTCTTTTTTGGTCCATGATGGGGCCCCAGGTTGGGCTTTGCGTGCCTTCCCTGGAGCTGCTCACGTGTTTAAACTCAAGACCTTTCTCAAAGCATCGCTCCTCTGGATGAAATGGAGAACAGTTGCAGGTATCCATTCAGATCTGTGACTCACTCATCTGCATACCTTGTCTGGTGCTCTGAGCTAGGAGTGACTTACCGGTTGCAATTTTCAGCACTGAAAATTCCATATTTTTCCATATATACAGTTGTGTGAGCAACAGTCTGTGTGTTACACATGTGCAGGTAATACAGAATATTTCTCTCCAGAATCATGTCTTCCAGATCTGCTACTGACTTGAGAAGGTAAGGAGGCTCTGAAAATAAGCTGCTCTCTCTCTCCCCTGCCTAGCTGCTGCACTAAATGGGACTCTGCCTCTTAATCCCTCATCTTGTCTTCCAGTCCCCTGTGTCACTTCCCCTATGCTATTCCCTCCCCGAGGCACTGTTTAGTCACCAACTCATAAATATTTCATGGATTATTTGGGGTGATGGCTTTCAGAGGAGTATGGTGAGATGTGGTATAGAGCCAAATCTGCAGCTTCATACTGTAGTCGGATAATGCCAGAGACATTCTACAGGCTTTGAAACAAAGTATGATGGTCCAGGATTGTGCGTATTCCTAGAATATCGCAAGCAGCAGTGTTTCTCCATTTTAAAAACAAAAATCCTTCCAGGTCGCTGCATGACTCTGTTCTTGTGCAAGATTGAATTAGAGGTAAATTGGCTTTGGTTTCTTAGAACAACTGTGCTCATGTTGCATTGCATTCTCTTCACAAAGCTCAAGGCTGATTTTTGTTCTGGTGGTGTAAATTGTCTGATTATGGTAAGATAAAACAGTATGGAAGCTGTTTTTTCACTAATCTTACTTGATTTTTGGTTTTAGAGTGTGCCTGTTGCTAAGCCCATCTAGTGAAATTATACAGGTTTGGGGAACCTGTGTAATAATTTGGGCTATTCTATTTGTAATATTCTTTTCTGTTTGAAGAATGGGACTAAACTGAAAGCATTCTTTCTCTTCCCCCCCCCCCCCCCCCCCGCCCCCATCTCTCTCTCTTTCAGAAATCATGATATGTTGCTTTCTATTTTCCTTGTCGGTAGTTTGAGATACAGTTAGATGCCTTTCTAAGGATCAGTCTGAAACTGCAATACAATGCACAGTGATGTGAATGGCCTGTTGTCAGCACTGGTTAAAGAAGCTGTGACAAATCAGCAATGGAGATGGAGGGGGGGAATCAGTTTACAGCTAGGAAAACTACAATGGCAGTTGTATTGGCAAATCAGTGTTCTTCTGGTGTGTTTCTTATTGCCCAAATGTCAGTGTTTCTCAATAGCTTGCTCATAGGAATAGGAGTCAAGGGAATTCTCGATGTCCAAATCACGGAACATGTGCTATTGTTTGAATTCTCCTCAATTTATGAGCTGCTAGCAGCAGGCTGTAATCATGTATCATGCTGATTTTTGGTATCTGTTATGCATTATTTCAGTTTCTTGTGACTTTTGTCTTCCTTATTTACACAGGGGAAGCGAAAGGGCAAACTAGATGAGGAAAAAGAGCTTCGAGATGGAGCTTTACTCGAGAATGCATTACCTGGTTTGGCCTTGGGGTACTTTATCCATGTATTTCAGTTTCCCTATCTGAAAAAAAAATAAAAAAGGGTAGTGCCTTCCTTAAGACCTTGTAAAAGCTGTTACTGTGTTTGATATTAAAGGTTATTGTGGAGGAGTCACAGGCTTTTTCAGTACAATGCAGTCATAGGTATTGGTTTGTCTTTCTGATTGCTGTGAAATAATTGTTAGTGC